>NC_037329.1:15298787-15604724 GCF_002263795.3 Bos taurus | reverse complement strand
GCTCTGCACTAAGGGGGAAAGAAGAACACAGATCAAAGGTGGTTCTCTCCCCAGAGCAATTCTGGTGCTAGCTGTGGAAGTCCTAAGAAAAAGTTAACTTCATTGCACGTATGACAAATGAGGACTAGAGAAAAAAAGTATTTTCTCCAGGTTTTCTTAGCTTCCCCTGTAGCTTAAGCTCTATGTCTCACTAACGTCGACACACTGCCTACATACTCTTTGTAAATGGCAGCTGGTTTATTTCCTGGTGATCAGGTCCCTCCTCCCCCAACCCCTCTCTCTCCTCTCCCCCTTCTGTCCCCTGTGATGATGAGAGAGGAATAGAACTCCCCCTGCCAAGAAAAGTCACTTAGGACCTGGTGTCCTTTGCAATGCTCCCTGGAAGCAACTAATATTCATTACTGGTTAATGATATCTTGCCCAACATAATGTGGATTTTACATTCACATAGCTTCTCTTATGTAATTATCTCCATAACCTTGTGAGAGAGGTATAATTATCCCCATTTTTATAGATGTGGGAACACAAGATTTGAGAGCTGAAATAACCTGTCCAAGACAACACAGCAAATTGAAGACAGAATAAAGATTTGAAACCAACTCTGTCTTTAGGGATTTAAGAATAAGTTAGTGTGACTCCTTACTACTTTCTACTATTTTGGCTTCTCTTCCAAATTTTTCTTCAGTTTGTGGCTTGACTGAGAGAAGAATTGCAGCTGTGTTCATTGAACATAACCACTAGCATGTCATCTCTTAAGTTACTGTTAAAATTACAAAGATGTTTCATCTTAATGATCCTCTTTATGCATTTCCCTATGCTGCATTCACACAAAACACCTGTCAGTTTATCTCTGCTTTTTCATTTTCTGTGCTGAAGATTTCTTTAGAGCATGTCCTATAGTACATAGTTCAGACTCATCCCTCTCAGCTTGCAACTCTACTCTCAGTATATCCCTAAAAACACTCTTATACTCGTCAGATTCTCCAGAGAAACAGAACCAGTAGAATGTGTGTCTATAAACACAAGAGATGATAAATATCAATCAAAAGAGAGATGTATTTTAAGGAACAGGTCCTAATGACTATGGAAGCAAAGGCAAAATCTGCAAGGTGGCCTGGCAGGCTGAAGACCCTGGAAAAAAATTTCAATTTCTGTTTGAAGACAGGCTCAGAGGGAAAATTTCTTTTTCCCTTAGGGCTTTTGGTCCATTTTCCCTTAATGTCTTCAACTTATTAGATGTGGCCCACCCCTGATTTACCCAAAGTAAATGATTTAATATTAATCCCACCTCAAAAATTTATTCACTGAAAATAAATTTATTCACTATTCTAGAATAGTGTTCAACCAAATACCTGGATACCATGTCATAACCACGTTGACACAAAATTAAGCATAACAACTACTTACCCCCAAGATATTTCTTTTACTTAGGTGAACATTTGCAAGTGTGGGAAAAAAAAAAAAAAGGACCTGAAGTATATACACTGAACAACTGGAGAGGATACATCACCTTGGGCAGTGGGGGATGGGGAGAAAATTACATTTTTGGTAGGACTGTTCTTTATTGCTTGAATTTTTTCAGAGTGCATTATGATCACTATTACTTATACAGTCATTCCTTGGTATCTGTGGGGGGATTGGTTTCAAGCCTGTCATGGATACCAAAATCCAAAGATGCTCAAAAATCATACTCAGCCATCCATATCCATGGTTCTGCATCCATGGATTTAACCAACCATGGATCATTATTATTTTTTAAAATAATAATCAGATTATTTTAAAAAAACTGGCATATAAGTAGACCCAAGCAGTTCCAACCTGTTGCTCAATGCATTTTCAAATTAGTTTTTAATCAGAATATACCTACAGTGAAAGTAAAACAGTAGTACAAAGCTTATGAGGAACTTCCTGGGCATCTGGTCCCCCCCCCCCCCCCCCTTCTGATTCTCATTTCCCTCAGGCTTTCACTTTATACTCTTTACTTTTTTTTCTGGTTTTAATCTCTGTTTTCAGTAGCACATTTTTGCAGCTGCATCTTGCTATTCCAATTTGAGACATTATCTCTTGACACAACAATTTACCAGGGAAGTTGGAACTTTGCATTACCTCCTCCAGTACTTTCTCCAAATTTCCCTTATTCCATTCCCTATAAACTGGGCCAGATTTGGGTTAAATATATATTTAGTGTTACATTATTATGAGAGCGTAAGCAATATTATTTTATAATTAAATTTCTTTTCTTATACAACTCACTGCCCCCCATTGTCCAATTTGATTTTGTTTACTTAGTTTTCTATGTTCTTATTGTTAATTTAACTGGAGACTGCGAGCCACGCGGCAGAGCAGTTCTCCTGGGTTCCCTTACCTTACTGCTCTCCACCCGGGCGCCCTTTCCCAATAAAATGTCTTGCTTTGTCAGCACATGTGTCTCCTCGGACAATTCATTTCCGAGTGTTAGACAAGAGCCCAGTTTCGGGCCCTGGAAGGGGTCCGCCTTCCTGCAACAAATGGCAACTCTGGCGGGGACTCTTCTTCGCTGAGACTGACATCCTGACCACTCAGGGTACTCAGGGGCCAGCTTGCCTGCCAATGGACCAGACCCAGCGGCCGCAACTGGGACCCTTTTGTCCCTGATCTCCTCCTGACGCAGACAACTGGCCAGAGTGCCCCGACCGGTAAGGAACAAGAGACTTTACTGACCTCTCTCCCCTTCCCTCTCTCTTTCCTCTCCTTAACCCTTCCTATCCTTCCCCGTTTTTCTAGTCCCCCGGTCCTGGACGCAGGAATCTGGTCGAAGAGCCCTCAGCCTGAGCTGAGGATTGGAGACTGATCACCTTCTCTTGGCAGAGAACTTGAATTCTGGTTCTGGTCTGGTCTGACTTCTGGTAGGGCCGAGTTCCAGTCCTCCCTTCTCTGGAGGCCCAGGGAAAAGTCCCATAATGCCTGGGTATCTGTAGGTGGCAGAAGACGTCTGTAAGGCCACCCCTTTCGCCCACCCCCCTCCCCCCACCTCCTCCCCCTTCTTCTTTCAACCTGGCTTCCTTTCCTCCCTTTGAAATCTTTGATGTTAGTACTTGGATCTGAAGTTCTGTGTCTCTATAGGGGGTTTTCTGAGAGACTGTATTCTTATATTTAAGGGCTTCCCTGGTGGCATAGAGGTTAAAGTTGTCTGCCTGCAATGTGGGAGACCTGGGTTCGATCCCTGGGTTGGGAAGATCCCCTGGAGAAGGAAATGGCAACCCACTCCAGTATTCTTGCCTGGAGAATCCCATGGACAGAGGAGCTTGGTGGGCTACAGTCCACGGGTCGCAAAGAGTCGGACACGACTGAGCGACTTCACTTTTCACTTATTGTTAATTTATTTCCATAATATTACATATCTAAAACTTGTCTTAATATAGTATAACACAGAGCTAACCTATCAGTTTAAATGTTTTCCTCAAAGTCAGCACTTTGAAACGACTTCCATTCTAGTCCTGATCACATACTAGTTATTATTTAATAATTTATTTCCTGTTTATTTTATCTGAATTAGTTTTTGGAACTCTTATTAAGGGATATTGGAACTCCTCATCTGATTCCATTATTTTCTTATTTTTTCTCTCCTATTTTCATGTTTTCTGTTTTTGTTTTGTTTAATTTCTAAGATATATCCTCAACATTGCTTTCCAATCTGTTATTGAATCTTTTATTCTGTTTCTGTATTTCAAGAGCTTGTTCTTATTCTCAGAATATACCTTTCTCTAATATCTTGCTCTTTTGGGGAGGGATATATATATATATATATATATATATATATATATATATATATTACTGAAGGAGAGTGAAAAAGCTGGCTTAAAATTCAACATTCAAAAAATGAAGGTCATGGCATCCAGTCCCATCACTTCATGGCAAATAGATGGGGAAACAATGGAAACAGTGATAGACTTTAGTTCCTTGGGCTCCAAAATCACTGCAGATGGTGACTGCAACCATGAAATTAAAAGACACTTGCTCCTTGGAAGAAAAGCTATGATAAACCTAGACAGCATATTAAAAAGCAGAGACATTGCTTTGCCAACAAAGTTCTGTATAGTCCTTTGGTTTAAAAGCTATGATTTTTCCAGTAGTCTTGTATGGATGTAAGAGTTGGACCATAAAGAAAGCTGAGCACTAAAGAATTGATGCTTTTGAACTCTGGTGCTGGAGAAGACTCCCAAGAGTCCCTTGGACTGCAAGGAGATGTAACCAGTCAATCCTAGGTGAAATCAGTCCTAAATATTCATTGGAAGGACTGATGCTGAAACTGAAGCTCCAATACTTAGGCCACCTGATGCAAAGAACTGACTCCTTGGAAAAGACCCTGATGCTGGGAAAGATTGAAGACAGGAGGAGAAGGGGATGACAGAGGATGAAATGGTTGGATGGCATCACTGACTATGGACATGAGTTTAAGTAAGCTGTGAGAGTTGGTGATGGACAGGGAAGCCTGGTGTGCTACAGTCCACGGAGTCTCAAAGAGTCAGACACAACTGAGCAACGGAACTGAACTGATAGTTGATGTACATTGTTTCAGGCACATAGCAAGGTGGTTCAGTTGTACAAATATACATATATTATTTTTGAAATTATTTTCCATCATAAGTTATTACAAGATATTGACTAGAGCTCCCTGTGCTATACAGTAAACCTTGTTGCTTGTGGCATATCTACTTTTTAATTAGAAATCTAGCATTCTATTCATACTGAGTCCAACAAGTGGAATGAAAATGTCATAATCTTTTTTACTTAGGCAAAAATTCATAAGTTTTCTAAAATATATTTTCATATTTATATATATGTATAGAAAAGCTATTCTACTATACTTGATAAAGTTTTGATAAAGAACATCAAAAAAGGAAAAAGAAGAGATAAGGAATTGGAAAACATAAACTAAATGAAATGGGAGCATTAAATATGAAACAGAAAAAAACGAAACAAACTAGATAAAAGTAAAAGATCATCATATAGTACAGTTGTTTTTAAACAAGACTGCTCTTTAGAAACATGTCTGGAGCTCTGGGGGAAAAAAGCAATACCTAAGCATTTGTATTTTTCGAAAAATTTCAAGATAATAATTTGATATGCATCTGGATTTTAAAAAGTGATTACAGGTTTTCAACTAGATCCTAGTTTTGGTGATAATAGACTTCTATTATTTTTCTGTTGACACATCATGATACAATGGTATTGCATGCATACGTGCTAAGTCACTTCAGTCATGTCCAACTCTATGAGACCCTATAGACAGCAGCCCACCAGGCTCCTCTGTCCACAGGATTCTCTAGGCAAGAATACTGGAGTGGATTGCCATTTCCTTCTCCAACAATGGTATTAGGTGAGTAATAGTTACATAATTACAACAGTAAAAGATGTCTTCACAATCAATGTGTGTGTGTTTGTCGTTCAGTCATGTCTGACTCTTTGCAACTCTGTGGATGGTAGCCTACCAGGCTCCTCTGTCCTTGCCTGGAATTTTCCAGGCAAGAATACTGGAGTGGGTTGCCATTTCCTTCTCCAGGGGGTGTTCCCAATACAGGGATTGAACCTGGATCTTCTGCATTGGAAGACAGAATCTTTACTGTCTAAGCCACCATTTTTGATTCACAATCAATAGCCAGGCCGGGAAAAAAAAAAAAAAAAAAAGACAATTACTGCAAGCCATCAGAGAAAAGTAACAATCTAATAACATGGACCACAGCCTTGTAAACTCAATGCAACTATGAGCCATACCATGTAGGGCCACCCAAGATGGACGGGTCACGGCGGAGAGGTCTGACAGAATGTGGTCCACTGGAGAAGGGAATGGCAAACCAGTTCAGTATTCTTGCCTTGAGAACCCCATGAACAATATGAAAAGGTGAAAAGATAGGACACTGAAAGATGAACTCCCCCAGTCAGTAGGTGCCCAATATGCTACTGGAGATCAGTGGAGAAATAACTCCAGAAAGAATGAAGAGACAAAGCCAAAGCAAAAACAACACACAGTTGTGGATGTGACTGGTGATGGAAGCAAGATCTGATGCTGTAAACAGCAATATTGCATAGGAACCTAGAATGTTAGGTCCATGAATCAAGGCAAATTGGAAGTGGTCAAACAGATGGCAAGAATGAACATCAACATTTAGGAATCAGTGAACTAAAATGGACTGCAGTGGGTGAATTTAACTCAGATGAACATTATATCTACCACTGTGGCAAGAATCCATTAGAAGAAATGGAGTGGCCATTGTAGTCAACAAAAGAGTCTGAAATTCAGTATTTGGATGCAATCTCAAAAATGACAGAATCATCTCTGTTCATTTCCAAGGCAAACCATTCAATATCATGGTAATCCAAGTCTATTTCCCAACCAGTAATGCTGAAAAAGCTGAAGCTGAACGGTCCTATGAAGACCTACAAGACTTTCTAGAACTAACACCCAGAAAAGATGTCCTTTTCATTATAGGAGACTGGAATGCAAAAGGAGGAATTCAAGAAACACCTGGAGTAACAGGCAAATTTGGCCTTGGAGTACAGAATGAAGCAGGGCAAAAGCTAACAGAGTTTTGCCAAGAAAATGCACTGGTCATAGCAAACACCCTCTTCCAACAACACAAGAGAAGACTGTACACATGGACATCACCAGATGGCCAACACTGAAATCAGATTGATTATATTTGCAGCCAAAGATGGAGAAGCTCTATACAGTCAGCAAAAACAAGACTGGGAGCTGACTGTGGCTCAGATCGTGAATTCCTTTTTGCCAAATTCAGACTTAAATTGAAGAAAGTGGGGAAAACCACTAGACCATTTAGGTATGACCTAAATCAAATCCCTTATGATTATACAGTGGAACTGAGAAATAGATTTAAGGGACTAGATCTGAAGACAGAGTGCCTGATGAACTATGGATGGAAGTTCGTGACATTGTACAGGAGACAGGGATCAAGACCTTCCCTAAGAAAAAGAAATGGAAAAAGGCAAAATGGTTGTCTGAGGAGGCCCTACAAATAGCTGTGAAAAGAAAAGAAGCCAAAAGTAAAGGAGAAAAGGAAAGATGTACCCAGTTGAATGCACAGTTCCAAAGAATAGTAAGGAGCTATAAGAAAGCCTTCCTCAGTGAGAAAGAAATAGAGGAAAACAATAGAATGGAAAAGACTAGAGATCTCTTCAAGAAAATTAGAGATACCAAGGGAACATGTCATGCAAAGATGGGCACAATAAAGGGTAGAAGTGGTATGGACCTAACAAAAGCAGAAGATATTAAGAAGAGGTGGCAAGAATACACAGAAGAACTATACAAAAAAGATCTTCATGACCCAGATCATCACAATAGTGTGATTACTCACCTAGAGTCAGACATTCTGGAATGAAAACTCAAGTGAGCCTTAGGAAGCATCACTACGAACAAAGCTAGCAGAAGTGATGGAATTCCAGTTGAGCTATTTCAAATCCTAAAAGATGATGCTGTTAAAGTGCTGTGCTCAATATGCCAGCAAATTTGGAAAATTGGGCAGTGGTCACAAGACTGGAAAAGGTCAGTTTTCATTCCAATCCCTAAGTAAGACAATGCCAAAGAATGCTCAAACTACTGCACAATTGCACTCATCTCACACACTAGTAAAGTAATGCTCAAAATTCTCCAAGCCAGGCTTCAACAGTATGTGAATCGTGAACTTCCAAATGTTGAAGCTGGTTTTAGAAAAGGCAGAGGAACCAGAGATCAAATTGCCAATATCCACTGGATCATTGAAAAAGCAAGAGAGTTCCAGAAAACATCTAATCTGCTTTATTGACTATGCCAAAGCCTTTGACTGTGTGGATCACAACAAACTGTGGAAAATTCTTAAAGAGATGAAAATACCGGACCACCTGACCTGCCTCTTGAGAAATCTGTATGCAGGGCAGGAAGCAACAGTTAGAACTGGACATGGAACAACAGACTGGTTCCAAATAGGAAAAGGAGTATGTCAAGGATGTATATTGTCACCCTGCTTATTTAACTTATATGCACAGTACATCATGAGAAATGCTGGGCTGGATGAAGCACAAGCTGTAATCAAGATTGCTGGGAGAAATATCAATAACCTCAGATATGCAGATGACACCACCCTTATGGTAGAAAGTGAAGAAGACCTAAAGAGCCTCTTGATGAAAGTGAAAGAGGAGATGAAAAAGTTGGCTTAAACCTCAACATTCAAAAAAATGAAGATCATGGCATCCAGTCTCATCACTTCATGGCCAATAGATGAGGGAAACAATGGAAACAGTGACAGACTTTATTTTCTTGGGCCTCAGAATTGCTGCAGATGGTGACTGCAACCATGAAATTAAAAGATGTTTGCTCCTTGGAAGAAAAGCTGTGACCAACCTAGACAGTATATTAAAAACCAGAGACGTTACTTTGCCGACAAAGGTCCATGTAGTCAAAGCTATTGTTTTTCCAGTAGTCATGTATAGATATGACAGTTGGACCATAAAGAAAGGTGAGTGCTGAAGAATTGATGCTTTTGAACTGTGTTGTTGGAAAAGACTCTTGAGAGTCCCTTGGACTGCAAGGAGATCCAACCAGTCCATCCTAAAGGAAATCAGTCCTAAATATTCATTGGAAGGACTGATGCTGAAGCTGAAACTCCAATCCTTTGGCCACCTGATGCAAAGAGCTAACTCATTGGAAAAGACTCTGATGCTGGGAAAGATCGAAGGCAGGAGGAGAAGGGGATGACAGAGGATGAAATGGTTGGATGACATCACCGACTCAATGGACATGAGTTTGGGTAAACTCCAGGAGTTGGTGATGGACAGGGCAGCCTTGTGTGGTGCAGTCCATGGGGTTGCAAAGAGTCGGACATGACTGAGCAATTGAACTGAACTGAACTGAACTGCAAGCCATAATGGTAATGTGATTAACTTAACAATATAAAATAATCGCATACAATTTTGAGGTGGGGGAGTCAAGCAGAGTGATGTGGTAAGAGGAAATGCATACATTCATGTGTTTTCATCCACCCAGTAGTCTGTGTCTTTTGGTTGGTGCATTTAATCCATTTACATTTAAGGTAATTATCAATGTCTATGATCCTATTACTATTTTCTTTATTATTTGGGGTTTATTTTCTATGGATCTTTTTCTTCTCTTGTGTTTCCCGCCTAGAGAAGTTCCTTTAACATTTGTTGTAAACCTGGTTTGGTGGTGCTGAATTTTCTTATCTTTTGCTTGTCTAGAAAGCTTTGATTTTTTCATCAAATCTGAAGAAGTGTCTTGCTGGGTAGAATATTCTTGGGTTTTAGGTTCTTCCCTTCCATCACTTTAAATGCCGTTCCCTTCTGGCTTGTAGAGTTTCTCTTGAGAAATCAGCTGATAGCCTGATGGGGGCTCCCTTGTATGGTTTTTGTCATTTTTCCCTTGTTGCCTTTAATATTTTATCTCTGTCTTTAATTTTTGTCAGTTTGATTACTGTGTGTCTCAGTATTTTCCTCCTTGGGTTTATCCTTCCTGGGACTCTCTGTGCTTCCTGTACTTGGTTGACTATTTCCTTTCCCATGTTAAGGAAGTTTTCAGTTATTATCTCTTTAAATATCTTCTCAGGTCCTTTCTCTCTTCTCCTTCTAGGACCCCTATAATGAGAATGTTGATGTGTTTAATGTTGTCCCAGAGATCTCTGAGGATGTCTTCATTTCTTTTCATTCTTTTTTCAATATTCTGTTTTATGGTGGTGATTTCCACCATTCTGTCCTCCAGGTCATTTATCCATGCTTCTGCCTCAGTTATTCTGTTATTGATTCCTTCTAGTGTATTATTCATCTCTGTTTGTCCATTCTGGGACATAATAGGCAACTCTGGGACATAACAGACAGCTTTTTCATCGTGATTAACTTTCTATAAGATGGTTTTTGTTTTAGCTGCTGTGAGACTGTGCTTCTTGCTTCTTTTGTCTGTCCTCTGATGGCTAAGGCTAAGAGGCCTGTGTAAGCTTATTGATGGGAAGGACTGTTGATGGGAAAAACCGGGTCTTGCTCTGGTGGCAGAGCCTTGCTCATGTAACTTTAATCCAATTATCTGTTGATGAGTGGGGTTGCACTCCCTCCCTGGTAGTTGTTTAGCCTGAGGCAACCCAGCCAGGGGGTCTACGGGCTCTGTGGTAGGCTTAATGGCTAATTCCAAGAGGGTTTATGCCAAGGGGGACCTGGGACCTTCCAGTGCTGCCATTCCTGTGTTGAGCCCCTGCTGACCCACACCTCCACAGGAGGCCCTCCAACACTAGCGGGTAATTTTGGTTCAGTCTCCTGTGGGGTCACTCCTCCTCTCCTCTAGTCTTGGTGCACACAGAATTTTCTTTGTACCCTGAGACTGGAGTCTGTTTCCCCTAGTCCTCTGGAAGGTCTATAATCAAACCCTGCTGGCCCGCATGGCCACATTCCCTGGGGATTCCCATTCCCTTTGTTGGATCCCCAGGCTGGCAAGCCGGAGGTGGGGTGGAGAGCCTTCACAACAGTGGGAGAACTTATTTGGTATTGTTATTGTTCTCCAGTTTGTAGCTTACCCATCTGGCGGGTATGGGATTTGATCTTATTGTGATTGTGCCCCTCCTACCGTCTTGCTGCAGCTTCTTCTTTGTCTTTGGACATGTGGTATCTTTTTTTTTTTTTTTTGGTGGGTTCCAGCATCCTCCTGTCGATGGTTGTTCAAAAGCTAGTTGCAATTTTTGTGCTCTTGCAGTAGGAGATAAGTGCACATCCTTATTCTCCGTCATCTTGAACCAGAAGCCTCTATCTTGTTCTTTTTTCATGAATGCAGTATTTCTCTCTCTTTAAACTTTTCTTCAGCTTACTGCATTTTTCTTGATTCTTCCAAACATTATTCTGTTTCACTTGGTTTCTCTCTTTCACATCAGATGATTTCCTTGAACACCAGGTGATTTTTTTTTTTTTTAAAGTCTATTGAATTTGTTACAATACTGCTTATATACTGTGTTTTGGGTTTTTGGCTAAGAGGCATGTAGAAATCTCAGCTCCCTGACTAGGGAGCAGAGATCAAAACCATACCCCCTTCATTGAAAGGCAAAGTCTTAACCACTGGACCACCGGGGAAACCCCACACAAATTTACAATGAACCTCGTTCTTTGTCAGTTTTATCAATCTCTTTCTGTGGCTGTGGGTGTAGCCTCATTTGGAAGATAATGGCTAATGTCTAACAGCACATCTCTTTGTGACACTTGATATCAGTTCAGATGGTCCAGATCTCATTTCCTTCTCTAGTGATGACTGTATGCACTGGGACTTCCCTGATGGTCCAGTGGCCACGACTGTGCTCCCAGTGCAGGAGACCTGGGTTTGATCCCTGACCAGGGAGCTAGATCACACATGCCTCAACTATGACCCAGCATAGCCAAATAGATAGATATTTTTTTTTTTTTACAAAAAGGACTATACATGTTTCTTTACCTTTACCTCCAAAGAGTTCTTGACTTTTTTATTTTTATTATTTTGAAACATCTGTTGATCAACTAGTGCTGCCTACAACATACTTTTCTCACTGTCCAAGCAGTTCAGCCCAGAGTACATGCCCAAAAAAAAGAATGTTCCTCAACTCAGGTCTCTAGAGTTTGTCAAACTGTGAGAGTAAAATGGTTTTAATATTTCACTACTTTATGCCTTTTACAAATAATTTCTCTCCTTTGGACTATTGTATCAATATTTCATTCTATAGAGAAAAATGAAAAGTTCAGTTTTGTCACAGTTATGTTAAACATGAAGAATTTTTCTTCAAACGAAAAATTTCAGAGGTTTTATTGATTAAAAAAAAAATCCACACGAAATACTTAACTTTTTTTCATGTACTGTTTTTTAGGATTAAAATGTCTCTAGTTTTAAATAGGGAATACATGCACGTGGTTTAAGGTATAAAACTACAGTGTCCTTCCCACCTTGGCTTCCCACTCCTCCAGGTCCCTCTGTGAAGGTAATTTTTCCAGCTTCTTGTCTTCCTTCCAGAGAGGTTGTATACATGTAAGAGAAAACATATTTTCGTAGAAGTGGTAGTTTGTAAAACGCATTGTTCTACATCTTGCTTTTCCCCCACTTAACCAAATATCTGAGAGATTGTTCCTCAGCTAGATGAAGCTCTCTTTTATGCTACACTTAACGGATGTGCCATAATTTACATAAACGAATCACCTGTGAAGCTTACAAATAATTGTGTCATCTTGCACGCATAGCAGGCTTCCCTAGTGGCTCAGACCGTAAGAATCTGCCTGCAGTGCCAGAGACCTGGGTTCAACCCCTAGATTGAGAAGATCCCCTGGACAAGGGAATGGCAACCCACCCCAGTATTCTTGCCTGGAGAATTCCACGGACAAAGGAGCCTGGCAGGCTATATAGTCCATGGGATCACAGAGTCGGACAGACTGAGTGACTAACACTGGGAGAACACTGTACGTATAACAGTTCAGACACACAGAATTTATCTGTAGGTTCTGTAGTGTAGCATAAATCCCTAAAACAAAGCAAAATGGCTTTAATAATGTTTTAATTTTAATTGATAGCATTCTATGAATTTTGTGAGGAAGTAGATCTTAAGACCTGGAAATTGTGTCTGTACTTGCTTTTGCTTGGTTTCACTGTCTTCTTCTTTTTCCTTTTCATATTCTCTTTGCTGTGCTTCTTTCCCGCCTGTTTCCCTCGCTTCTTTCCTTCCTTCCTCCTCCTCTCCGTTTGTTACCACAGCAGCTTCTATTTGGTTTCTATCAATGTGCCGATTGAGAGCTACGTGGCCACTAGGTGGCGGTACGAGAACACAGGGAGTGGTATTTCTGTAAACAGACGAAGACTTAGTTTTGATTTCCTGCTCAGTTTTTAAACTGCTATCCACTTGGGCCCTTTAATACCTCCTAAGGGACATCGTTGTGATCGCTGTTTAGCAGTTGAGCCAACATAAAATTGATGTTGAGCTTTACAACAGCTGTTATAGACCACTTTATGCTGATGTTGAGACTTTTTAAAAATGCTCATGGCTTGAAAATGTTAACTCTTCGATTGGAATCTTAAGTTTTCTGAGTGATTTGAAGGGCTTGCTTGTATTTCTGACTGATTTACAAATCTTACAATGTTACAGTGGAGACTACTTAGATTTTACCTTCATGCTTTATTTAGCTGGCTGAATTTTCCGTTAAAAAAAAACAAAAACGGCAGTTTCCTAGCTCCTTTCTGTGGAAACAAAACAGGCATTCACTTACTGTGCTTTTACCCTATTGACTAAAATTCAGTGTTTTATACAAACTTGTAACATTGATCTTCTTCTTAATAAGTAAATAGGAGCTTTAATGATTTTGGAATTTGATGCAAAAGTATTTTTTGTGGGTGAGTTTGCTTAATAAATGTTTGGAAGTCTATCCTGTCCTTTTTAATACTGTGAATCTGTGCTTAAATTTTTTTGTAATGAACGATTCTCCTTAAATCTCTCTTTTTCACATACACACGCATGAATCCAGCATAAATATTGAAAGATCTTTGCTTATTTTAGAATTGTATGATCATTTATTTACATTTACTCTATGAAGTGCTGCATAAAGTATTCAGTATAGGAGTGTGGCTATATGAACTACTCTGATGGAAGACACACACACAAGCTCTCATCCTGTGTAACATCCCTCTTGGATCTGTGAAAGTGGATATACAGCGACCTGCTTTGTCACATCATGTTCATGTCAAGTGAACCTCATATCAAGTCAACCTCACTTCTTCCTAAGACATAACCTTACAACAAAGTACCTCCTGACTTGCTTTGATGGGTCAGATATTTTTGGACAAGTGTTGAGGCACATCACCTCATTTCCATAGCTATTAATAGTTTTACATATAATTTTTGCCAGTGCTCACTGGGTTAGAAAATGAAGAAGCAAACGTTTTTGCTAAACTGTCTCACAGGTTTTAATGCTAATAGTGCCTTCTTACCATTTAACATGTCTAATCTTTCTAATGAAATTCTGTGGTCTAGTATCCAATAGGGATCTGTTATGGCATCACACCTGAAGCCTTCATTTAAGGCATTGGGTGTTTCACTAAAGGGAAAACTGCCTTCTTTGTACCTGTTAACAATTTAGGGGAAAAAAAAATAATTGCAGGGTTCAGTTCAATGGAAGAGCACTAATTTAAAAGAATTCTCCCTTAAATGATGAAACCATTACAGCATTATTCCAGGGAATAAAATCAACTGCAGCTGATTTCTTGATTTTATTAGGAAAGATAGCCCATTTGGTGATCTGCAATGTTTAAATCAATTGAACGACAGTGAAATCTCTCCCCTGAAATGGCTATTACACAGCTTGCAACCTTTTGTTCAAGAGATTAAGTTTGCATCTCCTCGCATTATCTCCTTGTAATTGGAAAACTTTCATTTTGACAGAGAAAATGTGCCAGTACCCCTGTGAGCTTTGCCACAAGCCAATGCAGAATGCCATCTGGAGGATGCATGCCCCAGTCATGCAACAGCCTCCTGTCGGTTTGTATCTGGAACTTTGCAACAGAACAACTAATAGCATCTTAAGCTCCATTTGTCTAGCTCACTAGTGCTCTTGGCAGAGGTCATAACCAGCAGTGGTTTTGTTGATTTGCTGCATCAAATGTAATTAGGTTAAAGCACTCACTGACAGAGGCTCTGATAATGGCATAAAAGCCTCAGGCTCAAGTTTACCCATTGTGTCAAATTTAAGTTTAGGTCAACAAAGACATACTAATTTCATCACTGGAACAATAGAACTTAGTAATTTTTAAAGATGCTTATTTGGGATAACAAGATTCCCTTTTCTTTGGACCTCACAATCGTCTCATGTTTTTCCTTGTATTTTTCAGTCATTGGCTTCCAATGAAGTGGTTGATATCTCCTGCTAGAAGAGGTTAGTGTCATAATGCGCCAGCCGTACATCCCCTCTGAACCTTACTTTTGAGTGTCTTGTGAAAAACAATGAGATGTTTTTATCAGGATAGATAAAATACCTTTGAACTCTAGCAGTTTCATATTCAGAGGGTAGAGGTAACATTATTACTGACCGACCTTTTAACCCTTGCTCACTGGAAAACTCCAGTTGTGTCAGAAGCCTCTTTATAAATGAGTAAGTTTCAGGCTCTGAGTAAAATGGAGAAACCATTACTTGGGGTTGAATTTAAGGGCAAAGCTGGACCCAGGACATACGACTCTTAGTTGCTCTTGAGTCAAAAGAAAAATACAAAAACTTTCTGCAGAGAAGGAGGTATAAGGTTTAACAGTTTCCTGCATAAATGTTGTGTTAACAAGTCAGCAGGGGCCTGTGCAAGAGAGGCAGAGCAGGGACTTGGTCTCAGCAGGGTGGTAGCACTTCCCTGGAATGGCTGGGCTGATCATCTGGATGAAGCTTCTTAAACATGTATAATATCATGTATGAAACGAGTCGCCAGTCCAGGTTCGATGCACGATACTGGATGCTTGGGGCTGGTGCAATGGGATGACCCAGAGGGATGGTATGGGGAGGGAGGAGGAGGGTTCAGGATGGGGAACACAGGTATACCTGTGGCGGATTCATTTTGATATTTGGCAAAACTAATACAATATTGTAAAGTTAAAAAAAAAAAAAAAGAACTAGCAGAGGAGTAAAGTGTGATGTCATATGCAAAATAATAACTTGTGCATATTTTATTGACCTCTAAATTTCCTCTCCCTTCTATTGATTGTCTAACATCCCTCCAATACTAGCACCTGCAAAGAAATCACTCTGAAATTTCTGGGGGTGGGCAGGGGTGGTGGCAGTGATTTCTGTGGACTTTGTACCTCACTGTACAAGCTGTCTTAGTTTGAGTGTTCCAGGTACGTTGCTTTTGATAAAAGCAACAGACATAATGTGAGAATGAGGTTAAGTAAGTGTTTATTTGAGGATTTAATATCTCACACACTCTAGGAATAAAGCAATTATCATGCTGTTAATTTCATATTCATGTATGGCTTATTTATTTGTTGTTTACCTCTCTGCATAATGAAAATGCCATGGAAATCTGCATCTTCTGGTGCTCTAATTTTAAATGATGCTAAATGTTATGTATAATTTTAAGTTACAGATTGCTAATTCTATTCTATTTAAAATACTCTATGTATGAGATGCCCCTATGTTCTTGCAGAATCCTTTTTAAGCAGAATCAAAGCGTAATTGTCTAAGTAATTACAGAATAAGTAGTTAATTAAAACATGAATTTTAAGCATTATATTTTGAACTATATATTTATTGGAAGCATATATTTATATATGTATGTGTGTATATATATATATATGTATATGTATATATATCTGCTGTACCTCTAAGAATCAACACCTTAATTACTTTTTTGACAAATGTAATATAGGCAGAAGATAACAGCACATTTCCCCTACTGGTAAATTATTTGTATCTGGTTTACTTATTATCTCATGGCAGAATCAGTGTTTGAAGTGGTTCTGAAAGCTTCAGGGCACTGCTATTTTCATCTGTTTACATGACATGATATTTTTAAAGAACCTGTCCCTGGCAGAATGCTAAGCCAATTCATCTTCTGGGGATATAACTAAGAAAAAGAAATTCATATCCAACATATGTGCAGTCTCTCTCCAGTCTGGGAATCCACTCAAGTTACATGCCTCAAATTCCACTTCCTGACCCTTCCTGACTCTTCTCTGCTGAATACCGGATCCATATCTGGTATGCCACACACACATCCAAGTTTGTCTAAATATTTTATTTATTCAACAAGTATTACTGTGTGCCCACCATGTACATAGATAAGGTCCCTGTTCCTGGGCATCTGTGCCCAGAATGAAAGGATAACACACAGATGTGAAATACTGAATAAATCATACTGCAAGTCGGTATACATTTAAATACTCCAAAGGCAGAGACTGTTAAGGAAACTCATTTCTGAACACCCTTAACACAGTCTGCAAAGCTTGGTGTGTTCCAGTTGTTCAATTTCCATTGTTATTTACAAAAGTGAAGCTTTGAATTAAGAGAGAGAAAAAAAAAAAGCACCATCTGCCTACCAGAGTAATAATGCTTGGTTTTATTCCCAAGCATATCAACCACTGGCTTGGCATTTTAACTAACAGAATCACTTTTCTCATTAGAGTGTGTCTGTGTCTACAAAGGACCTTTTTTCCCTGGTTGCTCATTTTAACATTTCTGCCCTCTGATTTAGCCTTTTGATGAACTTGAAAGCGTTCTATTTATTAGTATGGTCAGCTTGTAAAATGACCCTTGCATTCTAGGTAACTCATGTACAGATTATTGGCTTTTGCCAGTTACTTAGTAAATCCTTTTTATCAATTGATAGTTTATATTGAGTGCTTAGTTTTTGCAGACACAAAAGGCATATATATATAGCTCTTAAAAGGTGCAAGTCAAAGAAAAAGTGCACATGAAAATACTCTGTTTTAAGAAGAACCTTCTTATTGCCAGATTGAATGTTACATATTTATTCATTCAATCATTTACTCAACAAATATTTATTGAGTGTTGTGATGTGTCAAGTACTCTGTGATTCACTGGAGACATAAAGATGAATAAATTATGCATGATGTCCGCCCTGCCCTCTATGCATTTAGAGGAAGTAGATAGCTCTGCCAGCTAGAACCTTGTTACTCCAAGTGTACCTGAGTGTTGCACCTAGAAGCTTGTTAGAAATGCATACTCTCCTTCTGTATTTTTAACAAAATACCCAAGTGAATTGAAGTTGGAAAAGCCAGAAGGATTATGGAATGCTTTATAGAAAAGCTTATAAACAAAAGTCATCAAGTTTTATTAAAAAAGGAAGGAAGACACATTTAGGCAGGTTATAGTGCTTTCTTATTCATTTTGGGCTGCTATAAGAGAATATCAGAGACTAGGTGGCTTATCAACAACAGAAATTTCTTTAACACAGTTCTGAAGGCTGAGAAGTTCAAGATCAAGGTGCCTAGGAGATTTGCTGTGTTTGCTGTGGGCCTGCTTCCTGGTTCACTGTATCCTCACATGGGATAATGGGCAGTGGGACTTTTGGGGTCTTTTTGATTAGGGCACTAATCCCATACAGGAGGGCTCTGCTGTCATGACTCAACCACCTCCCAAAGGCCCCACCCTCTAATACCAGGACATTGGTGATTAGGTTTCAACATATGACTTTTGGTGGGGGCTGGGGAACACAAACATTCAGTCATAGCAGAGAGGATTAGACATAAATCTAAAATGTGACTCAAGAGGTAAGCTAGTTGGAAATATTTTAAGAAAAGATGGGAAGTGACCCAGTAATTGGTTGATGATCCAGAGTAAGGGGTAGTAGTGATTGATAAAATTTGGTAAGATGAGACTCAAGGCTGAGAGGAGGCAGAATGATTTAGATTTGGGACTCTAGAAGTAGGGACCAGTTGTCAATGATAATAGAGGGATGCGGGGTGGGACTTTCTTATCCAGAACATGTCAAGGTAACTATTAGTGTTTTCAAAGGTGATTTCTAAATTAATTTTTAGGGCTGACATTTTTTGAATCTTAAAATTTTAGTGAAAATCAACAAGTAGATATAAATCAAGGTATAGTGTCTTATATACATCAATTTTTCTAAAATACCTATAATTGATTAGACCTTAGGTATGGGGAAAAAGGAGTTAGGTAAACTGGATTAGTAATGCTTCAAAATTAATGGTGACTGCCAGTAGGAGAAAAAGGCTCCTTACGTCTTTATCTGCATAGCGTTGTATCTTTATAATCAAGCGAGGTCCTACCAAAACTTTAAGAAAATCAGTTCTATCTGTGGTGCCTTGATCATAGTTTATGTCCCCCTCCTTCTCAGCTGCCATAGTCTTGAACACACAAAGGAATAAAGATACCATTATGGAAAAAGTCAATGAGGGTATTATTGAGGGACTGGTGACCTTTTCAAATACATCCTTTTGAATCACACCATGTCAAGCAGTTTCTGTCCCCTTGTGAGGTCCATCCTCTACACAGGGATGCTTCCATTCTCAAGTTGGAAAGAGTTTGGAGGGGGCAATTCTGTGTAAACCAATTAACCCTGAGATAATCATAAAATATGTCCACTGGCTTATTAGGCCCTTAAGACAGCCTCTGAAAATGATTTCATTTCTGAGATACTTTAAAAATGACATCCATCCCAGAGGAAAAAAAAAGATGAAAAATAATGAAAAAAGAAAGCTATCCATATCTCACATTTTATGGGCATCTGTTAGTGTGGCATCCAGTGTGCTTGCACACATGACTTCTCTGCACATAAGCCTGAGCTGACAGCGGGAAGCCTGCGGCCCTCCAGTAAATGACAGACTTAATCAGTGAGATGCAGAGCCCAGGGCAGTGTCCTGGACAACGTTTACCTTACAAAGCTCAGAGAACGCCCTCTGAACATCTTTAATGCTGATATTTCCCGTGCATCAGCACAACTCTGAGAAGTTATTCTTTTCTCTGAAGAAAGTGTCTCAAGACAACTTGATGGATAAGTCCAGGATTTTTTTCTTTATCAAAAAGTATGGGAAGCTGGACATGTGAGAATAACTATGCGGGGGTTTGGAAGAAGAGTTTTCTAGCTGGAGATGGGGTTCATTTGTGAAATTTTTGTTGCAGACTGAGATTAAGTGATTGAATCATTTGAAATGATATTTTCAAAGTGAATTTTTAAAAATAATTTAGACCCATTTTGGGGTGAACATTTCCTACATAGCCATAGAAATGTGCCCTCATGAAATGAAATCATAGGTATATACTGAGCATTTGTTGAAAGTATAATACTTCTCATAACTGTAGTTCCGTAGGTAAAGATGTTGCATTATTTATATGAGTTATGTATACACAGATGACTAAACCACTAGTGGCAAATCTTCAGCATTTAAGGGTAGATTTGATATTTTATTTATGAAGATCTTGCTGCTGCTGCTGCTGCTAAGTCGCTTCAGTCGTGTCCGACTCTGTGCGACCCCATAGACGGCAGCCCACCAGGCTCTGCTGTCCCTGGGATTCTCCAGGCAAGAACACTGGAATGGGTTGCCATTTAGGTTGAAAGAAAGATGGAATGAAGAATGGATGAAAGGAAGGGGGGAAAGGAAAAAAGAAAGACCATGTAACTATGAAGTAAGAACACTTTTACACATATGTATTGAAAATCTCTCATTAGTTCCACAGGGAAGCATCAAGGCTTTACAATTCCTTTCAAAGAAACTGTGATGGAAGCAAACATTTGGGTATCTGTGTTTCAGTGTGTTTGTCTCAAATAGGCTTCATTGTTCTGTGGTCAGATTTAATGCTTATGAATTACTTGATGTTAGCAGTCACTTTTCAATAGTTATTTCTATAATGAAAGCCACAGTACACATAAAAATGCACTATTTCTATCACTACTAGAAGTAGAAGTTCTCAGTCTGATTATTTTATGCCTGACAATGAGAATTTATACAACAGAATAAACATCATATAATTGGAAAGTACAGAGCAAGTCAGAATATTTTCTTTAATTCCTCAATGGATAGCTGCATATTATGAGAAAATTCATTAGGATCAACAAATACCGGGTTGTTCAAAAAGTTCATTCAGGTTTCTCCACATGATTACCATTTCTGAAAATTTAAGGGTAGAGTCAAAAATTATTTTCTAACAGACACACTAAGATCATATTTTCCCCTCCTATCTACACTGGACAGCCTTTGGCTCAGTGTCAGTTCTATATTTTGTCTCTCTTTATGCCAATATTTTATCTCAAACTTTTTTCCCACTGCTTCAGAGTCCCACCAGTGAGAATGACTCAAAATAGCTTTCCCAGTTAAGGGAAATCAAAACAAAAAAAGAACTGGGTGCTGACAGAGTGACTGGCTACTGGAGTTCAGCCTGTGAAAGAGAAAAATGTGGCAGCACAAGTGGTAGCTCATAAATGATCATCAGTGGGAAGATGCCACGCATCGTGTGGCCTCTGTCTGTTAATTTAACGCGATGCACTTGAGTGTAGAAATAATGGGCTCTGTCAGCCTTATTAATTATCTATGCTTGTTCTAGAAGTCAGGATCACGAAATGCCTCTGAACCACCTGATGTAATGGGCCATTTTAGAGCTCTATATGCAAGTCTCTGAGCGAGCAATTGGCAATCCCCACAGCTAGCTCGTCTGCAGTGAGGGATGTTGTGCTGAGCTGAACTCGCATACCAGCAATACTGCCACAAGATGATGGAATAATCGATCTTTCTAGAGTGGATTTCTTTAGCCTGGTGGGACAAATTTCCTAGTTAATGAAAACATTTTGATGCCTGGGGCGCTTCCCTAGCTCATGCTGCCTCTGTTTGTCCATTATAGTTTAAATATACTGCATTGAGGTTAATGGTGGAAGCAAATCAGTCTGTTATAATTACTCACATTCATTTATTTGGTGTATTCTTTCACATGGTCCTTTGAAAGCAAGAGCACAATCTAGCAGATAGCTAGCTTGGGAACTATTAATACCTTCATGCCTGAGAATTTACTAATGGGACATTTCAGGGAAAAAAAAAATTGTGGCTGCTGAGGGCCATTGCTTCTCTCATTCTTCAAGTAGGCTGATCCATTTCACTGTGTGTGTGTGTGTGTGTGTGTGTGCATTTACACGATGAGCTGTTGTTGAGACCATGTCTCTCTTTCTGACTTGGATCTCTGTGTTAAGTACACAATGATCCTGTAATGCCTGTTTGTGAGGGGATAGGTATTCTAGTGAAAGCACACAAAGTTTGGGTAGAGAAACTTAGGTTTCAGTTCTTTTTGATACTTGCTGGCTATTTGACCTTGGGCAAGTCGCTTATCTTCTCTGAATCTCTGTTTATCACCTCTAAAATAATTATAGTAATATCCATTCAACTTATGAGATTATTATTTGAGGATCAAATTAGATTATAGAACTCATAATAAAATGCTTTATTGGTGTTTGATGTCATTATCCCTCCATTACCACTACGACTAGCAATAGTACTACTCCTATCATTATTATTAAGTAAACTTTAAGATCTGAGCTACTCCAACAGATTTCTAATATTGTGATACTCTTTCTTACGAAGTTCAGGAAAGCATCTTATTGCTTTCGTTGTCTATGTGTCTATGTAGCTAGTATCCAAAGAATGCAATCTTCTTAGGTCATTCTGGAAAGAAAAATCATTATGAATGAATAAAGGTGAAAACTTTATCAAATATTAAGGTCTACATACCACATAAGAGTTAGGCAGCAATCTAGTTAGATGAAGATGATTATTTAGTCTCTTCCCATTGTAACTAGATTGATAACCAAATTTAGCAATGCCATTTAGATGTATGTCTAACCAACACAGAATAATTAGTAAATTAATATATCCCAACAGAGCTTTTCCCTGTACTCTTTAACAGGGAAAGCTAACTGTTCAACTGAAGTGACAGGACACAGAGTAAGTCATTTAACCCACCTGAGTTTTAGTTTTATTGTATAAAATGAGGAAATAAAGATTAAATGAAGTTAAATGATTTCTAAAGCCCTCTTTAGCTCTGAAAGATTTGCTCTTTGATCTGCATGTCTTTGAGTATGACATAGTAAATGATATTATACTTTTCACATCAGGAAAATAATCATCTTCAGCCATTTGAAATAACTCTTCTCATTCAACTTTTATTGATTATAATACCTGTTCATTTCCTTTATAGATCTTACCACAGTCTCTATTTATCTTGTTTATTTGCTTACTTTCCTGTTTAGGGTTTGCCTGTCTATGAGCCTAGAGACTTTCTGATCACAGATAGATGTCCAGTGCCTCGAAAAGGGAGTGCATGGCACATAATTGGGAGGCCAATAAGTATTTGTTGAATGAATAAATAAATGAGTTCATGAATTCTGCTGTTTCTAAAGTACAGCCTTCTTATTTAAAAAAAAAAAAAACAATTTTATTGATTGATTGTGCTGGGTCTTTATTGCTGCTCGGGCTTGTCTCTATCTGCTGCAAGTGGAGGGTGCTCTCTCATTGCAATGTGAGGGCTTCTCATTGAAGTGGCTTCTCTTGCTGTGGAGCATGGGCTTTAAGGCACACAGCCTTCAGTCGTTACAGCTCCCAAGCTCTAGAACACAGGCTCAATAGTTGGGGTGCATCGGCTTAGCTGCTCTGAGTCACGTGGGATCCTCCCAGACCAGGGACCAAAACCTGTGTCTCCTGCATTGTCACGTGGATTTCCCACCACTGAGCCACCAGGGCAACCCTCAACAGCCTTCTTATTCCTTAAAATAATTACACCAGAGTTCAGTGGGATACAGTTGTGGTTGAATCTACTATTCATGTAAAAGAATCACTAGGGGATAAAGTTAAATATTTTGTTTTCTATATATGAGAACCATCTGTATTTTATTTATATATGGCTTTATTACTTTAGCTAATCTAGAGTGGGATTTTTATCAGTAAGTTTTTTATGTGCTTGGTTTTTTTTTTGCAAGTAAATTTGATTAGCTACATTTGTTCCTAACATTTATGATTAGTTGTCATACTTGAATGAATAGTAATTCTAAATAAAATTTTGCAATTATTTTATTTTGAAAAATGAATTTGTCCATTAGGGGCATGCATTTCCATGTGACAGGAAAATTTTATCACCATTAAATGTGAACTTAAAATTTTAGAATTTGCTATGAAAAGTAATACATCTTGAAATTTCCTACCAAGATATTAGAACATTACCCATTCTTCCTCACTTCAGTAGTTTCCCATAACATGGAAATGTTTGAAGATCTTGACATTTATCTGTCATGAACTCGTTGAATTACTCCTTGCTTCAACACACATTCAAGTTAATGTCAACTGGGGAGCTATTCTCTCAGCTTTAAATTGGTTGGAAATATAGATCTTTCTTTGTAAGACATTACCTCTTGTACCTTGACTCCCTTTAACTCTTTAGTTCTTTTCAAATTAGAAGAAAGAATTCAAATTGATTTGGAGTGCAGAGTTGTGAATATCAGTGACAGTAGAGCCTGTTATTCCCTGTCATAGGACTCTAATCACTCTCTCTTGAACAGTTAAAGGGGGCATTATCTTTTATTGTCCTTGTTTCTATATAACATAAAATAGTTTTCCTAGCCATGTTAACTGTATAAGCTAACAATTTTTCTCCATTGAAAAGCTGTCACATTTTGGTAGAGTGTATTAACGTCAGTTTGTTGGAGACAGACCTTCGCAACCTTCTCTTGCGATGCCCCTGCCCTGCCCTTGGATCTAGGTATTGTTCCTAACAGTACAACTCGACTCATGCATGTTTCACAAGAATACTTTAGATTACAAATTAGACAGGCGGTGAAGGCAAGCCTAGTGAAACACTAGGGAACGCAGGTTGTGGTGACACGGTCAGGAAAACAGAAAGAAAACGATTTGTCTTTGCTTGCTGCAAGCTATCAGTGCCGTGGCCGTGGACAGAACACTCTTCAGAATACCCTTGCTGTGCAGAGAGAATTGAACAAGAGACTCATCACAAACTTCTTTCAGGATCACACGTGTGTGTGCACGTATTTCCATGATACTTTTATTTTGACAATTCTTGAAGGCAACACTTTGCATATTAATTGAGTACAACTGGTTTTGAACAGTCTATAAGAAGGTGCAAATTATGGCTTCAAAGTGACCCAATAGAGGTGCAAATGAACGTTAGCACAACGTTTCTAAAATGGAATCATTTAAAATATACACATATAGTTATGAATTCAGAATCAGTCTACTTCATTTTTTAGTTGGGAGTTTATTGCCTTAAAATGGGAAATAAATGTGTGAATGCTATCCAAGGTGTGAAATTCTCCATTTGTACCGACTGGAAACTTGGTAATAATTATGAATATAGAAATAGCAGAAATTATACAGAAGTTTAACAAACGTTTTAATTTTAAATGCAAGTATTTCAGAGGAAGAATTTAAGATTTGCTTGGAGAGATTTTTTTCTTGCAGGCTTTGATATTAAAAAGTTAGGGATTTCCATACAGCCAACAAATGATACTTTTCTTGTCATTTTAAAAAAGAAAATTGTATTGACTAATCTTTTTTCTTTCTAAAGCTGCTTATTCTAAATGTCTGAATCTGATAAACCCATGAGCCCCAACTTAACCCAACCTCAGTGAAACTTAACCTTTTCTCTCTCCTCACATCTGTGGACAATGGGCCTCAGCTGCAGGGAGCATTTGAGAAGCTTGCCTAAACTCTAGGCCAGCTGGAAAGTCAGGCTCCCCTGCTTTCAGCCAAATAGACACTGGCACTGAGTTACCTGAGGGCAGAGGTTTAACACGGCTTGAATGAAGCTTGGATTTGAGAGTATCCATCCCCTCAGGTTGATGTCACTGGGAGTCCAAGACTCTTCTTTCATTAACCAGCCTCTCACATGGATAGCAATGGTGACGCAAAACAGCCAACCCCTAAAACAGTTGGTTCTTTTTTATTATTTGTAATTTTGTCTATTTGCATGAGAGCCTGGCAGCATATGGCCTGATGAATTAAAAAAAACAAAACCCTGTACAACCCTCATCTACTGGCTAGAGCCTCCAGTTCGTGGCATCAGTAGGGGCTTGTGTGGCTCCACCTGCCACTTGTCTGGAGAGTCGGGGCATAAACTGATGACCTACGAGGTTTCCACAGCCAGATAGTGCTCGGCTAATGCCATGATTTAATTCCTAACAGTACTGTCAGAAATGGCTAGAAGTGGCAACACCCACTGTTTCAATAGTAAATCTGGTTGGCAAGCTACCCATTCTCTGCCCTGACTGATATTCTACACTAATTACATCGTATCAGGCCAGCAGGAATAGAAAGGAGTTGAGAGGCTTCGAAACCATGCACACAGGTCAGCAGTGGGTAGAAATACATAGGGATGTATACTCATATTACTGTTCCCCGCTAAAAGAGACCAGCAGCAAACCAGGGGAAGGAACAAACCTCTTTCCAGTGCATTGATTTACTTTTTTATTCACTTGGTCTTTCAAAGTCAAAGATTTATATGATCCCTGGATTTTGGTTTTTCTGTATTAGCCATTTTCTTTAATAATAGTGTTGGAGAAAAAAAAATTATGATATTTTTTGAGAACTGAATCTTTCTTTGCCTGAAACATAGAAATCACAATTTGGATTAATACTTCATAGTTAAATCAAATTGCAAACCCTTTTTCTCTTCTTAATTTTGTATGGGTTTATGATTACACAATGTCAAACCATACAAACATAGAAACAATATACACATCATTAATTTAATGAATTGCCTTGAAGACAAAAAAGCAAGTAATTTTGAAATTCAAAATAATTCTACTAATTCATTTTTATTTAGTTTAGAAATCCTTCATTTCCCCTGCATTTTAAGATTGCTAATAGGGCTTCCCAGGTGGCACAGTGATAAAGAATCTGGCTGCCAATGCAAGTGACTCAAGAGACCCTGGTTCGATCCCTGGGTTGGGAAGTTCCCCTAGAGAAGAAAATGGCAGCCAACTCCAGTATTCTTGCCTGGATAGGCAAAATTCCATGGACAGAGGAGCCTGGCTGGCTACAGTCCTTGGGGTCACAGAGTCAGCCATAACTGAGTGTGCAAGCAAATATCAATATGTTTACACTCAAGACATGTAATCAGAATTGCCAGCCATCAAAGAAAAGAAGAAATAATTTGGGGGCAAAAGCTCTATCTTTTTCTGAAGTGAGAGATTTTCCTGCCAAGCCAAAGAGGACACATTCAGTCCTATGACACTGAGCATATAGGACAGTCTATAATACAGAAAACACATTCCTGCTAAATGCTAGGCATTGCTATCTCACTAAATCCCAAGAATATCTGTGTGAGGCATTTCACATGGTGCAATTTAGGCAGCAGCTATTTATTAATATGTGGAAGTGTTTCAACTCTTTATTAACCAGCGTGGCAACACCTCTCTGAGCTGGCTGAACATGAATCCCAAAGATAGGCAGTATTCTACAGATGAAGACACTGCTGCTTAGAGAGGTTAATTAACTTGCTCCAAATCACACAGCTATTGGAAGGCAGAGTCAGCATTCAAGTCCATAGCTGTCTCACTCCAAAACCAAGCTCTCTCTTTTTTTTTATCCCAATGGTGTTCTGCTGCTATAATGCTTTTTAGAAATTTTGCACTGAAGACTTCAATTTTTTCTAAGATTCTGTCTGTGTAATGTGGATAAAGACATTAGAGATATCCTAACAAGTGAATGGTGATGGTTGACTGAGAGCAGAGCAAGTCTATTTCACTCAAATGATTGCCTTTAGAGTGGTACAAGTTCCTACATATAACTGATGCGTAATAGTTTGTTGAATTAAAGTAAAACATTTATTGTTGTACTTCTACATAGAGAAGTATGTGGGTATATTCTATTATTACTATTATATAATATAATATTAATAATTATATATTATATAATGTATATTATATATTATTTATATAATATATGAAGTATATTATATATAATATAATAAGTATATATATATTAATAATTATAAATATTATAATTACTAGCTTTTTTCCCTTTTTTACATAAAATGCAATTATTTGTAAGAGCAAGATATTAAAAATGCTATTAAAAATGCTGTTATTTTTTATCAGTTGAGGTAATTTAGTTTAAATAGAACTGAACCAAGTGAGAGAATTTTGCTTAAATTCGAAATGAACATAAATTTTGAACATAAACTAAAGCTTAAATTATAGGGGATACTTTAAGGTTTAAAATTTTTATATATATAAGTGGTTTGTCCTGAGCAGTAACATGTATTCAGTGCTATCTGGTAGCTGGTTTCTTTCTAAGGAAATAAATAGATTTTTACAAAGAATACAGATTGATTATGTGCTGAGCTCTGTCCCTTCTTATGGGTCCAGTCAAGGAAAGACTGGATATAGTTTAATGTGTTTACCATATTCAATTTATTAATAGAAAATTGAATAAGTTCAAGAACATTGAGCTTGCTAGATAAAATGTGGCTGCAAACAGCCCCTAATGTATGAACAGATTTTGTTCCAAGGGTTTATTTGTAATTTGATATTCTAAGACTTTATATGTAAATTTCTATATATAGAACTGCAAAGTCAGATGTGTCCTTAATCTGACTAGTGGAATTTATTTTACCTATGATGTAACTCAACTATAGAACTAACTGTGCTTTAGGCCCTGCTTTTCATGGATTATATTGTTAATGAGGAAACAGCATTAAGAGTACAAACAAACCAAAATCCCAGAGTTGAAGTCATGTCCTTCCATATTTTCTCAGGATAAGGCAGAAGTTCGTGGAGGAAAGGACTGAAGGGTGAAGTTATTTGCCAGATTTGCAGTATAACGAGGAAAACATTTTGTAGAATATTGCAAATATGTGTTCCAAATTCCAACTATCCGCATGGGTTATAGCACATAGAATTTAAAACCTGGATAGAACTTTCATGATCAGCAAGTTAGGCATACTCTTCTTTTTATTAAATTAATTTATTTTAGTTAGAGGATAATTACTTTATAATATTGTGATGGTTTTTGCCATACATCAGCATGAATCAGCCATAGGCAAACACGTGTCCCCCCCATCCTGAACCCCACTCCCACACTATCCTTCCAGGTGATCACAGCACTGGCACTGGGTGCCCTGCCTCAGGCATTGAACTGCACTGGTTATCTATTTTATGTACATAGAGTAATGTATATGTTTCATTGCTATTCTTTCAAATCATCCCACTCTCTCCTTCTCCCACTGAGTCTGAAAGTCTCTTTACATCTGTGTCTTCTCTGCTTCCCTGTACGTAGGATCATCAGTACCATCTTTCTGAAATCCTTATATATAGGCATACTCTTCTGATTTGAGTAAAGTGAAAGTGCTAGTTGCTCAGTTGTGTCCGACTTTTTGTGACCCCATGGGCCCTAGCCTGCCAGGCGCCTCTGTCCATGGAATTCTCCAGCAAGAATACTGGAGTAGGTGGCCATTCCCCTCTCCAGGGGATCGTCCCAACCCAGGGATTGAACCCAAGTCGTCTGCATTGCAGGCAGCTTCTTTACACTCGCGCCAACAAGGAAACCCAAACTGAATGACAATTCTTTCTCCTCCCACTTTATCTAATTCTTAAACACAAGTTAGGTCCAAAGAATCTTCATGCTTTCCCCGGCCCACTTTTCTGTTTGCTATGTGTAAGTGCACTATATAGCAAGATAGAGTATTCAAACAAAGGTCTTCATGCCAATAAATGTTTATCTTCTATTATAGCCTTTCTTTCGTGAAAGCATCAATTCTGTTCCCAGGGTCTATTCATTGTGCAAATATTTCTTACATTTCTGTCCTGTGCACAGCACAATACTAGTTGGTGAGTAAACACAGAAACAAATGTGGTTTCTCCATCAAGAAGACTGTCTTCTCAGTCAGTTCAGTCACTCAGTCGTGTTCAACTCTTTGTTACCTCGTGGACTGCAGCATGCCTGGCTTCCCTGTCCATCACAACTCCTGGAGCTTGCTCAAACTCATGTTCATTGAGGCGGTTATGCCATCCAACCACCTCATTCTCTGTCATCCCCTTCTCCTCCTGCCCTCAATCTTTCCCAATATCAAGGTCTTTTCCAATGAGACAGTTCTTCGCATCAGGTGGCCAAAGTATTGGAGTTTCAGCTTTAGCATCAGTCCTTCCAATGAATATTCAGGATTGATTTCCTTTAGGAATGACAGGTTTGATCTCCTTGCAGTCCAAGGGACTCTCAAGAGTCTTCTCCAACACCACAGTTCAAAAGCATCAATTCTTTAGCTCTCAGCTTCCTCTATGGTCCAACTCTCACATCCATACATGACAACTGGAAAAACCATAGCTTTGACTAGATGGACCTTTGTTGGCAAAGTAATGTTTCTGCCTTTTAATATGCTGTCTAGGTTGGTCATAGCTTTTCTTTCAAGGAGCAAGTGTCTTTTAATTTCATGGCTGCATTCACTATCTGCAATGATTTTGGAGCTCAAGAAAATAAAGCCTGTCACTGTTTCCATTGTTTTCCCATCTATTTGCCATGAAGGGTGGGACTGGATGTCATGATCTTCATTTTTTGAATGTTGAGTTTTAAGCTGACTTTTTCACTTCCTCTTTTACCTTCATCAAGAAGCTGTTTGGTTCTTCTTCACTTTCAGCCATATGGGTGGTGTCATCTGCATATCTGAGGTTACTGATATTTCTCCCAATCTTGATTTCAGCTTGTGCTTCATCTAGCCTGGCATTTCGCATGATGTACTCTGCATATAAATTAAATAAGCAGGATGACAATATACAGCCTTGACATACTCCTTACCCAATTTGGAACCAGTCCATTGTGCCATGTCCGGATCTAACTGTTGCTACTTGACCTGCATACAGATTTTTCAGGAGGCAGGTCAGGTGGTCTGGTATTCCCATCTCTTGAAGAATTTTCTACAGTTTCTTGTGATCCACACAGTCAAAGGTTTTAGTATAGTCAATGAAGCAGAGGCAGATGTTTTTCTGGAATTCTGTTGTGCTTTTTTCTATGATCCAATGGGTGTTGGTAATTTAATCTCTGGTTCCTCTGCCTTTTCTAAACCCAGCTTGAACATCTGGACATTCTCAGTTTACATACTGTTGAAGCCTGGCTTGGATGATTTTGAACATCATTTTGCTAGCATGTGAATATTTTTTTGGAATTGCCTTTCTTTGGGATTGGAATGAAAACTGATTATTTTCAGTGCTGTGGCCACTGCTGAGTTTTCCAAATTTGCTGGCATATTGGTAAGAAAAAAAGATACAGACAAGTAAGTCAAGTAGCGATTCAAGAACTTAAGAAAGTGAAAACATGCTGGTGAAATAAAGTTCAGATGAGAGGTGTCGTGAGTTCAGAAGGAAAGAGTACTGTACTGGAATTGAGATAGATGGGTTCATGGAAGGGCGGGACAGCTGAGGTTGGAACTTGAAAGTATATGTTTGAGTGGATGAAAATGGAACAAAAGAACAGAGCACTGGATAAAAGGACTCAATATCAGTTGGTGATTTATTGGAAAGTGTCAATGAAACAGAAGACAGAGTCTAGGTTTGATGTGTGCTACCTACCTCAAGCCATAATCATCCACTAACCAGTCATGTAGGAACAGTGATAACCTGACCTAGTAGAATGGCCTTCGACTTGGTGGGGGGCGGGGGGAAGGGGAGGTTGTCAGGAGACAGAATTTCATCTCTGCTGGGCACTAGAGATATGGGTTTGGATGAGAAACTAGTCTTTTCCTGCTCTTTCTTTAAATGTGAGATGAGGGATTTGAGTTTGGTCTCTAAAAACCCATCTAGCTCATAATTTGACTACTTGATTCATTTTGATGAAAAGAGTGTAATGAGATCATTGCAGAACAGAGTGAAGGGCTTCTCAGGAAAGGGGTTCTAAAGGGTACCAGAGGAAGCAGAATGACAGAGAAGAGGAGAGCTAAATAGCAGCAGGAGTCAGTGCAGAGGGGCCTTTCAGGGGTCTGGCCCTGAGATTCTGTATCACTGCCTTAGGCTCCCTCTGTGACGCAGCCTTGTTCTCTGCCTACTTGCTTCTCACTGTGGCACTTCCTTCACTGTCATCACCACCCCACCCACTCACCCTGTGCACCCAAATAGTAGAGAGCAGAGAGAGCACAGAGGAAGCAGGTCTCTGCTTCTTTATTGCAGCAGCTCCCGAGCTCTTGCTTTCCCCTCTTTGATTTGTGTATTTTGAATTGCTACTGATGATGGTCACTGCAACTCTGCTCCTTTGGTTTGCAGGTGCAAGACCCATGACTCAATGACTGCCTCCTTCAAACCTGCTCAGACATACCTTGGGACAACATTTTCAAGCATCTCCAGCTCTGTGTAGGGTAGAGGAAAGGTTAGTTATGAGTAGGGACTGAAGAGAAACAGAGTAAATGTAACTCTGGGGACCACAAGGGAAAAAGACTCTAGTTATCAAAAAACAGTAGCAGGAACAAGTGGAGAGCCAGGGGCAGTATCCGAAGCATTTCTTTATTTGCCAAATGCAGCCTATGAGGGACTTCCGTCAACAGTTATTTATTGAGTGCCCAAAGACACTGTTATAGATGCTATAATTTTCTGTTAGATCTAAATCATTCTGATAAATGAAAATAAAGTGAACCAGTTTCTTCAAAAAGGATATGATTTGATAACACTTTCTGCTTCATGAGGTAGCACTTACAACATTCACTGTTGTGAAAATCTGTTAGCATGTATACTTTTTTTCTGGTATGGGCTCTATTATTGAAAGCACCTCAATACACTTCATTAATATTTTTCTTTAAAGTGGTCAACCTAATCAAGATTTCCTAAGTATTACATGGAGAAGGCAATGGCACACCACTCCAGTACTCTTGCCTGGAAAATCCCATGGACGGAGGAGCCTGGTAGGCTGCAGTCCATGGAGTGGCGAAGAGTTGGACATGACTGAGCGACTTCACTTTCACTTTTCACTTTCATGCATTGGAGAAGGAAATGGCAACCCATTCCAGTGTTCTTGCCTGGAGAATCCCAGGGACGGGGGAGCCTGGTGGGCTGCCGTCTATGGGGTCGCACAGAGTCGGACACGACTGAAGTGACTTAGCAGCAAGTATTACATGGATATGCTTGCCATTTACTTGTGTTCTGTGAGAGAAGTGCCTCCTGTCATTGAAAATCATCTTGTTGATATCTGTCTCATCCCTTGTCAGGGTCCTCTCCCCCATCAATATACTGATGAACTAGCTGCTGTGCTATTTTGTGTCTCTAGATCTTTGTATAAGTTAAGCCCCTGTCTGGAAATGCATTTCCTTGCATGGAAAATATACATGCAATACGCTTTACAACTGTTAAAAAATCCCCGTTGATCAATTTTCTCCTTCTTTGGGGTCCAGTGTACTCTGTACCAACTCCTATTATCTGTGCTCTCAAACAGTGTTCACAGTTATTTCCCCAGTTTCTTTTCCCAGCTAGACTTTATGAATTCATTGAAAACAAGGACTGTGTCTTTTTTGTGGTTATATCCTCACGGTGTAAAGAGAAGCTCAATATCTGTCTAATAAATTAGATGAATGAATAAATGGATGAGTGGGTGGACAAGTAAATGATATATATACATGCATACCTTCAACTGCTAAGAACACACTGTGCTACCATCGTGAGGAATGCAAAGAAACATGAGATGGGTCCCTTCCTGAGAATGCTTACAAGGTGCCACAGCGATGCCCTGTGAGGGATGCAGACAGTGGTTCCTGAATAACATACCTTAAAGGAAACGCCTCCCGCTTCTCAAAAAAATAGTCTTATAAAAGTCTTTGTAAGTTGGAAGAAATCGTTTTAAAAGGCAGTATTCTGTAGTTAAAGGCAATTCAGCAAAGCGCTTCGCTTCTCCATTTATGGGTAGTGAAAATGTTTAGCTGCCTACCAGCACACTAGCACTACCGTTGACTTCTCAGTTTTAGTATTCGAGGCTGTCCTGAACTTGGCGTGCTCTGTTAGATTACTCAACCTGTCTGCCCCACAGACGTTCACCTCCCTAACCACCGCTTGCTGTTTTCTCTTTTTGAGTATGCCTACACCCAAAGCCACTGTCAGATGTCACAGAGATGAGACTTTACAAGTGTAAATGGAAAAACAACAACAACAACAAAAAACAAGAATAAGTGCTTTTCAAAAGAGTTTGGTGATGGCAGTGGCCCAAGAATGATAGGAAACGCTACCTTGCAAGGTTTCTTATTTGGAGTGTGGAAGGGCCACACAGCCCTGGTTCATGTGGGATCATAGATGATGTGAGTGAAAAGAGACAGAGCCAGGGTCCCAAGAGCCCCATCTGAGAAGGAATCAGGCTATGTTGTCTAGACAAGAGGAAATGTTTTCTTTTTGAGGGAAAATTATTAGAATTTTAGAAGCCAAATGATCGCTAGAAAATATAAGTGAAGTTTTACTGATTCCTTGTTTTTTTAGAAGACTTTCTTTTTGTCTCATTCTAAAAGTCTGTATTTAAGCCCAAAATGGAAAGTAAAGCTGAATTAGATTAGTGATTTCAAAAAGATATAGTCCTGTTGTGCGCAGCAGACATCCTCTTTTTTTTTTAAATTTCCCCTTAGGAGTTTTAAAGCTTGGGTGAAATCAACATCATGATTAAGACTTTTCTTAGCCTCCTTTCGGCAAATACAGAGTACATGGCTGTTTTAAATGGCCTTTTAACAATCAATTAAAAATACTCTAAGTTTCAATGTTTGAAATAGTTTTATTCCTATATTGTAAGTATTAGAGTAGTAAGTGCTCCTTCAACCTTCTTTTTCATGAAGAGGCAACATAAACGAGAGAGATTTTGTGGTCCTCCTTCTTCAGGGGTTCATCTCCCATTGACCTTCAGGCTTTTTGTGCATTTTCCAGACTGTTTCTACTCCCCCATCTTCCGCCCTCATGGAATGTAAGCTTTACCAATTAAGACATATCAATTAAGAAATGAAACCAGAGGCTTTGAGACTAGACTGGACAGTGGCAATGAGAACAAATTTCTTTTAACTTTGATTGTTGTATGTTCTGTACATTTTTATTGATGTAAAATATTTTCTTATATTTGAGAGTCAGCACTTGGGCATATTTTCAAAACTTTCAAAACAGAATATTATAACCTGTGTTCATAGGTATTGGGCCTTTTAGCAATGTATCTTGTCTAATAACTTTGTATTATATATTTGTGCCAATTTGACGTCTGTAGTTCTGACAGTGGCAGTTATTATCCCAGAGGACATTGGACCTGAGATCACACCTGAATTCCATTTTTTTTCTCAGATGACTTATGTTTTCCAATGTAAAACTATCTTCATTTTCACTGCTGGATCTAATATCCAGACTTCTCTTTGGGTTCAACAGACATGATAAGCCAACAGGGATATTTTGCATTTGTGTAAATTTTACATATATTTGTTTTATTCTCTTAATACCTATTCAGGTTATGGTTAGCTTTTATAGATAGCAAACTTAAATGGCTGACAAACAGCTGTATAGACTCCAGAGTCTGGTTGCTACATTAAATTCCTCAACCACTGCTAACTGGTCATGTGATCTTGGGCAGATTACTTACTAGCCATTTGCCTTAGTTTCCTTGTCTGTAAAACAATGATTTCTACCACACTGAGTTGTTAAATGGGATTATTTACGAAGTGTTTAGTAGAACAGTGCATGTCGCACAGGAAGTAGTATTTATGTTTTTGTTAATTCGAAAATATACACGCACTCCAATGTTCATATCTAGAAAAGCACTAAAACCATTAATGGAGACATCTGCTCCTCATAAGTAGCAGCAACTGTTTTGTGACCTTCTTGTCACTGCTAGTCACAAGACGGTTGCTGCTGGGCAGGAGGAGCAGACGTCTCCGTTAATGATTTCAGTGCTTTCCTAGATAGAAGATGCAAGAAATTGGGCTAATTTCTTCTGAAAATATCTAACTGAAGGTTAGATATTCTGCCAGGTTTCCTCAGAGCACAGAGTACCTCATTCCTGGTCTCTGCCCTGAACTCCTTTTAGGGTGTGTTGAAGGTCAGCGACTGCAGCGACTAGTAATCTGCTCCTTGTAGAGGCAGATGGTGAGGGACACTTTCTAGTCAGCACTGTGTGCGTGTCAGTCACTCAGTCGTGTGCGACTCTTTGCGACTCCACGGACTGTAACCTGCCAGGCTTCTCTGTCCATGGAATTCTCCAGGCAAGAATACTGGAGCAGATTGCAGTTCCCAACCCAGGGATCAAACCCTGGTCTCCTGCTTCACAGGCAGATTCTTTACTGTTTGAGCTACAGGGAAGTCCTTTCTAGTTGACACTAGTTTATTAGTATCTTAAAGATGAACATCAGTGGTGTAACTTAGGAAGGATGTTAAAAATCATCCTAGTACAATAGGAAACTGGACTAATACATAAACCATTTTAGACAGTTTTAAATTAATTCAAACATTATTTTTCTAAGAGGAGAAAAATGTTTAAACCTTGAGGTTGGGAAAAAGAAATCTTTGAGTAATTTTTGTTTTAACTTTAGGTTTCCTTTGAGTAATTTCCCCATCAACCTATTTAAAAAACCAAACTTTCCTTTTCTCAAAAAATGTTATGTATTATAAACAGGAGAAGTAAGGGAGTAATAGACTAATACAGCGTAAGAATTTTGAGTTTCTAACATATGAGCAATAATCACCAAACAGCATCAGATTACAAAGGTTTGTAATTGTCTTCTTTCCCTATAAACACTGTGCTTTGATGATCACTTGTTTAGGACAGAAGTCTTTGGAATATGTGAACTGGCAGAGTCTAGAGTACATAAATAAGGACATGCAAATATCCTTGTTGAAGAAAATCAACAGTGCATCATGAACAACCGTTTACTTCCTGTTATTTTAACTTAACTCTTCTGAAAAAAAGACTTTGGGGTGGAGATGTTTTCAGTGTCTTTTTCAACATTAATGTAGACTTCTTGAATAATCGAAACATTCTGAAAGCCTGTACTCAGAATCCTGTGGGAAGTCTGATTATCTCAGACACTTACTTTCAGTATTAACATGCAACAGTCAGTTGCCTTCTGGTAGAAGTTAGTATAGATAATTAGACATCAGCTCAATAACTCTTGACAAGACAGGTTTCCACAGAGAGGATCCCCCCAGTACCTTAGGGTTTCGCTTAATTGTAAAGTCTAACATCTTTACCCTTTTTAAGATCTTGAAACCTAAAACAATTAAGTAATGTACTTCAATCTTATTAAGAGAGAAAATAATAGAGAAAACGAGTAGTGGAAAAAGTATTAACTAACTACAATGGCCCTTTATACCAGACACCAAGAGTCACCCTGGAGAATCTTCATAATAATTGAAACAAAACCTTTGCAGACTCTTCCCTGTGTTATAAATGTGTCTGCCAAGCAAAATGCTCAGAAACTTATTAGTGGACAGCTATTTAAGATAATGTTCTTTATAAGTGTCATTGAATTGCTGGCTCCATACTTGCTGTCTCTAAGATTTATAATTTTCTGTTCTCATCTTTAAACTAGATAAATATAAATCACTTCTAGTAAAGTGTCATCAAAGAGTAATAAACAAAATGACTTTCTTTTAACTGTATTTATGTACTGCTGTATCTGCAAGGAAATTGCGAGAAAAATAGGTTTAAAAATAATTTCATGTGGCGAGCTCACAAAATGTTTTCAATGGATCACAAAAGTAAAAAAAAAATAAGAAAAACAGATGTGTTACTGGGAACATAATGAGAGATATATAAGTGTTTTTTACATGTGAAAGTAAACATCTTTAAAATAAGTATTTAAAAATTCTTAACTAAAATCTTATGTGTATTAAAACATCTAATATTTTGTCTCATGTTTCTTAGATGCAAATTTAATAAATGTTTTACTATATCATCTCTTAATCCCATTTTTCCTCTCTTTCTTTGCACACACACACACACACACACACACAAACACCCCTGCCCCTACTTCTTTACCAAATGCACTGTTGGAATATTTTGATGGGCATTAAGAGATTGGGGTCCATATAAGACTTCAGACGATAACAGCTATCAGCACAAAGATTTTATTTAGGAAACTTAAGAATTTCTAAGAAATGAAAAAAATAGTGGAGTATACAGACTAATTTTCCATGATTATAGAACACATGGATACAGTTCATATACACTTGCAGTTCAGTTCAATCGCTCAGTCGTGTCCCACTCTTTGGGACCCCATGGACTGCAGAACTCCAGGCTCCCTGTCCATCACCAACTCCCGGAGCTTGCTCAAACTAATGTCCATCAAGTCGGTGATGCCATCCAACCATCTCATCCTCTGTCATCCCCTTCTCCTCCTGCCTTCAATCTTTCCCAGCATCAGGGTCTTTTCCAGTGAGTCAGTTCTTTGTATCAGGTGGCCAAAATACATACACTCTATTCCTCATAAACTGTGATTTGATTAAGAATTTCTTCAGTGACGGCTTCCCTGGTGGCTCAGCTGGTAAAGAATCTGCCTGCAATGCAGGAGACCTGGGTTCGATCCTTGGGGGAAGACACCCTAGAGAAGGGATCGGCTATCCATTCCAGTATTCTGGCCTGGAAAATTCCATGGAATATTCCATGGGATCACAAAGAGTTGGACACAACTGAGAGACTCTCACTTCTTCAGTGAATAATTTGATTTAGGAATGAAGAGAAATTTGCTTTTGTGACAGTAATGCATATTCTTCCATCAGTGGCATCTACCAGAATAAAGCCTTCCCAAATCCTCTGGGTTCCCTAACCACTAAAACGTTCCTCACTTACCTCTTGTGTTTAGTCCAAAGAGGTTTATACTCAAAGTGTAGCACTTAAATTGGCTTCCTCTAGAACAGTGAGGAGTGAGGAGTCACAGATACTAGGAACTGAGTTTCTCTAGCTTCTGCAGAATGCTTTATCCTCTGGTTGCCAATTATACCTCAATTTACTTTTGTTTACTTTCAACTAGACAGGATGTTGATGAGATTCATGTAGAATGAGCCCTGGCTCTGGGCCAAATGGGAAGTTCATGCCCTTTTGTAGCTTTTACTTTCTAGCGCCTTTCCCCACAACTTTTATATACTGCTCAGTAACCAATGGCCTCAAGTTCATACTTGTTTTTCTTTGTTTATCTAAAAACCACTCCTGAAGTAATTTTGTTAAAAATTGGAACTGATTAAAAAAGAGTATTGCAATATAATTATGCTAAGGTTTATTCAGACTTGCTTATTGATGGATATGGCTTCTAAGCCATTAAGAATTCCATATTTTCTTTTAAAAAAAATGTATTTATGTGACTGCACCAGGTCTTAGCTGTGGCATGCAGGATGTCCAGTTGCAGTATGTGAACTCTTAGTTGCAACAAGTGGGATCTAGTTCCCTGACCAGGAATCAAACCTGGGCCCCCTGCACTGGGAGAGCTGAGTCTCAGCCACTGCACCACTAAGGAAATACCAAGAATCACATATCTTCTTGATTTGAGTCTTTCAGTTCCAGTGTGAATAAGCCAAGAAACTAAAGTAGGCAAGTGTGTTTGACTCCAAGAGGGAGAAAAATGAAGATGCAAATAATTTAGGAGGCAGAAGGGGAAGACATTATGGGGATAGAATTGTCCAAGAGGAGGGAAGAGAAAGAAAAGAGGAAAAAGACGGAAGCACACAAATTTAAAATTTAAACTGAGAATGAGAAACTCAGAAACTGAAAAGGATAAGTCAGCAAAGTGAGAGAATGTAGGACCTCAGAAGGGGAAAAGGAAATTGTGGGAAGAATGGGGCCATCTGTAATGTCAAATGTCACGGTGACATCTCAAGTAACAGGAGACAGCCGGGTGCTCAGGGATGCTGGCGGCCATGATTTCGTGGTGGACTTTGGGAGAGCAGTTTGAGAAGACTGACTGGCTGAGAAGGGCGGGAAGGGGAGCCAGTGAGCATTAACACTAATGGGAATATTTGGTAATGGGAAATAGAGTGAATAGTCTGAGCTGGAGGGAAGATTGAGACAAGAGATGTGTTTGATTTTTTGGTTTTTGAAACTAAACCTCCATTTCTGATATAAATATGAGAATCTGAAAAGCTCCTGTAGTACTTAGAAGGTTTCAGTGCTAGAGCTTTAATATAACAAAATAGAAATAAACTGACAAACTTAATTTAGCCACTTGAACTAATTTACACTAAGCATAAACAAAATTTATTTTTCTTAAACTCTAATTAGCTTTATTTAGGACACAGTGACGTATCTCATAAATATCAATTAAAATGACAATGTTCACATTTACATTTCTGTGAATACTTTATATTCTGCATGCTATTGATGACCCATGCCAAATATAATGTTGTTAGTTGAACATTAAATGAGTAACAATGCATTGTATCTTCAGAATATGCTAGCATACTTCATAGAAATAAAAGAAATATTTTCACTATGATAGTTTGGAATGAAACCTTAAAAATAATATTAAGGAAAAAATAAAAGACAATTTCTATCAATTAAGATCAATAATGATTGTGTTGGTGGACCACTGAATAGGAAAAAGGATAAAAAGACACAATAAGTTTTGTTACAGGCTATCTTAAATGGGTCTGCATTCCTACTGATTCAACCTATAGTGAATCAGATAATGATCAGCTGCTTTAAACTTGATGTTAAAGTGCTTGATGTGCTTTAAACTTAAACAATTTAAGAAAACCGAGCAATGTGTCAAGATCCTCTTCATCCTAAACTTCTAAATTCTGATGTTTCTTAAGGCAGCATCCAAGGTCCCCTGCTCTTTTCTGACTAATCTTTCCCTAGGTGACTTCATTCACTTCCAGGGTCTGAAGTACCATGTTCATTCTGATGACTTCCAAACTTCTCTCTCTAGCAAACATGACTTCTCTCAATTCATGTATCTACTTTCTCCCTTTTCCATTCTCCTGCTTTTTCTAACAGCTTGGAGGAATAATTTGACATGCAGTAAACTGCGTATATTTAAAATGAAGTCCGTGGTGAGTTTTGATATACGTATTTGCCCACGAAATGATCACCACAAATAAAATCGTGAACATGGTGACATTCCCAAAGTTTCCTCCTGCCTTTTCTAATTCCTGCCATTTCCCTCCCCCACCTCTTTAGTCCCCAGTAAACTACAAATCTGCTTTCTATCACTGGGCATTGGTTTACAAGTTCTAGAATTTTATATAAATGGGATGACCTAATATAGTGTATGAGGAATCTTCCTATATTATTTAAAGGGTTTCAAGGCTTTAGCTTTAAGCTGATAAACTACAAACAAACAAGGTTAATTTAAACAGCCATTTGCAATAATTTTTTTCATCTTTTTTGGAGGGAGGGGGGATCTGGCCTTTTTTCACTCATCCTAATTATTCTGTGGTTCATCCGTGTTGTTGAATTTATCAATAGTTCATTCCTGTGTCTTGCTGAATAGTGGTATATCATTGTAATGGCATTCCATTGTATGAATATATAACAATTCATTTATCCATTCACTTAGTGACGGGCATTTGAGTTCTTTCCAATTGTTGCCTGTGACAAATAAGGCTGCTATGAACATTTGCATAAGCCTTTGCATGGACGTATGTTTTAATTTATCATTTTTCCGGTAGTCATGTATGGATGTGAGAGTTGGACTGTGAAGAAAGCTGAGCGCTGAAGAATTGATGCTTTTGAACTGTGGTGTTGGAGAAGACTCTTGAGAGTCCCTTGGACTGCAAGGAGATCCAACCAGTCCATTCTAAAGGAGATCAGTCCTGGGTATTCTTTGGAAGGAATAATGATAAAGCTGAAACTCCAGTACTTTGGCCACCTCATGCGAAGAGTTGACTCATTGGAAAAGTCTCTGATGCTGGGAGGGATTGGGGCAGGAGGAAAAGGGGATGACAGAGGATGAGATGGCTGGATGGCATCACTGACTCAATGGATGTGGGTTTGAGTGAACTCCGGGAGCTGGTGATGGACAGGGAGGCCTGGCGTGCTGCAATTCATGGGGTTGTAAGGAGTTGGACATGACTGAGCGACTGAACTGAACTAAACTGAACAGAAATACCTAGGAATGGAATGGCTGGATCATAGTCTTATGTTGAAATTTCCAGGAAGCTGCCAAACTGTTTTCTAATGTGGTTGTACTATTGTTATTCCCACTACCCATGTATGAGAGTTCTAGTTATTTCTCATCCTTGATAACACTTGGTGTGGTCAGTAGTTTTTTAATTTTAATAGGTATGTATTATTTTCTCACATATTTTCTTTTAGAAGTTTTATAATTCTATGTTCTACTTAGGTGATGGATTCATTTTTACTGAATCCTTGTGTGGTAATTATGGATTCCAGCTCATTTTACTGCATATAGATATCCAATTCCTGCATGAAAGTGAAAGTGTTAGTCAGTTGTGTCCGAGTCTTTGTGACCCCATGGACTATAGCCTGCCAGGCTCCTCTGTCCATGGAATTCTCCTGGCAAAGAAATGGTGGGTTGCCATTTCCTCCTCCAGGGGATCTTCCCGACCCAGGAATCCAACATGGGTCTCTTGCTTGCAGGCATATTCTTTACCGTTTGAGCCACTGGGGAAGCCCAGTTCCTGTATATGGATATTCAATTGCTTCAGAACCACTTTTCGAAAGACTATTTTCTCAGTTGAATTGTCTCTCTTCCTTGTTAAAAAAATAGCTATCGATATGAGTGCAGGTCTGTTTCTGGACTCTGTTCTGTTTTGTTTTTCTATTTGTGTATTTTCATGTCAATGCCACATCACTTTCATTAATGTCATGTATCCATTTTGAAAACAGTGTTATTCTTCTTTTTTTAAAGTTATTTTGACTAATCATTCTTGATTTCCTTTAGCAAGTCATAGATTATTTCTCCAAAGCATACCTTCAATCCAGTTATTTCTCTCCATCTTTTCCATCATACTAGTTGAGCTAGGATTATTGTAATAGTTTTCTAATCGCTCCATTTCCTCCTTTACATTCTCCTCCAGCCCACCATAACATTCATCACATAGCAATGTTTTTGAGCTTTAAAAGCTGCAAACCAAGTCAAATTACACTTCTTAAAACCCTTTAAAATATTTCTTACTGCACATACAAGTCCTAACTCCTTACAATGTTTTATAAGATACAAAAAATTTGACCAACATTATCTTGAATTATTCCCACCCTCTATGCTTCAGTTACACTGCACCTATCCTTTCTAGAAGATTCCAAACTCTTTCTTACCTTAGAATCTTGCCATCACATGGAATTTTTTTCTTCCAGTTTTGTAGTATGACTATGCTCTCTCGTGCTTCAAGTCTTGATCTAAATAATATCTCTGCAGACAAGCTTTCACTAACTTTCCTATTTAAGTACTCTGTTGTTTGTTATCATGGAATCCTGCCTGTTATCTTTATGGAACTTGATCATCTTGTGACTATATTTTGTATTTATGTAGCTATTATTTACCTATTTTTTATCTGTCTCTACTAAATTGTAAACTTTGGAGCATCTGAACCATATGTCTTTGCTCACTGCTATATACCCAGCACTTAATACTGCCTATCACATAGCAGGTAATCAATACTTTGTTGACTGAACGAAGGAAATGACTGAATTTAAGTCATATTTGATGTGATTTCCTGATGCTGGAAAAACTATCATTGCTAATTTTTAATTGAGTGCTAAAATTCACAATTTGATAATAATCTCTTTTAGTCTAAGAGCTATTACTTTAGAGAAAAATTAGACTTTTTATGAGGTAATTTCCTGAGGATAAAGATCAGAGAGTAGAGCGAATATGTGAATATTGGTCACATGAGGATATTGAGGGGAGAAAAAAATGAGAGAGTGGAAGAAATAAGTGAAAAAAAGAATTCTGGGACATACAATATAAACATTTCCTGTATCATATTTACCTGTGCTAGGAGAATCTTAATTCTTATGTTATTTCTGACTACATTTGTATCAACTGTATGTTTCATTGCCTATAATATAGTTAACTTTTAATTGCTCAGCCCTACTGCCAGACAACTTGGAGTTCTTGAAAGCTCTTTCAAATATCCGTAAGGAATATTCAGGAAAATACAGAGACTATGAAGGACAGGTGATATTTCTGAGAGATCAGATTGTATTCTGTATGTTCAAAATCATTGTTTTCATTTTCCCAAGAGACTCTCACATTGAGAATTCTGTTCTCACACATAAAAATTGTTTTTGTGAGTTTCCAACTAACATTAGCTGTTGGATGACTGATCCCACTCTTCCATGATGTTTAGAATTTCTAAAAGCAGTTACTAAGCTCGTCTCAGGCTTTGTGTTGGTTTTTGTTTGTCTGCTGCTATGTGGTTACCTGTCTGTTGGAATGTAAGTTCAGAGACTGACCTTCCAAAATTTGAAAAATGTGGCTTACTTTTAATATCTGAAATTCTATGCAGACACTAGTTCATCAAAGTTTATGATCCAAGCAAGTTCTTGGCCCTTTCCACCTTTCAGTAGATTATACTGACTAGATCAGAGGTTTATTCACACTGGTATACTTTATTGCCCCATAGAGCTTTAACCAGCTATCATAGGGCAGACTGATCTTACCGCCAAGTTGAGATTGGGGTCAATGCAATAGAAAGGTATGGTTTCCACTTTCTTTCCACTCTTCCTGCCACATTGTCCATCAAATTCTGTCTGCTATGTAACCTGCTTCATTTTATTGCTTTCCCATTGTTTCATTCATTCATGAATGTTTATGAGGTGAAGACCATGCTCCAGGCACTAATTTAGTGCTAGAAATTTAGTAGTAAACTAAAGGATGAAAATATGATTATAGCAAAGTTGCAGGATATAAAATCAACACACAGAAATCCCTTGCATTCCTATACACTAATAATGAGAAAACAGAAAGAGAAATTAAGGAAACAATTCCATTCACCATTGCAACAGAAAGAATAAGATACTTAGGAATATATCTACCTAAAGAAACTAAAGACCTATATATAGAAAACTATAAAACACTGGTGAAAGAAATCAAAGAGGACACTAATAGATGGAGAAATATACCATGTTCATGGATTGGAAGAATCAATATAGTGAAAATGAATATACTACCCAAAGCAATTTATAGATTCAATGCAATCCCTATCAAGCTACTAACGGTATTCTTCACAGAGCTAGAACAAATAATTTCATAATTTGTATGGAAATACAAAAAAAAACTCAAATAGCCAAAGCTATCTTGAGAAAGAAGAATGGAACTGGAGGAATCAACCTACCTGACTTCAGGCTCTACTACAAAGCCACAGTTATCAAGACAGTATGGTACTGGCACAAAGACAGAAATATAGATCAATGGAACAAAATAGAAATCCCAGAGATAAATCCATGCACCTATGGACACCTTATCTTTGAAAAAGGAGGCAAGAATATACAGTGGATTAAAGACAATCTCTTTAACAAGTGGTGCTGGGAAAACTGGTCAACCACGTGTATAAGAATGAAACTAGAACACTTTCTAACACCATACACAAAAATAAACTCAAAATGGATTAAAGATCTAAATGTAAGACCAGAAACTATAAAACTCCTAGAGGAGAACATAGGCAAAACACTCTCCGACATACATCACAGCAGGATCCTCTATGACCCACCTCCCAGAATATTGGAAATAAAAGCAAAAATAAACAAATGGGGCCTAATTAAACTTAAAAGCTTCTCACAACAAAGGAAACTATTAGCAAGGTGAAAAGGCAGCCTTCAGAATGGGAGAAAATAATAGCAAATGAAGCAACTGACAAACAACTAATCTCAAAAATATACAAGCAACTCCTACAGCTCAATTTCAGAAAAATAAATGACCCAATCAAAAAAGGGCTAAAGAACTAAATAGACATTTCTCCAAAGAAGACATACAGAAGGCTAACAAACACATGAAAAGATGCTCAAAATCACTCATTATCAGAGAAATGCAAATCAAAACCACTATGAGGTACCATTTCACACCAGTCAGAATGGCTGCGATCCAAAAGTCTACAAGCAATAAATGCTGGAGAGGGTGTGGAGAAAAGGGAACCCTCTTACACTGTTGGTGGGAATGCAAACTAGTACAGCCACTATGGAGAACATGTGGAGATTCCTTAAAAAACTGGAAATAGTACTGCCTTATGACCCAGCAATCCCACTGCTGGGCATACACACTGAGGAAACCAGAAGGGAAAGAGACACGTGTACCCCAATGTTCATTGCAGCACTGTTTATAATAGCCAGGACATGGAAGCAACCTAGATGTCCTTCAGCAGATGAATGGATAAGAAAGCTGTGGTACATATACACGATGGAGTATTACTCAGCCATTAAAAAGAATTCATTTGAATCAGTTCTAATGAGGTGGATGAAACTGGAGCCTATTATACAGAGTGAAGTAAGCCAGAAAGAAAAACACCAATACAGTATACTAACGCATATATATGGAACTTAGAAAGATGGTAACAATAACCCTTTGTATGAGACAGCAAAAGAGACACTGATGTATAGATCAGTCTTACGGACTCTGTGGGAGAGGGAGAGGGTGGGAAGATTTGGGAGAATGGCATTGAAACATGTATAATATCATGTATGAAACGAGTCGCCAGTCCAGGTTCGATGCACGATACTGGATGCTTGGGGCTGGTGCACTGGGACGACCCAGAGGGATGGTATGGGGAGGGAGGAGGGAGGAGGGTTCAGGAGGGGGAATACATGTATACCAGTGGTGGATTCATTTTGATATTTGGCAAAACTAATACAATATTGTAAAGTTTAAAAATAAAATAAAAAAAAAAGAAAATATGTGCTTGAGGAGTTTATATTCTAGCAGGGAGTTAAACATTAAACAAAACAAGTTAATTATACAGTTCGTTAGACAGTGTTATGCACTTTGAAGAAAAATACAGCAGGAAAGGGAAATTAGAGAGTCAAGGGTGGTTTGGGATGGGAAGAACTGAGATCGTGAATAGGGTATCAGGGAAGGCCTTGCTGAAAAGATGACCTCTGCTAAGGCATGAAAGAGGTAAAGGAGAGATCCATGTAGGTTTAGGGGGGTGGGGTGAGAGCTTTCTAGTTAGGACAGCAAGTGCTGCATGGTGGGAGTGTGCCTGAAATACTCTAAACAGAGCAAGGAGGTCAGACAGTATAGAATGGAGTAAAGGAAAGGAAAGTACTGTAAGGTGAAGTAAAAGGAAAAAAGTACAGAAAAATACATTGTGTAGGATTTATATAGCATTGTAAATACTTTGCCTTTTACTCTTTGAAATGAGTCTCTTGGAAAGTCTTCACCGGGTTACTGATATGACCTGACAAATTTTAAAGCATCGTTTTGGCCTCTGTGCTAAAAATAGACATCAGTTGCTCAGTCTCTCAGTGCTGTCTGACTCTGCGACTTCATGGACTGTAGGATGCCAGGCTTCCCTGTCCTTCACCATCTCCTGGAGTTTGCTAAACTCATGTTCATTGATTCAGTACTGCCAACCAAGCATCTCATTCTTTTGTCATCCCCATTCAATCCCTCCCAGCATCAGTCTTTTCCAATGAGTCGACTCTTCACATCAGGTGGCCAGAGTACTGGAGCTTTAGCTTCAGCATCAGTCCTTCCAATGAAAATTCAGGGTTGATTTCCTTAAGGATTGACTGGTTTGATTTTTCTGCAGTCCCAGGGACTCTCAAGGGTCTTCTCCAACACCACAGTTCAAAAGCATCAATTCTTTGGTGCTCAGCCTTCTTTATGGTCCAACTCTAATGTCCATACATGACTACCTTTGGTTTGGGAAAAACCAAAGCTGTGACTAGATGGACCTTTGTCAGCAAAGTAATGTCTCTGCTTTTTAAAATGCTGTCTAGGTTTGTCATAGTTTTTCTTCCAAAGAGCAAGCATCTTTTAATTTCATGGCTGCAGTCAACATCTGCAGCGATTCTGCTGCTAAGTCACTTCAGTCATGTCCGACTCTGTGAGACCCCAGAGACAGCAGCCCACCAGGCTCCCCTGTCCCTGGGATTCTCCAGGCAAGAACACTGGAGTGGGTTGCCATTTCCTAGCGATTCTAGGACCCAAGAAAATAAAGTCTATCACTCTTTCCATTGTTTTCCCATCTACTTGCCATGAAGTGATGAGATTAGATGCCATAATCTTCGTTTTTGAATGTTGAGTTTTAAGCCATCTTTTTCATGCTCCTGTTTCACCCTCATTGAGAGGCTCTTTAGTTCCTCGTCACTTTCTGTCATAAAGGTCATGTCATTTGCATATATGCAAAATAGTTGTCTGAGGAGGATTTACAAATAGCTGAGAAAAGAAGAGAAGTGAAAGGCAGAGGAGAAAAGGAAAGAGACACCCATCTGAATGCAGACTTTCAAAAATAGCAAAGAGCGATAAGAAAGCCTTCCTAAGTGATCAATGCAAAGAAATAGAGGAGAACAACAGAATGGGAAAGACTAGAGATCTCTTCAAGAAAATTAAAGATACCAAGGGACCATTTCATGCAAAGATGGGCACAATGAGGAACAGAAATGGTATGGACCTAACAGAAGCAGAAGATATTAGGAAGAGGTGGCAAAAAAACACAGAAGAACTATACAAAAAAGATTTTAATGACTCAGATAACCACAATGGCATGATCACTCATCTAAAGCCAGATATCCTGGAGTGTGAAGTCAAGGGGGCCTTAGGAAGCATCACTGTGAGAAGAGCTAGTGGGGGTGATGAGATTCCAGCTGAGCTATTTGAAATCCTAAAAGATGACGCTTTGAAAGTGCTGCACTCAATATGTCAGCAAATTTGGAAAACTCAGCAGTGACCACAGGACTGGAAAAGGTCAGTTTTCATTCCAATCCTAAAGAAGGGCAATGCCAAAGAATGCTCAAACTACCATACAATTGCACTTATTTTACATGCTAGCAAGGTCATGCTCAAAATCCTCCAAGCGAGCCTTCAACAAACAGTATGTGAACCAAGAACTTCCAGATGTACAGGCTGGATTTAGAAAAGACAAAGGAACCAGAGATCAAATTGCCAACATCTGTTGGATCATGGAAAAAGCAAGAGAGTTCCAGAAAAACATCTATTTCTGCTTTATTGACTAGGCCAAAGCCTTTGTGTGGATCACAACAAACTGGAAAATTCTTCAAGAAATGAGAATAGCAGACCACCTTACCTGCCTCCTGAGAAACCTGTATGTAGGTCAAGAAATAATAGTTAGAACAGAACATAAAACAATAGACTGGTTCAAAATTGGGAAAAGAGTACCTCAAGGTTACATATTGTCACCCTGCTTAGTTAACTTCTATGCAGAGTACATCATGCGAAATGCTGGGTGGATGAAGCACAAGCTGAAATCAAGATTGTTGGGAGAAATATCTCTTGCTAGACTTTTGCTGGTGTTTTAATTCTGATTTGCCTGTCACTATAGGTCAAGGATCACATCTTTACTCATAAAGCACTTAATGCAGTGCTTGACATATTACAGAAAGTGAAAGTGAAATTTGCCCAGTCGTGTTGGACTCTTTGTGACCCCATGGACTATAATATAGTCCATGGAATTCTCCAGGCCAGAATACTGGAGTGGATGGCCATTCCCTTCTCCAGGGGATCTTCCCAACCCAGGGATCGAATCTAGGTCTCCCTCATTGCAGGCAGATTCTTTACCAGCTGAGCCACCAGGAAAGCCCAAGAACACTGGAGTGGGTAGCCTATCCCTTCTCCAGAGGATCTTCCTGACTCAGGAATTGAACTGGGGTCTCCTGCATTGCAGTCGGATTCTTTACCAGCTGAGCTACCATGGAAGCCCCTGGCATATTACAGAGGCTCAGTAAATAAATTTTAGCATGAATAGAATAGGTCAATAGTTTGAGAGAGCAACATTGTTATGTATTTAGCTATAATGGAAAACTGTTTATTTTCCTCACCAAGATCCTCAAGATAAGATGAAAGGAGAATGAATTCTTAAAAAGTTTCCAAATCAAGCAATAAAATTAAACAAATAAAAACTTAGATGCCCTGTTCAGGTTATAGTAAATATTAAAAATGAAAGAGTGTAGAGAAATAAATAAGAGAGAGCACCATGGAATCAGATTGCACTATAGTGGTTTAAATTCAAGCTACACATGAGGTTTGTGATATAACTTGTGTAAACCTCAGTGTTTTCTTTTCTAAAATGAAGACTTTCATAATCTAATGTCTAGGTTGTCATTAGGTTTTGATATATGCAAAACTTGTATGTATAGTAATGTTCATGAAATATTAGATTAGACATTATGCTTATCCCAATTTTCTAGTCTCATTTTTATTTGGTGTAAAAATGATTGAACTTAATGAAATAAAGGCAGAGGGATGTAGCTTAGTGGTGAGAGCATGAGAAAACTTGATGTTTTTGATCTGTGGTGCTGGAGAAGACTCTTGAGAGTCTCTTGGACTGCAAGGAGATCAAGGCAGTCAGTCCTAAAGGAAATCAACTGTGAATACACATTGGAAGGGCTGATGGCTGAAGCTCCAATACTTTAGCCACCTGATGGGAAAAACTGACTCATTGGAAAAGACCTGATGCTAGGAAAGCTTGAAGGCAAAACAAGAGGGCAGCAGAGGATGAGATGGTTGGCTAGCATCACCAATTCAATGGACATGAATTTGTGCAAACGCTGGGAGATTGTGAAGGACAGGGGAGCCTGGTGTGCAGCAGTCCACGGGGTCACAGAGTTGAATACGCCTTAGTGACTGAACGACAATGAAATAAAAAAAAATATTTCAAATAATACTGATAATTCATATACAAACGTTTTCATGTCTTGAATATCTCAGTAAGAGAATTGTGAACTTCTAGAAGGCAAGAAAACTGTCTTGCTTTTCAGTTTATCTCCTACATCTGGTGCACACCATGCAGTACATATGGAATTTTGTCACCAAATAGACAAAAACATGAAAATATTCGTCTTTCCTTCTAGTCTCTCCTCTGTAGTATGCTTTCATAGCTAGGAAAAATTAAACCAGAATCAAGAGTGGGGTCCCTGATGAAAAACTGAGATAAGTAGCATACTAAAAGTATCAAGGACTTAAAACTAAAGTAATGAAACAGGCATGTTATGAGGTGGTTGGTAAGTCTGCACGCTAGACTTTGCTTGACAAAACCAGTTCTGACCTGTTCGAATCGGAGTGCAATTACCTTATCTGCCATCTAACCCTCACAGTCTCTTTTGATTATTAGATAGCTCAAGTGTCATTTTTTTAAATTGAAAAACAAATTGATTTTGTTTTTCTGCACTGCCACTACCAAAAAGCAGTCTGCTCGCCTTTCATTAGTAGAACTGTCTGTATAATTTACACATAAAGCTATCATAGACTCATCATCCGAGACAGTATGCCTGGGGATAATGTGGAAATTATGCTCTTTTGAGTAACTGGGAAGGTCTCCAAGATGAGTGCCATTTCTTGGAACAGCAGAATTCTTTTCTCACATGAGCTACGTGACAGAGGAGTGTTACACAGCTCATCCGTGGACGCTGGCAGCCAAGTGACACCAAGACAGAGTTCTGAGTCTGCATTATGTAATTGGAAATCCCTGCAGTGCAATAGCTTTTCTCTGTGTACAGTCATCTAAATTAATGTCTCACTTCTGCTCTGGGAGAACTAGTCAGCCAATGATTTCAATTTTTTTTATTTTAGTTGAGAGAGACAATTCATCTTACAGAAAATTGTAGTAGATTTTTTTTTTTGCTTGTGTTTTTTGCAAAGTGAAGATATGTACTGTACTGCTCTTCTTGCTTTTCTGCTTAATCCTTCAAAATGTATGAGCTTAGTACATTTCAATGTGTTTGTATGTGGTCGTGTGTGTGTGTTTGCATTCATTCCGTTGCTATGTGATACTGGGAAGATGCCTTGGTTATTGCACATTCACTTTTACGCACAAAGTATCTTTGCTTAGTGGCCAAAATATGGGAGATACTCTTCCTAAGGTAGCAGTGAGTCTTCTGGCAAATTCCAAAAACAATGCCACTGGTAATTTTATAATTGCTATCAGAGCTGTTTCCTGTGACTTTCTTTCTTTCCTGGATCTGTTTGCCTTTTTTTCAACTTGAAAGGTGTTACTGCTCTTTGATCCAATTTTTAATAAATGATTGTTTACCTATGGCATTTTTGTAATAAAAACGTGCTTCAATGGAAATTATTTCCTTTTTGTTCATTTTTGGTATTGCATGTTTTATAGTAAAACGGGACAAGGGCTTTCACCCAAAGGGTGAATTATTTAGAAATTGGCATTTTGATCCCTCATTGAATTCAAGTGTGTGAAAACCCTTTACCTACCATTAACCTTTACTTGTATTCCCTAGAATATTCCAAAAGGAAGATGTTTTTACATGAAAAAAATGTGTCCAGACAGAGAAAGAAAAGGATGTATGTTTTATGGAAAACGAAACTCTTCCTCTGTATATCACTTGCAGACATTTCTAGCTCAGCTGCCCTAATCTATGCTTCCACATTATCTTTTTGGAACCCTGGCAACAGTCTCCTAACTGGGTTCTTCATAGGTACTCTGATCCTCTCTAAACTGTTCTTTGCACATAGAATTCACATTGCATCATGTCAACCCCTTCCTCTCCTCAAAACCAATCACATACCAGGCTTAACATTCTTCAATGGATTTCCTTTGTTCTTAGGATAAGAAAACAGACTCTTATCACGGCATACAGCCCCCCTCATTCACTCCCTGCTTCTCCTTCTCTGAGCTCCCATCTCACTTACCTTCCTTCATGCCCTCAAAGAGGCCAAGTTCCCTCCCACCAACACATAGATCCTTGTACTTGAAGCACAGCAGCTCACACTTTTTTATCCTAATGCCACTCATTCTTCTGATATCAACCCAATTATCCTTTCCTTAGGGAACATTTCCTTCACCAGCACATTTGTTCATTTCTTTTTAGTATTATACTCCCATAAGAACTGGGTTTTCCTCCTTTATGCCACTTTTTACAGTTGGCAATTTTATATTCATTGTGTGTAATAATTTTGATCAACGTTTACCTTCTTTAAAACATGAAAGTAGAGAGTGCATCTCTTTTTTGCTTGACCTTGTATCCCACCACCAAATACAGTGCCTGGGATATGATAGGGGTTCTATAAATACTTCTTTCTTTCATTTATGGCAAGAATTTGGCATAAAGCTTTACCAGGTTTTGTTTTGTTTTGGCCACGCAGCAGTCAGACTCTTAGTTCCCATGTCCCCTGCAGCACAGGAGCAGAGTCTTAAACACTGGACCAGCAGCAAGCTCCCTGCTGTGATTAAGACAGAAAATATGTCCAGTAAATTGTGAAAGTGTATTAGAGCTATTTTTGGTGAGATGGTTTTGGTTGCCAAGTTCACCAGCTGCATTTGAAAGCAAGGATCACTTAGATGTCACGTCTGAGATGCTCATTTAAGGACAGACATAGTCATATTGAACAGCAAGCACGTATTGCATTCTTACTATGTGTCAGACGGTATGATAAGTTCTAAACCTGTGACAACTCATTTCTCTCCACAAGTCTTCTGAGGTTATTTCCACTGTCTGCTTTTTGTAAGCGAAGAAACTGAAATGTGTTAATTTAACCTGAGATTGTAGAATTATTAGGTGAATCTCAGAACTTTGTAGGATTCTAGAACCCAGCTCTTCTACTGCCTTATTTAAAATAACATTACTAACATCTTTATGTTTTGTTTATCAAATAGAAGATGAACATTCTGTACTTTACCAAATAAGTAGGAGCAGGAGATAAACATTTACTTTTGAGGATAAGTGCAGATTTTCTGCTTTCCCTCCAGTACAAGTATAATCTGTCTTATATTTTCAAAATGTAAATAATAAAATGATTATCTATTTTCCTCCGTATACTCACTTACAAAATTTGGGGGATAGTTTGAATCCATATACTAGAATTTTAATGCTGTTGATGACTGAGTTCAGGTATTAATAATGATAACATGATACTTTCCATTTGTATATCATTTTATAGTTTCTTAGGTACTGTTGTTTACCTGCTAATTTTTTAAAGGAATTTTTATTGGAGTATAGTTGATTTACAACGTTGTCTTAGTGTTAGTTCAGTTCAGTTCAGTCGCTCAGTCGTGTCCGATTCTTTGCAAGGGACTCTCAAGAGTCTTCTCCAACACCACATTTCAAAAACAGCAATTCTTCGGCTCTCAGCTTTCTTCAGAGTCCAACTCTTAGTGTTAGGAGTACAGCAAATTGAATCAGTTACACATATATCCACTCTTTTCTAGATTCTTTTCTCATATAGGCCATTACAGAGTATTGAGTAGAGTTTCCTGTGCTATATATACAAGAGGTCCTTATTCAGTTCAGTTCAGTTGCTCAGTTGTGTCTGACTCTTTGCAACCCGATGAAGCACAGCACACCAGGCCTCCCTGTCCATCCCAACTCCCAGAGTCCACCTAAACCCATGTCCATTGAGTCGGTGATGCCATCCAGCCATCTCATCCTCTATCGTCCCCTTCTCCTCCTACCCTCAATCCCTCCCAGCAAGCATCAGGATCTTTTCCAATGAGTCAACTCTTTGCATGAGGTGGCCAAAGTATTGGAGTTTCAGCTTTAGCATCAGTCCTTCCAATGAACACCCAGGACTGATCTCCTTTAGGATGGACTGGTTGGATCTCCTTGCAGTCCAAGGGACTCTCAAGAGTCTTCTCCAACACCACAGTTCAAAAGCATCAGTTCTTCGGTGCTCAGCTTTCTTTATAGTCCGACTCTTACATCCGTACATGACCACTGGAAAAACCATAGCCTTGACAGACGGACCTTTGTTGACAAAGTAGTATCTCTGCTTTTCAATGTGCTATCTAGGTTGGTCATAACTTTCCTTCCAAGGAGTAAGCATCTTTTAATTTCATGGCTGCAATCACCATCTTCAGTGACTTTGGAGCCCAGAAAAATAAAGTCAGCCACTGTTTCCACTGTTTCTCCATCTATTTGCCATGAAGTGACATCCTTATTAGTTACCTACGTATTTTATATACAGTAGTGTGTATATTTCAATCCCAGTCTTTCAGTTTATTCCTCCCCCTGATAACCATGTTTGTTTTTTACATCTGAAATTCTATTTCTGTTTTGTAGATACATTTATTTGTACTCCCCCCCCCCACCTTTTTTTTAGATTCATTGCCGATAGACCCTTTACCAACTGAGCCACTAGGGAAGCCCCTTTAGATGACACATACAAGCAATATATGATATTTGTCTTTCTGTCTGACTTAACTTCACTTAGGATGACAATCTCTAGGTCTATCCATGTTACACCCTAAATTTAATTCTCTCAAATATCCCATAAGACAGAAATTAAGATCTCCTTTTTAAAGATACAAAGGTGAGAATGAGCTCTCCAACCTACAGTTGATGGCTCGGTCAGGGGTAGGCTCCAGATCTTCTGACCCCAAGACCAGTTACATGGGCTTTGTCATCAGAGTGGCTCTTAGTTACCCCAACAGCACAGGATAATCTGCTTCTGGGATACATATCCACAGACAATGTCTGAATGCTATTCAATGTCTGCTGAAATATTTTATTGCCATGTGTTCTCCTTTGTTTAATCTCTACTGTGAAATTCATTAAACATGATTTGTTGTATGGAAAAGAGAGAAACTAAAGTTTCGGATATCTTTTTTTTGAATTAAGACGTTTACCTGTCAAGCTAAACATACACATGAATGCGTATATATTTACTTTGTGTATACTTTATATTTAAGCGTTAGTGATTATTTTACAAGACTGCAGAGGAAGTATGATTAGCAACATTTTCTTCACAGCTCATTAGTATCATGATTTCTAGTAAAAATGGTCTCAAACTGAGCTTAATGTTGCTATTTTCTTATTGTTAGCTGCTGGGAATAACAATAAGTACAAAACATTTAAAGAGATGTTAAAGCAATTAAAGTGGCATTTTTATGATAGGTTATAATATTAAGGCACAAATGATGGAGCTTTTCATGCAATAATTATTGCCTTTTTTATTTTATGAAAATCTATTTTCTAGAAGCTTTCTTTTTAATCTTGCTCTGTTTACACCAAACCATTAAAACTTCCTTCATGTAGCATTAGCACAGGAAATGAGTGACAGCAAGGTAGCCTGCCTGACCTCCAGACCTCCCCTTTTTTAACTTTGAAGGTCTGAGAGCTAGTTGACATTCTACCAGCACTACCAGAATGTAGTAGGAATGAAAATAACAAATTTTGAAGAATTTTTTTTTTTTTTAATTGAATAGCCCAAAGTAGAGTATGAGTTAGATTTCCTATCAAGTTTTGACTCTCTTTCATAGTACGTTATACAGACTTGCTTCCCTGGTGGCTTAGGCGGTTAAGAATCTGCCTGCAATGTGGAAGACTTGGATTCCATCCCTGGGTTGGGAAGATCCCCTGGAGAAGGGAATGGCAATCCAATCCAGTATTCTTGCCTAGAGAATTCCATGGACAGAGGAGCCTGGTGAGCTATATAGTCCATGGGGTCACAAAGAGTCAGACATGACTGAGCAACTAAAACTTTCCCTTCAATTTATATCAACTTGCTATCACATTGCCTCTCATTGTGGCTAGGAAGATGTGAATTATATGAGTGGACAGAAGTAAGATAAACATTTAACTCACTATTTTTTCATTAACACATTCCTAGATATTAACCAAGAAGGTCAGCCTAGGGTTGTATCAGTAGTTACAGTTGGTTATCTAACATCAAAATTACAGCACACAGTGTTCTGAGGGTCTGAGTCAAAAGCTCAAATGTTGCAATCAGTATTTGTTTCATTTTGCAAAATACAGCAGTTCCTTTTTAGCAGTTTTTTACCTTCATAGAGAAATTTCAGTTAAGACCTAGATAACATCACGCTGTTGGATTTCTCCCTCAGAATAGCAGTAAACTTTATTAAATATTTACATGTCTCACTTTCCACAACTGTGGAAAGCATTTGCTCTTTAGGGAAGACGAAAACCCTGACACTCAGAAGACACAGAGTATATAATAGCAGTGACTATGAACTCAGAAAGACCTTGGACAGAGTCCTGGTCCTGCCACCTACTAGCTTTGAAGCAGTAACACTAAATGATGGAAAACATGGCTAATGACCCCTGCCCTACCTGACTGCCAGAGTCATCAGATTCTGCAAGTGATAATTCTGTGAAGCTTCCTGCCAAGTACCTCCATCATTTCTATCCTTTACACAAGGTCTAACAAATTAACAGTTTTTTTATCTTGCTCCTAACCAGAGTCAATGGTATCCAGTCACAAGGTGAATGGTGCAGAAAGTGTAGGTCTGGAATTACCAGATTACTGCAGAAAAGTTGATCATGTTAGCAAGGTTGTGATGGTATTCATGGACTTCATTAGCTGTCTGTTTTTATTCTCAACCCTAGGTAGTGCTTTAAACGGCAGGGCTTTTGAGAATGGGTATCCCACATTGAGACTCAAGGTTAAGCTTTATATAGGGTGATAGCAATTGGTGATTGGCCCTGGCTAGTGTCCTTATCTCTTTCAGGAATTGTCAAGACTATTTATGATTATGCTGATAACGGCATGGATAACCAAATGTCCTGTTGCTATCGTTATAACATAAAGTATGGTGTGTTTTTCAACGTCTTTTAAGTTAGAAGCCAGTGTCAGTGAGGTGGTAATGGTGGTGGAATAAGCCAGTAATGAATCATCTAACTTTGGCACGTCTTTTCTCTTAAAGCTCATTTGTCATCACAGCTAAGGATACACTGGGTCTAGCTCATTCTCTCTTATCTACTCCATACAAGGATCAAGACTCCTTTCTTCTTTTTTAAATTGACATAACTATTAAGTAGATAGTACACCAAATGACTCAAAAAGCAGAAAGTGTGCAAATACATGAAAAGTCTTCCTTGCTTCCCTGCTCACATGCTTAATTTATATACATCCTTCTCCACCCAGCAATAAACAGGGTAACCCTGCCATAGATTTCCTGTTTATATTTACAGAAATACTTGTTAATAGCTGTAACTCAATATAAATATATATTATTTGTCTTTCTTAAAAAAATGTGTACATGGTTTGGCATTTTGATTATTTTTATTTAATATCTTAATCTTTCTTTTTAGGCAATACTCACCCATGTAATTGTATGTATAAAATTATCCCTTTGATGGGTGGGTTCTCAGGATATACTTCTGCAACTTATTTTCAGTTTTTCTTAAGAAACTGAGGAAAAGCATGGTAACTGGTTTGTCCAGAAATTGAGGAAAAAATGTGAAAAGAGTTAGATGTAATTCTATTTACGTTTTGAGGATGGGTCTTCTCAGTACATGCTGTTTGAAGCTCATGAGCATCCTGTTAAATGTCCTTCCTGTTTTTCAAAAGAAAGTAATGTCTATGAATATATGTTCTCCAACTCAAGGTGTTAGTATAATGACCTGACATTTAAAGAGAGTCACAAGTATCTAGTCAATTTGCATTTCAGAGATAGCTACGAAAAATCTTGGTCAAATTGGTGTTTATCACGGAGTTTAAATACCTAGGCATTGCCTGCCTTTCTCTGTTCTATAAATATATATATTTTTGGAGACAGATGACATTTTTCTTGAGCTTCTCTGATAGCTCAGTGGTAAAGAAGCTGCTGCCTGCAGGATATATGGGTTTGATCCCTGGACTGGAAAGATCCCCTGGAGAAGGGAAGGGCAACCCACTCCAATATTCTTGCCTGTGAAATCCCATGGACAGAGAACCTGGCAGGCTACAGTCCATGGATTGCAAAAGAGCTGGACAGGACTTCGTGACTGAACAACAAGGTTTTTCTTAGTTGGTCCTAATGTATCCAGCTCAGGTTTTCAGCAAAGTTTAGCATAGTTTTCTCTCAGTAGGGACAAAAAAATAAAAGTTTAAACACAGTTGATAAAATTCAGAATTTATGATCCTAACTGAAAGTATATTATTTATAGAATTGATATTTCTTAAATATTTATCCATTAAAAAACCACACACTGGTCATGCGTACCATTTGACAGCTTTTAGTTATGTAAATTATTTCTCTCCTGACTGTATAATTACATGATGGACTGGTTTCTAGAGTATCATATACTTAATGTGAGTTTGTAAAAATCCTTTAATCATATAATTGCTAGTTTATCAAGTAGAAAATATGGGTCTGAGAACACTATCATTATGTCATTATTCTCCACAAAAGACTGTGAAACACACTGAAGAGGCCATTATGAGGCAAATAATAGTTTTCTACGTGTCTAAATTTGCAAGGATTAAAAAAAAAAAAAAAGAACAGCAAAGAAAATGCCTCAAGGTAAAGAGTTTAAGATCTAGCCATGCTGTTTATCTTGTGTCTCTATCTGTGAAAATCAGTCCAGACAAAGGAAGTGAATAGGGAAGAGTAGAACTGTAAAGCTAGTGGATTATCTAACTCAATGAGTGACACTGATATTTAATAATTGATTCAGTAAATTCCATGTAGAAAGCCTAAAGGAAGTAAACTGGAGACTCAGCATCTGCCTTAGGGTCTCGTTTCACTGTTTTTGTGCTTGTTATGATTGAGTGTACTATGTTCAAATGATTGCAAGAGATAACCTTTAAATTCCCTTGGTCTAGAGACATAGGAAACAGGCATATAGCCTGGAATGATTAAATGGTACATTCAAATCTAGTTTTATAGAGCTCAAAGATTAAAAAGTGTTTGTTTTTTTTTTTTTTTTGACTCAGTGGGTATCTCATGAGTCAGAAAATCTATTGTCAATAAAGTCTAGTAAAGTGAAAAAGTGAAATTGCAGTTGCTCTGTCGTGTCTGACTCTTTGCGACTCCATGGATTGTATGTAGCCCACCAGGCTCCTCCATGCATGGGATTTTCCAGGCAAGGATACTGGAGTGGGTTGCCATGTCCTTCTCCAAGGGATTTTCCTGACCCAGGCATCAAACCTGGGTCTCCCACATTGCAGGCAGATTCTTTACCATCTGAGCCACAAGGGAAGCTCAAAGCCCAAGGTAAAACTGCTCTACCTCTGGGTTTAGTGTGAGAAGACAAGACTCCTATAAGCCTGTTTTTTGTCAGTATATATTTGTTTTATATATGTATATGTGTGTGTATATATGTATATACATGTTTCTCTCCTTCCCCATTTAAATGGTTATACCTACAGCAATATGCAGGAGGAAAACCAAAACTATGATGTTAGATTTATAGATAACTGGGAAGGGTTGAAGATGTTCCTATATTGTGGCCTCAAGATTGGGTAATTGTTTATTATTGTTTAATCTGCTATCAAATCTAGCTCACGATTAACATATCCAGATAATTTGTATTTTCATGTAATAAAAGCATTTTTTCTTCAATAAAGTAGTCATTTAAAAAACTAATAGGTTACTAAATCACTGCTAAACTTTGCTATTTAATCCTTTGATTTCCCACCACCTCTTAAAAAGAAACGAAAAATATTGTAAAAAAAAAAATGATTTTTTCAAGATGTTAGTTTGTTTCCAAGTCCAAGCTCACACTGCTTACCACACGACAGGCCAATAAATTGAGAGATTAGTTACTGGGGCAAGGAATGGTTACTTTACTTGGAAAGTCCACAGACCAAGAAGATGGCAGACTCATGTTCTAAGAACCATCTTGCCTAACTTAGACTTCGGGCTTCTTTCATACTAAAAGAGGAGGGAATAAAGTCAATCATTTCCTGGTTTGGGTCAGCCTTCAGAGAGGATGTGTTAATTTCTTCCATCCTGTAGTCATTCACATGTGGGCCTGGTCAGGATCTTTCCTGTGAGCTTAAACAAATATTTTTTAACTTAATGTTCATTATCTGGGAGGCAGAGTTCCCAGAGAGGGACCATTTTGTGTAAGCTTAAAGGCAGCATTTCTTTGATGATTAACTTGTATTAGAATACAAAGGTTCTTCTCTATACAAATAAGCTGAAATTAGTGAAAATGGATTCATTTTTGATTATTTAGATCTGTCAAGAAGACCTGGAGCTGGAGGTCTGTTCATTGGTGACTTCTATGAGTCAGACTGGAAATAGTGTGGAGTAGGTTTTAGAGTCTGGAGTTAATGGGTCACAAAGTGTGGGTTTCAATTCTGGCTCTGCCACTTACCTCTGTGACTTTGATCAACTTACTTAGCTTCCCTGTACTTCAATTTCCCCATCTGTAAAATGGAGATGGGAAATTAGGTACCTCATAGAATATTAAAGGCCATTTTGTAACAAAAAGGCTTAGAACTCAGTGGGAGCAGGTTGTCCACACTTATTAAAGGTCAGTTCTTGGTTTATGTCTCAGTAAGGCTGTATATTGTCACCCTGCTTATTTAACTTACATGCAGAGTACATCATGAGAAACGCTGGGCTGAAGAAGCACAAGCTGGAATCAAGATTGCCGGGAGAAATATCAATAACCTCAGATATGCAGATGACACCACCCTTATGGCAGAAAGTGAAGAGAAACTAAAAAGCCTCTTGATGAAAGTGAAAGAGGAGAGTGAAAAAGTTGGCTTAAAGCTCAACATCCAGAAAACGAAAATCATGGCATCTGGTCCTATCACTTCATGGGAAATAGATAAGGAAACAGTGGAAACAGTGTCAGACTTTATTTTTCTGGGCTCCAAAATCACTGCAGATGGTGACTGCAGCCATGAAATTAAAAGACGCTTACTCCTTGGAAGGAAAGTTATGACCAACCTAAATAGCATATTGAAAAGCAGAGACATTACTTTGTCAACAAAGGTCCGTCTAGTCAAGGCTATGGTTTTTCCAGTAGTCATGTATGGATGTGAAAGTTGGACAAAATTGTTTAAAAAGTGTCTCTGTCACTTAATAGCTGAGCAATCTTGAGAAGGTTCTTTAATTTCCAAGTTTAATTCTTATTTGTAGGTATCTGTTTTCTTGTGAAGCTCAAATGACATATTAAATGTGAAAATACTTTAAAAGCTGAAAATTATTAGAGATTATAGCTGCAAATTGTTAGCGAGCTATGAAAAGGAAAAAATCATGTCCTTGCCTTTTCCTTTTAAACAAAAATTATTTTTTCCACTTGAATAGATCTTTAGTTTGTAAAACTGAAAAATACAGAAAAGCAGAGAGAAAAAGAAATTTATATCTCTTCCACTCAAATATTGTTAGTACTTTGATGTAGTTCTATTTACTTTCCATACATCATATTATTTAAGTTATACTGTGGAAATGTAATTTGGTATTGATGTCTTTAATTTAAAAAAATCTTATTAAAGGATAGTTGATTTACAATTTTATGTCAGTTTTAGGTATAAAGTAAAGTGACTCAGATATATACATACATATATAAATACTCCAATATATTTTATATATATGTTATGAATATATGTATATATAATATATCTGAATATATGTAAATATTCTTTTTCAGATTCTTTCCTTATATAGATTATTGCAAACTATTGAATATAGTTCCATTTGTTATACAGTAGGTCCTTGCTGTTTACCTCTTTCATATATAGTAGTGAGTATGTGTTACTCCCCGGAGAAGGCAATGGCACCCCACTCCAGTACTCTTGCCTGGAAAATCCCATGGATGGAGGAGCCTGGTAGGCTACAGTCTGTGGGGTCGTGAAGAGTCGGACACGACTGAGCGACTTCACTTTCACTTTTCACTTTCATGCATTGGAGAAGGAAATGGCAACCCACTCCAGTGTTCTTGCCTGGAGAATCCCAGGGACGGAAGGGCCTGGTGGGCTGCCGTCTATGGGGTCACACAGAGTCGGACACGACTGAAGGGACTTAGCAGTAGCAGCAGCAGCATGTGTTACTCCCAATTTCCCAATTTATCCCTTCCCCTTTCTCATTTGGTAACTCTAAGTTCGTTTTGTATGTCTGTGAGTCTGTTTCTGTTTCCTAAATAACTTTATTTGTATAATTTTTTTTTAGATTCCATATGTAAGTGATATCGTATATCTGTCTTCTCTGATTTACTTAGAATTATAATTTTTGAATTTGCTAGCATACCAACATTAAAATGTAATTCAAAGCCATTCTTCCTTAAGTTACTATTGTCAATCTCTCTTTCTTCATATAGCATATACACATGTACATATATACGTACAAAGCAATTTTTCTTCTTCATTCCTGTTTTGTTTGCATTGCAGTATGATATATGTACCTCCTGTATTTCGCACTTTTGGGTGGTGAAGAGTTTTTACTCTAATATATTAAAAATATAAGAACAACCATCTTTATGTTTACTTCTATCTCCAAATCAAGTACATTTCACTCAGCTACATTATAAGCATTCAAAATGTTCTACTTTTAGGTATATTTGTCTTTACACCTTAATTATAGCAAAATTGAAAGCAAAAGAACTATGCAAGTTTGAGGTTGAGGGAAGGAAGTTGATAAAACCCTCAGCTTTAAGAATGCAGAAATCTGAAACCCCTATGGACTAACAATCTGAACCCAATAGTCAGTAAAGCTAAGTTATAGAATGAAAGTGATTTTCAATCTGCTGATGATCAAAATAGGTGTAAATACACATATGTTGAAATAATTTTAATTTAGTTAAACCATAGTTTATTAAACCTCATAGCATTTACAGTTACTTAAAGACAATTAAAAAATACATTGTAGTTTAATTTTTTAACTTTACTTATTACTAACTATATAATATGATTTGAGAACTTAAAAAAAGAAAAAAAACAGACAATGAGTAAAGGTACAAAAATAAAAAGTACAATTATAAAAAAAAACCCACACAGATTAAACGAGATACTCAGGTAAAAGGGCAGTTATAGGACTAGATTTGAGGCAAGTTGCATCCACGGAGATGCACAGCAGCAAAGCTGAATCAGACCTTAAATTTGGATGGTTTAGCTGAGCTTACTTTTTTTAAGCAGTTTCAAACCTGTTACTCTTAAAAGTAGGTCATCAAATAAGTAGGTATTTTCAGGGCAGTTACCTGTAATAATAATAACACCTTCCTTTATAGCTGCAGCACATCATTCTGTCACAGTTTACAGAGCACTTTCTGGCTGCCCTCAATAGCAATGTAATAGCTGACCTTACTTTCAATACATACGTTTAATTTTTTCCAGGAAAATAGCCAGGAAATATTTACTGAATGTCTGCTACATGCTAGACCATCTGCTAAGACAAATTTAAAATTCAAAGAATTGATAAAGTCTCTGGCCTCCAGGTCACAGTGTAAAGGTGAAGACAGACCCATACACAGGTAATTTAAAATGCAACATGGCAAAAACAGGGATGGTGTTATGCCAGGTTATTATAACATCCAGGAGAAAGAACGTGTAGTCTTACCTGAGTGAGGGTGGGGGAATACAATTTCAGGGAAGGATTCCTGGGGCAGTGACATTGGATTATATGACTATGTGGAGTTAAGCATAGTGTAAAATAGAAGACATATAAACCAAACCCTGGAAGTGACAAAGTGCCCAGTGTGTCAGCTGTGTGTTGTTTGTGCAAAGTCAGTGAGGCATATTAAAAAGCAGAGACATTGCTTTGTCAACAAAGGTCCATCTAGTCAAGCTTATGGTTTTTCCAGTAGTCGTGTATGGATGTGAGAGTTGGACTATAAAGAAAGCTGAGCACCGAAGAATTGATGCTTTTGAACTATGGTGTTGGAGAAGATTCTTGAGAGTCCCTTGGACTGCAAGGAGATCCAACCAGTCCATCCTAAACGAGATCAGTCCTGGGTGTTCATTGGAAGGACTGATGTTGAAGCTGAAACTCCAATACTTTGGCCACCTCATGCGAAGAGTTGACTCATTGGAAAAGATACTGATGCTGGGAGGGATTGAGGGCAGGAGGAGAAGGGGACGACAGAGGATGAGATGGTTGGATGGCATCACCGACTCAATGGACATGGGTTTGGATGGACTCTGGGAGTTGGTGATGGACAGGGAGGGCTGGCGTGCTGCAGTCCATGGAGTTGCAGAGAGTCAGACATGAATGAGCAACTGAACTGATCTGAACTGAATCAGTGAGGCTGGGAGACTGGCTAGGTAGGCAACAGCTAGATTATGAAAGAGCATGGTTAGCTATGTGAGCAGGCATTACTCTGCAGGGGAAGGAGGAATCATTGGAGAGTTTTAAAGCTTCAAATTTAGATTGGTTATCCTGCTATCTCCGTAGTGGATGAGTTGAGGGAAATGACATATGCATAAAGCAGAGAGAATGTTGATGCTCTATAACTTTTTTTTTTTTTTCCAGATGAGTTTATTTATTCACTTTTGGTTGCACTGGGTCTGTATTGTGGTGCACAGGCTTTCTCTAGTTGTGGCAGCTGCTCTCTAAGTTGCGGTACACGGGCTTCTGTTGTTGCTCAGTGCCAGGTGTAGGGTGCATGCACTTCAATAGTTTTGGCACATGGGCTTTAAAGCCCAGGCTCAGTAGCTTTGGCGCACGGGCTTACTTGCTCCATGGCATATGGCATCTCCCCGGACTGGGGATCAAACCCATGTCTCCTGCATTAGCAGGTGGATTTTTAACCACTGAGTCACCAAGCAACCCCTGCCCTTTGACATTTTAGAATTTCTTCATAGAATCTTCGGAAAGTTAACCAAAAAGCTAAAAATCATTGTGTGGTGTTTGTGTGACAATTTTGCTCTCCTCTGTGGACAGAGAAGCTTATGGAGGAAAAGCATAGTGGGTAGATGGATTACTGGAAAAGAAAAACAATGAGATTTTCCTACCAGCCTCCCCTGCAATAGGGGAAAAATGGAAGCTATGCTCCTTGCAGACCATATAGGTGAAAACTGCTTAACAGTTACCACTGGAGAATGGCTTTCTTAGAAGCAAAATGTTGATTTGAAGAAGTTATTTAGAAGTCATTAGTTTAATTGATTTGGCAATCCAGGTTTTTACTATATTTCGGATTCCATTTCTATTTCCAATATCCATTTTGAAGAAATAGAATAAATGTATGGAATGGAAAAATTAAGACAGAAGAGTCTGAGATAACAAATAATTTTTTCATTGATCATAAAGGATTATAAGCTAAAGAAAGGATTATAGTAAAAAAAATTAGGTAACTGTGTAAGAGCAAGTATGAATTTTGTTAATACTGTACAATCTTTTTCATTATGAACAAACCAATATATAGAGAGCCCTAAATCAGGTGAAACATCCTTTACAATCCCTCCAGCTTTTTCATTACCCTTTTCAATGGCAGTCTCAAAATATTCCCTAACTCTCATTCTCTCCCCCTTACTCTTTTGATTTTATGCTGGCACACAAAGCTGCCACATATGTTGAAGAAGATGGTTTAGAAGTGGCTGGGGTTGGCTTTAGAAAAGAAAGGAATAATTAGAGATAAACAGTTATTTTTTCACCATATAGACAAAGGTCTAGCACTAGTGTCCATTGTGAATTAGTGGTGACGTTGTTTTATTGACTATTTGAATTAGTATTGCAGCAAAGAAGGCAGAGAGACATGTCAAATTTCCTTATGATACAGCTTTTTCTGGCCAATGAAATCTCAGAGCGTATAAACTGCAGGGTCTGCAAGTGAGCCGATAATAGCCAGTAACTTTGATATAGACAACTGTTAAGACAGTCTGTATGGAAAGTAATTAGAACCTTAAGAACTAACAGACATTTGTTTATTTTTTGCTGCACTGAGTCTTTGTTGCTGCATGCAGGCTTTCTCTAGTTGCAGTGAACGAGAGCTACTCTTCATCGTGGTGTGTGGGTTTATTGTGGTGGCTTCTTTTTGAGAAGCACAGACTCTAGGGGTGTTGGCTCAGTAGTTGTGGTGCGTGGGTTTAGTTGCTCCTTGGCATGTGGGGTCTTTGCAGAAGAAGAATCGAACATGTGTCCCCTGCATTGGCAGACGATTCTTAACCACTTAACTACCAGGGAAATTCTTGAGCTAATGGATATGTTGTAGTTCTTTTTTTGTCAACATTAGCTTGACATTCTTTTATGACCAAATAGGAAATCCTGAAAAGTATCAGAATTACTCTTCGAAACCAACCAAAGTATTATAATAAAGCCATTTTAAAAAATAGAATTTTGAAATACATTATTGGTATGGATGTGAGAGTTGGACTGTGAAGAAGGCTGAGCACCGAAGAATTGATGGTTTTGAACTGTGGTGTTGGAGAAGACTCTTGAGAGTCCCTTGGACTGCAAGAAGATCCAACCAGTCCATCCTAAAGGAGATCAGTCATGGGTGTTCCTTGGAAGGATTGATGCTGAAGCTGAAACTCCAATATTTTGGCCACCTCATGTGAAGAGTTGACTCATTGGAAAAGACCCTGATACTGGGAGGGATTGGGGGCAGGAGGAGAAGTGGATGACGGAGGATGAGATGGCTGGATGGCATCACCAACTCGATGGACATGAGTTTGGGTAAACTCCGGGAGCTGGTGATGGACAGGGAGGCCTGGCATGCTTCGATTCATGGGGCCACAAAGAATCGGACATGACTGAGCGACTGAACTGAACTGATTAGCTATTATTGTTTTGTATATTTTGTGTCAAGAAAGCCAATAAATTGAAGAGAATGAGTGGTCACTTCTTATAGCTTCAAGCAGGAAACTTGAAAACATATAAAGAAGTTAGTAAATGTTTGAGGCTGAGGTGGTCCAAATTGAACCTACACATATTGTCAGAATATCTAGATAAACATATAATGGCAGATTCTGGTTAGATTCTTCAAGGAATCCAAGATAACAAAATCTTCCTGTACAATGATGTAGGCATGAGCTTGAAAGTCAGAAGGAAACATTTGAGCAAGTTATTTGAGTTAGAATCTCCTTTTTTTAAATAAAAAGAAAAAACTTTTTATTTTGTGTTGGAGTATAGCTAAGTTGCTTCAGTCGTGTCCGACTTTGTGCAACTCCATAGACGGCAGCCCACCAGGCTTCCCCGTCTCTGGGATTCTCCAGGCAAGAACACTGGAGTGCGTTGCCATTTCCTTCTCCAATGCATGAAAGTGAAAAGTGAAGTGAAGACGCTCAGTCGTGTCCGACTCAGCGACCCCATGGACTGCAGCCTACCAGGCTCCTCCGTCCATGGGATTTTCCAGGCAAGAGTACTGGAGTGGGGTGCCATTGCCTTCTCCAATGTTGGAGTATAGCTGATTAAAAAACAATGTTGTGATAGTTTCAGTTGATCAGTAAAGGAACTTAGTCATACAAATACATGTATATTGTCTCCCCCCAAACCCCTCTTCTCAAAGACTGAACTTGTAATTTAAAAAATACATGTAAAGCTGATGTTGGTGCTTTGATTTTAACACAGTGCTTAGCACACAGTAAGCACTTTATAGGATGGTTATTGTTGTTTACATTATTCCTTTGTAATATACCCCTGTGTGAGTGACTGAAACAGATGTCTGAGCTAAATCAGCCACAGATATGATTTTATAAACCATTTCTTCGGTACAATCTTGCATGATTCAAGGTAGACTGCTTTATGACTTACTCTGAAATCTCAGTGGCTTAATACAACAAAAGGTATATGGCTCAAATTACAGGCCAGTATGGATTGGCGGAGTCTGGGTGATGTTGGGAGCTCTGCTTCATGTAGTTACTTAAGGACATGACCCCCTTGTCTAGTGGCTCCGCTATGCCCCTGGATACTTGGCATTGGACCAGTTGATGAGAGAAGAAAGGAAAATTGGAAAGGTTTATGGACCAATACTGCAAGCTTCGTATATTACTTCTGCTCACAGTTCATCATCTGGAACTGCAATACCTGGCCCACTCTAACTGCACTGGATGCTGGGAATTGTAGTCCAGCTGGTCCCAGAAGGAAAAGGAAGTATCTGTTATAGACTTCTTCCTGAGCTTTCACCTACGTGTCAACCAGGATATTGTCATTGTTGTTTAGTTTCTAAGTTGTTTCTGACTCTATTTGCGACTGCATGAGCTGTAGCCCACCAGCCTTCTCTGCCCATGGGATATCTCAGGCAAGAATACTGGAGTGGGTACCATTTCCTTCTCCAAGGGATCTTCCCAACCTCATCTGCAGCATTGGCAAGCGGGTTCTTTACCACTGATTCACCAGGGAAGCCTGTCAACCAGAATAGAAAGTAGAAACAAGAAATTCCTAGTGTATCACATCCTACTCAGAATATGAAGCAAAGGGTTAATCAACTCTATTAGATAATTATTCTAATAATTAATCCTTGTTTTCAATAATAATAATATTTAATAAAATTTTCAATTTACAAAATACAGTCCTATTCTTTAGGTAGGTGGGGTGGAATAGTGACAAGAATGTGGTCTTTGAGATAAGAAAGGTTTGGATATAACCTGTGGCTCCCATACTTGCTGTGTTTGTCAGCTGAGTCTAGTTAGGTACCTCTTCTTGCCTTTATTTTTCATCTGAAAAGTGAAATAAAGAATCCTTTCCTTGAGAATTATGAAGATTAAATAAATTACAGTAAGTAAAGCATCTAGATTAGTAGTTACTCTTTTTTTTTATAGTGACTATCATTCAACTGACTTATTCAACACTTTACAGACATTGCTAGCTCCAGGAAACTGACTTAGATAAACAATTTTTTCAAGTTCAGCTGAGACTAAACCTACTTTTTCTGATTTCAAACTCCATGATCATTATTTTCCCAAGAAAATACATCAGAAATGTTTCAGTTAAGATGGTATAAGAGAACTTCAAAGGCAAGCACTAAAATATATACGGGAGTATATCTAATTGTGGCTTACTTAAAAGATTACAAGGCAAATCCATACTAAAGAAAAGAAAATCTTCAAAAATTTAAAATATTTACCTACCTTTAAATTCTGTGTGCCATACTCCTTCCAGATTAAAAATTAAGCTATGTTTTCCCACTTAGACATACTTTCTGTCTCTTGGAAACAAAATATATAGTGTTATTCTTTGTGTGATTCTTTGTGGTTCAGCTGTAAGTCAAACAAATAGCAGAGTTCTAAGACACCACAACCACCTAACTGGAAACACTTAAGTTGTCCTTCCTGATTGTTCAAGCTGGTTTTAGAAAAGGCAGAGGAACCAGAGATCAAATTGCCAACATCCGCTGGATCATGGAAAAAGCAAGAGAGTTCCAGAAAAACATCTATTTCTGCTTTCTTGACTATGCCAAAGCCTTTGACTGTGTGGATCACAATAAACTGTGGAAAATTCTGAAAGAGATGGGAATACCAGACCACCTGACCTGCCTCTTGAGAAACCTGTATGCAGGTCAGGAAGCAACAGTTAGAACTGGACATGGAACAACAGCCTGGTTCCAAATAGGAAAAGGAGTACGTCAAGGCTGTATATTGTCACCCTGCTTATTTAACTTATATGCAGAGCACATCATGAGAAACGCTGGACTGGAAGAAGCACAAGCTGGAATCAAGATTTCTGGGAGAAATATCAATAACCTCAGATATGCAGATGACACCACCCTTATGGCAGAAAATGAAGAGGAACTCAAAAGCCTCTTGATGAAAGTGAAAGAGGAGAGTGAAAAAATTGGCTTAAAGCTCAACATTCAGAAAACAAAGATCATGGCATCCGGATGGGGAAACAGTGGAAACAGTGTCAGACTTTATTTTTTGGGGCTCCAGAATCACTGCAGATGGTGATTGCAGCCATGAAATTAAAAGACACTTACTCCTTGGAAGGAAAGTTATGACCAACCTAGATAGCATGTTCCAAAGCAGAGACATTACTTTGCCAACAAAGGTTCGTCTAGTCAAGGCTATGGTTTTTCCAGTGGTCATGTATGGATGTGAGAGTTGGACTGTGAAGAAGGCTGAGCACCGAAGAGTTGATGCTTTTGAACCGTGGTGTTGGAGAAGACTCTTGAGAGTCCCTTGGACTGCAAGGAGATCCAACCAGTCCATTCTGAAGGAGATCAGCCCTGGGATTTCTTTGGAAGGAATGATGCTAAAGCTGAAACTCCAGTACTTTGGCCACCTCATGAGAAGAGTTGACTCATTGGAAAAGACTGATGCTGGGAGGGATTAGGGGCAGGAGGAGAAGGGGATGCCAGAGGATGAGATGGCTGGATGACATCACTGACTCGATGGACGTGAGTCTGGGTGAATTCCGGGAGTTGGTGATGGACAGGGAGGCCTGGCGTGCTGCGATTCATGGGGTCACAAAGAGTCGGACACGACTGAGCGACTGAACTGAAGTGAAGTTGTCCTTCATAAGTCGCCCAGTGTAGATGTGTATTGTATAGACTTCAAGGGTTACTAGTGTTCTGAGCCACTATGGAAATTACATAGTTTCTGTGTAGGCTGTACTTTTAAGGTCCCAGGACCCTTACTTAGGCTGGTTGGTGACAGTTCTTTTAGGAATCACAGTTGTGAACATGGCCTTAATTAATTTTGCATACTATTTTACACTTTTTTCTCTGCAAGCACCTTAAGTTATATGCACACCTATTAGTAAACTAATGACTGCATATCTTCCAATGCTTGCCCTTGTTTTTTTGTGTACATTTTTCTCACTTCTAACTTGGCTTCACACTTTTTTTTGTATCAGAGCTCATTAGTTTTACTTCCTTTCTACTCAACCTGTATCACTCTCTGCTTATGCTTGGTGAAATGATCTGCTTTGCCAAAAAGCAATGCAGAAAATAATATTCATATTTGAAATTATTGATAAAATACCGTATTATTAAGGAATTATAAAGATAATAAAAAGGAGCTATTTTCTGGCAAGTTAAGATCTTAGCTAAAAAAAAAAAAAAAAATACAAGCAGCACTTTACCCAATAAAAGTTTCAAATTGTCAAATCAACATTTTAAATCTTTTTCGTCTGTTGGAGAAAATGCAGACCTCCTTATTAAACCCCTATATATGTGCATCCAAGTTGGCACATGACTATTAAAAATGAAATAATCTTTTTCAAGCTGATCTTAGTCCTTTGAAATTTTGTTCTTGAATAAAAAAATTTCATTCCTTCAGTCTTCTTTATTTGAATACTGTTTCTTTAGACTATACACTTTTATCAGACAGAAACAAGTTTATCCAGCTGAAACATTCAGTTAAATTGATGTATTTTGAAAATGGGTTAAAGGAACCACAAAGAAAATATATACTGCTATTTCTAAACCAAATGCCTAAAATATGAGTGTTAGGGGTGTTTATGCTTACCAAACAATCACAGCAAAGTTCAAGATGCATGTATTATGCAACTAGGGTTACTATTGGAGGAGGAAATGGCACCCCACTCCGGTACTCTTGCCTGGAAAATCCCATGGACGGAGGAGCCTAGTAGGCTGCAGTCCACGGGGCCACTAAGAGTCGGACACGACTGAACGACTTCACTCTCACTTTTCACTTTCATGTCTTGGAGAAGGAAATGGCAACCTACTCGTGTTCTTGCCTGGAGAATCCCAGGGACGGGGGAGCCTGGTGGGCTGCCGTCTATGAGGTCGCACAGAGTCGGACAAGACTGAAGCGACTTAGCAGCGGCAGCATCAGGGTTACTATTAAATATTTTACAAGTAACATAGCAACTAATCATAACAGACACATATTATTTTGCTGTTATCTGTTTGGGTGCATACAGTTAGATTCTCGTCAACATCAAAAAGTAATAATACATTTTCCAGAAGGTTATTGCATTTCTATGTTATAAAACTGTTGTTTTTCATAAAATAAATTTTTAAAAATTTTATTCAAATGTTTCATTGTAATCAATACAAGTTGCTTTAACAAAAATTACTGTCACATATACTATTGGGTTGGCCAAAAGATTCATTCATGTTTTTCCATAACATTTTGCAGAGAAACCCAAACAAACTTTTTGGCAACCCAACAGTTAATAATTACTTGTAATTTTTCTAGAGTGGCATAATTAGCAAAGCCATTATTAGTCAGACTGACTTGAGGGGAGAAGCAACCAAAACTTGAGGCACTACATAGATCTGGTACAAGAGTGCTTTTGAAGTGTGAGATATAACTAAAATATATCACCTCATAATATTCAGTAATAACTAAGATACAGAACACTTTGATTTTCTAAACTTTCTACTTTCAGATTATTACAAATTGTTTAGAACTCAGATACTATAATTACATATTCATTAGATACAGAATATATGTAGTATTTATTTGTATAATTTGCTAATAAATATGTATATTAATTTATGCTATATATGATTTATATATAAATTGTTGTTGTTTAATTGCTGAGTCATATCTGACTCTTTTGCAACTCCATGGATTTGTGGTTCCATGGAACCACCAGGTTCCTCTGTCCCTGGGATTTCCCAGGCAAGAATACTGGAGTGAGTTGCCATTTCCTTCTCCAGGGGATCTTCCTGACCCAGGCATCAAACTTGTGTCTCCCACATTGGCAGGCAGATTCTTTACCACTGAGTTACCAGAGAAGCCCATCTATTTAAATATACAGCACTACATTTTATATGCTATATAAGTATATTATATATTATATAAACATATATAGTTATATAGTTTTATACCATATATAATTCGATCGACTATTGTATATTACCTCACTCTGTTGGAAGAGATACAATAGGGAGGCAGTTGATAATGGAATCAGTTCCACACATTTTAGATTTTAGGTCTGCCTCTTATTAACTATGCAATTTAGGATACTTAATTTCTGTAACTAATTATGACCAACCTAGACAGCATATTCAAAAGCAGAGACATTACTTTGCCAACAAAGGTCTGTCTAGTCAAGGCTATGGTTTTTCCAGTAGTCATGTATGAATATGACAGTTGGACCATTTTAAAGAAAGCTGAGCGCTGAAGAATTGATGCTTTTGAACTGTGGTGTTGGAGAAGACTCTTGAGAGTCCCTTGGACTGCAAGGAGAGCCAACCAGTCTATCCTGAAGAAAATCAGTCCTGAACATTCATTGGAAGGACTGATGCTGAAGTTGAAACTCCAATACTTTGGCCACCTGATGTGAAGAACTGATTCATTTGAAGAGACCGTGATGCTGGGAAAGATTGAAGGTGGGACGAGAAGGGGACAACAGAGGATGAGATGGTTGGATGGCATCACCGACTCAATGGACGTGACTTTGAGAAAGCTCTGGAAGTTGGTGATGGACAGGGAAGCCTGGCGTGCTGCAGTCCATGCGGTTGCCAAGAGTGGGACACGATGGGTGACTGAGATGAACTGAATTTCTGTAAGTCTTAGTGTTTTCCATTTTAAATGGGGAAAATTAACATCCTCTTAGAATTTTTGTGAGAATGAAGTAAGGGGATGTATACAAAATACTTACTGAAGTAGCTGGCAATTGGAAAACAAAATAAGTTGCAGACAAGGGAGAAAACAAGAGGGGGCAGTTCACAGCAGCAAGTTTTGTAAGTGTTAATATATTCACTTACTTCATCCCAATTCTAGTGACCATACTGAACTACTTTATAATATATGATGTGACTTTCAAAAACAAAGCATGGATTTACAATCTCTAAAACAAGGGAAAATAATTTGATGTTCTCAAACAAGTGGTGTGTTGTTTATTTTTTGAATGACTCAGAAGGGTGAGATTTATGAGAATGAAAATAACCAATATGCAGGAAGATTTGCAAATGTATCAGTTTTACTATGGGCTTCCCTGGTGGCTCAGAGGGTAAAGCGTCTGCCTGCAATGCAGAAGACCTGGGTTCGATACCTGGAACAGGAAGATCCCCTGGAGAAGGAAATGGCAACCCACTGCAGTACTCTTGCCTGGAAAATCCCATGGACAGAGAAGTCTGGTAGACTACAGTCCATGGGATTGCAAAGAGTCGGACATGACTGAGCGATTGCTTGCCCTGCTTGCAGTTTTACTATGTGGTTTGTGATTACAGAATTCTTAACAGAATACTTCGTGTGGTGGGAAAATAACTTATTTAAAATTACTCTTCAATTTGAAAGAGTTCATATCAGGGTTAAGACTAGTGTATGTAACATGAGAAGGTTGATGTATAAAACCAAGCCACAAAGTCAATACTCCCAAACAGTACTTGGCTAAGGACCTCTCAGTTAACAATAGAATTCTCCATGTGGCTTACCTCAGTTCTGCACTCAGTACTCCTACCAGAAATGCTAATGGAGATTCTCTGAAACAGGAATCACTGTGAAAAATTTTTCTGCTTACTTTTCTTCTCAGACTTAGAAGTCAGCATTTCTGGTTTCATAACCAGATGTTTAAGGAAGGAAAATGGTCTTCAGGAATCTTAGCAAATACTCCAGGCATAAACAACTTTCAGTATTTTTGTTTCATTAACGGTTAATGGTTTTATAAAGAGAAAACAGACAAAAACAAAATTTTCTGAGTTATATTTCCCCAAAGAAGATTTTACTCTTGGTAGATTTAGAGAAAGAGAAAAATGGATATAGCAATGTTCCTACTTATTAATTTTATCATCATATTAAAGTTTTCTAGGGTATTTGCTTATACAGGATATATGGTGTATTTATATGATTATTTTGCCCAAGGAATTCAAATTACTTTATGTTTACATCTGAGTTCAGCTTGATTTTTTAACTTTGATAAAAACAACATTCTGATAACTTGCTGCATAAGGCTTTCAAAATATTGAAGTAACCCAAGCCCTTACTTGCCCTACCATATAAGGGAAGTATTATCAGCTTTCTTGTTGATGGGAAATTAGAACATAGCTGAAGTTCTAATGGCAAGTCCCACATTTATAAAGGCAATGGCATAACTGAGGGAGACATAAAGATATAGAAAGTAGGTCCCTAATCCCTACAAAGTTTACAAACCTGTTGATATAATGGGTAAATCAGCAAGGAAAACTCACTGTACTAAGTGGAGGGTGGTGGATGCTTTGTGTGAATAGTTATAAATCTTGAATTTTTGAGGCAGGATAGGAAACAAAATTTCTGAGGGAATCAAAGAAGCAGAGGTAAAATAGCAAGTGATTCTGAATTTACTGGCACATGTCTACCAGTATATATTTTGTCTTCATTTTAAAAATATATTTTCACAACATATAGAATTTTGGGTTGAAAGATTTTTTTTTCTTTTATCCCATGAAGGAGGTTTCTTGGCAGTCTAGCTCTCATTGTTTGAGGAGATACCAACAGTCATTTGAATTGTTGTTCCCCTATATGAAGTATACCATTTTTTATTGACCTCTGTCAACATTTGTCTCTTTTTATTTTGGTTTTATTTTTTAATTTCATGGCTGCAATCACAATCTGCAGTGACTTTGGAGCCCCCCAAAATAAAGTTAGCTACTGTTTCCACTGTTTCCCAATCTATTTGCTATGAAGTTACGGGACCAGATGCCATGATCTTCGTTTTCTGAGTGTTGAGCTTTAAGCCAACTTTCTCACTCTCCTCTTTCACTTTCATCAAGAGGTACTTTAGTTCTTCACTTTCTGCCATAAGGGTGGTGTCATCTGCATATCTGAGGTTACTGATGTTTCTCCCAGAAATCTTGACTGCAGTTTGTGCTTCTTCCAGCCCAGTGTTTCTCATGAGCTACTCTGCATAGAAGTTAAATAAGCAGTGTGACAATATACAGCTTTGACATACTCCTTTTCCTATTTGGAACCAGTCTATTGTACCATGTCCAGTTCTAACTGTTCCTTCCTGAACTGCATACAGATTTCTCAAAAGGCAGGTCAGGTGGTCTGGTATTCCCATCTCTTTCAGAATTTTCCACCGTTTATTGTGATCCACACAGTCAAAGGCTTTGGCATAGTCAAGAAAGCAGAAATAGATGTTTTTCTGGAACTCTCTTGCTTTTTCGATGATCCAGCAGATGTTAGTAATTCGATCTCTGGTTCCTCTGCCTTTTCTAAAACCAGGAAGTTCACGGTTCATGCATTGCCTAAGCCTGGCTTGGAGAATTTTGAGCGAGATGAGTGCAATTGTGCAATAGTTTGAGCATTCTTTGGCATTGCCTTTCTTTGGGATTGGAGTGAAAACTGTCCTTTTCCAGTCCTGTGGTCACTGCTGAGTTTTCCAAATTTGTTGGCATATTGAGTGTAGCACTTTCACAGCATCATCTTTTAGGATTTGAAATATCTCAATTCGCATTCCATCACCTCCACTAGCTTTGTTCAGAGAAGTGCTTCCTAAGGCCTACTTGACTTCACATTACAAGATGTCTGGCTCTAGGTGAGTAATCATACCATCGTGATTATCTGGGTCATTAAGATCTTTTTTGTACAGTTCTTCTGTATATTCTTGTCTCCTCTTCTTAATATCTTCTGCTTCTGTTAGATCCATACAATTTCTGTCCTTTATTGTGTCCATCTTTGCATGAAATATTCCCTTGGTCGGAGAAGGCAATGGCACCCCACTCCAGTACTCTTGCCTGGGAAATCCCATGGATGGAGGAGCCTGGTAGGCTACAGTCCATGGGGTCCGAAGAGTAGGATACGACTGAGCGACTTCACTTTCACTTTTCACTTTCATGCACTGCAGAAGGAAATGGCAACCCACTCCAGTATTCTTGCCTGGAGAATCCTAGGGACAGCGGAGCCTGGTGGGCTGCCGTCTATGGGGTCGCACAGAGTCGGAAACGACTGACGTGACTTAGCAGCATTCCTTTGGTATCTCTAATTTTCTTGAAGAGATCTCTAGTCTTTCCCATTCTATTGTTTTCCTCTGTTTCTTTGCACTGATTGCTAAAGAAGGCTTTCTTATCTCTCCTTGCTATTCTCTGGAACTCCGCATTCAAATGAGTATATCTTTCCTTTTCTCCTTTGCTTTTCGCTTCTCTTCTTTTCACAGTTGTTTGTAAGGGCTCCTCAGACAGCCATTTTGCTTTTTTGCATTTCTTTTTCTTGGGGATGGTCTTGAACCCTGTCTCCTGTATAATGCCATGAACCTCCATCCATAGTTCATCAAACACTCTGTCTATCAGATCTAGTCCCTTAAATCTATTTCTCACTTCCACTGTATAATCATAAGGGATTTGATTTAGGTCATCCTGAATGGTATAGTGGTTTTCCCCACTTTCTTCAATTTAAGTCTGAATTTGGTGATAAAAGGCTCATGGTCTGAGCCACAGTCAGCTCCCGGTCTTGTTTTTGCTGACTGTATAGAGCTTCTCCATCTTTGGCTGCAAAGAATATAATCAGTCTGATTTTGGTGTTGACCATCTGGTGATGTCCATGTGTAGAGTCTTCTCTTGTGTTGTTGGAAGAGGGTGTTTGCTATGACCAGTGTGTTCTTTTGGCAAAACCTTGTTAGCCTTTCCCCTGCTTCATTTTGTACTCCAAGGCCAAATTTGCTTGTTATTCCAGGTGTTTCTTGACTTCGTACTTTTGCATTCCAGTCCCCTATAATGAAAAGGACATCTTTTTTGGGTGTTAGTTCTAGAAGGTCTTTTAGGTCTTCATAGAACTATTCAACTTCAGCTTCTTCAGTGTTAAGGGTCAGGGCATAGACTTGGATTACTGTGATATTGAGTGGTTTGCCTTGGAAAAGAACAGATATCATTCTGTTGTTTCAGAGATTGCATCTGAGTACTGCATTTTGGACTCTTTTGTTGACCATGATGGCTATTCCATTTCTTCTAAGGGATTCCTGCCCACAGTAGTAGATATAATGGCCATCTGAGTTAAATTCACCCATTGCAGTCCATTTTAGTTCACTGATTCCTAGAATGTTGATGTTCACTCTTGCCATCTCCTATTTGACCACTTCCAATTTGCCTTGATTCATGGACCTAACATTCCAGGTTCCTATGCACTATTGCTCTTTATAGCATCGGACCTTGCTTCTATCATCAGTCACATCTACAACTGGGTGTTGCTTTTGCTTTGACTCCATCCCTTCATTCTTTCTGGAGTTATTTCTCCCCTGATCTCCAGTAGCATATTAGGCACCTACCAACCTGGGGAGTTCCTCTTGCAGTATCTTATCTTTTTGCCTTTTCATACTGTTCATGGGGTTCTCAAGGCAAGAATACTGAAGTGGTTTGCCATTCCCTACTCCAGTGGATCACATTCTGTCAGAAGGAAGGAAAGTTATGACCAACCTAGACAGCATATTAAAAAGCAGAGACATTACTTTGTCAACAAAGGTCTGCCTAAGACAACGCTATTGTTTTTCCAGGAGTCATGTATGGATATGAGAATTGGACTATAAAGAAAGCTGAGCACCGAAGAATTGATGCTTTTGAACTGAGGTGTTGGAGAAGACTCTTGAGAGTCCCTTGGACTGCAAGGAGATCCAACCAGTCTATCCTAAAGGAGACCAGTCCTGGGTGATCATTGGAAGGACTGATCTTGAAGCTGAAACTCCAATACTTTGGCTATCTAATGCGAAGAGCTGACTCATTTGAAAAGACCCACATGCTGGGAAATATTGAAGGCAGGAGGAGAAGGGGTCGACAGAGGATGAGATGGTTGGATGGCATCACTGACTCAGTGGACATGAGTTTGGGTAAACTCCGGGAGTTGGTGATGGACAGGGAGGCCTGTTGTGCTGTGGTTCATGGGGTCGCAAAGAGTTGGACGTGACTGAGCAAATGAACTGAACTAAACTGAAATGAATTTTGTTTTTAGTAGTTAATTATGATCTATGTGTATGTGAATTTGGGGGATATTTATTCTGTTTGGGTTTTGTTGAGGTTGAATCTGTGCATTTATGTCTTTTTTAAAACCAACTTTGGGAAATATTTGACCATTATTTCTTCTAATTTTTTTTTTTTTTAATGTAGTCTCTCTTCTATCATCCAGGGACTCCAGTTATACCCATGTTTGAAAATGTCCCTCATGTCCTTGAGACTCTTTATTTCTTCTAATCATTTTCTCTGCTTTGGATTGGATTAGTTATATTGATCTATCTTTAAGTCCACTGATTTTTCTGTTTTTTAAGCTCATCCAGTAAATTGCTAAATATCAAGTATTTTATATTCAAATCTAGAATTTCCATTTGATTCTTTTTTAGCTTCTGTTTCTCTGGTGAGATTTTATATCTTTTTATTCATTGAACACATATTTTCTTCTATTTCTTTAAGAGTGATTTTATGGTTGTTTTAAAATCCTTATTTGCTGATTTAAACAACTGTGTCATTTCAAATGGTCTCAGTTGAATGTCTTTTCTCTTGAGAATGGCTCATGTATTCCTGTTATTTTGTTTATCAAAGAGTTTTAGATTTTATCATCATTGTGAATGATACATGGTAGAGACCGGTTTATGTTATTTATCTAAAGAATACTGAGTTTTGTAAATTTTTCAGCAGGCAGTTAGCTTGATAGAAGTCAGATTATAAACTCTTTCTCTCCTTCAGTGGGCAGCAGCTCAAATTTAACTTCAGTTACTTTAATTGCAGTTAGGCTACTTGTAGTTGCCCCACACATGCATAATTAAAGGGCCAAAGATTTGGGCTTCCCTTCTCAATCCTTCCTGACTTTCCAACTGAGTCTATCAATTATGAAGTATGAGACCTTGGAAGTATATTACTCTCTTAAAACCTCAGTTTCATCATAAAGAGGTAATGGCAACTTCAGAATTTTAATTAGTGATAGTGTACAAGGTGAGTAGAGTATAAAGATGAAGAACCAATAAAGTTTTAAAACTTATAGAAAAAATAGACTAAACTAGTCTGAGAAATGTATTTTAATTCTTTCAGTTTACAGAGAAGTAATTTGATGCTTAGGAAGATGCAGGGACTTGAGTGACTTGTCCAAGGCTGTTAATCATTAACTTACTTTGGGTAGATTCTGGAGATAAGTTTTCAGAATTCTATTCAGCATTCTTCCCACTATAACCTACTTATAAGGCAGCTCAGTTGAACTCAGTTGGATACCCTGGGAATGCAGAGAAAACAAATGGATTTATGAAAGTTTATGGAGGAAGATTTGATCAGTGACCAATCAAGTGATGGCTTGGAAGTCCTAAAAGATAGATATCTACAATGTAGATCACTAATAACTAAGAGAATATTGCCATCAACTGAAATAAGCAATTGAAGTTGGTAGGAAAGATGGTGCATTAGCAAAGGATTAGAGTAGGAAAAAAACACACTCAAGCTAGAATGTGAAGGATTTAGATAGTGAGTGAGGAAGAATTGTTTGTGAACAAAGTCTGCCAAGGGTTTGTAATAGGATATTTGGGCAGACTGGGAAAATCTTTCTATGACAGCTTTAAAACTAGGATAGTTTTCTGTCACAGCTGAAGTGTAACATTGCTTGTAAGCAAGAAGCCATATTCAGTGAATTCTCAAAGTTTTTCTGGAGTCTGTGATTCTTTGAAGTTCTTAGATTTAGTGCACTTGGCTTGGAAAATGGATGTTGGATATGGGACATAAAAATAGAAAGGATTTGAAATGACCTTTTAAATGTGAGGTGAATTAACCATTCCACTTCAGAATGTTTACTATGGTATAACCTTTCCAGATCCTGCAGACTATAGTGCTTCTAAAGACTCAAGAATCTGAAACCTGGTCCACGCACTAGCCACATGGAGCCAGCATGTCTGCCAAGGCAGTTACAGAGAAGGAAGCTTGCCTTATCAAGAAGCAGCATCTGCACCAGGAGAGCCCTAGAGCTGCATTTCATCAGCACAAAAGGCATGATGAGTATGACCAAATTTCCCCATCAGTTTCCTGTTGAAGGCGTTTTTGTAAATTAAAGAAGTTACATTTAACATCATTTTCCTTTTCTGGCTCAATTGGTAAATAGTTTTGCTTTTGTCAATGTTGGTTTTCTTCAAGCATAAACATGGATTCCAAACAAGTCTAAGAAAAGTGTCTTTTGTTGTTGTTGTTTTGGTTTTTGAGGAAAATCCTATATTTCAAATCATATTATTGTGAGAAAAATCAGAGTGATCAAAAATGATGTTTCAAAATCCTGCTTTGAACTTGTCTTAGTCTGGGACCCAGAAAAGCTGTTTCTGTTGTGGAAATATGTGGATCTTGGTGATCTAGACCCAATAAATTGTTCTCATTTCAGTGAAGTGGTTTATTTATAGCATCTTGATGGGAGAAAATGTGGAGGCTAGTAGTCCATTTAACTACAGTGGTGAGTACCACTCATAAAGATAGATATGTTCAAAATTTGGTCTCTTTCTTTACAGTTCATAGATTTTATTTCATGACAGTTATAGTCAGAGGAACATGGGATAGAAATTATTAACATTAATTTAGGCAAACTAGAGAAACATTGATAGTCATTATTTCTGTCAATGTGTAGCAGTGTGATCTTACTGAAGCATGCGTTGAAGTTGACCGTTTGGGAATGGTGACTGCTCTCAGTACCCATCTATAGTATTTGTGTATAATGGAGAGGGTCTACAGGGATGAAGTTTTGTGCATTGGATCTTGGGGCCATAAAGAAAGATGATGCTGAAATGATAAAGACATAATGGGGTGTATTTACAAGCCTAATCTATGAGTAAGAGTCATTCTCTCCAGCTTTGGGGACTGAAGGGAAATACAGAGCTATTTTGGTACCTGAGAGGTTTTGCAGCTTTGTGAGCAGTTGGAGGGAGGTTTGGTATACAGAAGTCTCTTAACCACATGGCAGCATGTGGCAAATGGATTAGAACTATTCTTAGACTTTTCCTTGTAGCATTAACTAGATTATATTCTTGTTCTACAGTCTATGACCATTTCATGGACAAATAGGGAATCAAATTCTTGATTAAAAGTTATTTGATCCTAATATTTGTCACAGTCTTTCTTTTAGCAGTGTTTTGGGGGGAAAAGCATTTATTATTTATTCCTTCATCGTGAATTTTCAGCTGGATTCTAAAGTATCAATGAGGGACAATAGGAAATGAAGACAGAATGCTAATCTAAATTATGATGAACCCTCAAGAGGCATGGCAGTGAGATAGGGTTTTATTTGTAACACAATGGGCAACAATTGAAGATCAAGAGAAGCCTTGAGAGCAAACGTCAAACAGTAGAGCTATTTACTGCCTTTTGGTTACATCCAGATAGTGTTTCAAACTGTAAAACCTCATGTCAAGAGTGATGCTGGGTTGGGGTAGAGACCATATCTACTGTGTTATAGCTGGTGCACTACCCATATTTGTATGTATTGCATGCCCCCCTCAACCATCATAGACATTACTGTTGGCAATTCCTGATCTAGAATAGGTCTTCAAGCACCAGATAGAAGCACTGTATCTCCACATTTACATGCATACCCTCAGGTCTGACCAACCTATCTGTTCAAGTAGTCTCATTAATGTTAATGATTATGGTTATTCACATGTATGGCTATCGGACTTCAGCACCACCTATTTCTGCAAGTCTTCAGTGATGTCTCACATACAAGAGAAAAAAAATGCACTCATGTTTTCCCCCAGGCTACCAACAAGTCTTTTGAGGGATTTGTCATATCACAACCACTGTAACTGATGCCCTCTTGGGGAAAGAATCTTCCCTGCTGCTCAACTGGCCCCAAGGGTGGCTACCACTGCTTGGCTACAACCCTGCAGGTGCCACCAGATGTTACCACCTTCTCTGGTCCTGAGTTGGAGATGTTTCTGTTTCCATATTAGTTTTAAACTTCTCTTTATGTGACAGAGACTATCAAGAGTTTTACTGGAAAATAGCATCTTCAGCTCTGAATCTAATCTTTCTTCTTTATCTGTTACAAAATCCATCCTTAGAACCGTTTGGCAGAATGACATCAGGACATCCCATTATTTGCCATTTTCCCCTTATTTTCCCAAGATTCTTCCAATCTCCATCTCCCTCATACTTCATTTCTTTCTTTCAGCAAAAAAAAAACAAAACCTCAAATGTATCTCATTACATCCAAATGGACACTCAATTTGGAAGATGACCTTCAGATTCTCAGATAAGGAAGCCTAGTTTTGGACTAAGTTCAGTTAAGTCGCTCAGTTGTGTCTGACTGTTTGTGACCCCATGGATCGCAGCACGACAGGCCTCCCTGTCCATCACCAACTCCTGGAGTTTACACAAACTCATGTCCATTGCGGCAGTGATGCCATCCAACCATCTCATCCTCTGTCAACCCCTTCTCCTCTGCTCTCGATCTTTCCCAGCATCAGGGTCTTTTCAAATGAGTCAGTTCTTCGCATCAGGTGGCCAAAGTATTGAAGTTTCAGCTTCAACATCAGTCCTTCCAACGAACACCCAGCACTGGTCTCCTTTATAGTCCAACTCTCACATCCATACATGACTACTGGAAAAACCATAGCCTTGACTAGACGGACCTTTGTTGCAAAGTCATTGCAAAGTAATGTCTCTGCTTTTGAAAATGCTGTCTAGATTGGTCATAACTTTCCTTCCAAGGAGTAAGTGTCTTCTAATTTCATGGCTGCAATCACCATCTGCAGTAATTTTGGAGCCCCCCAAAATAAAGTCTGCCATTGTTTCCACTGTTTCCCCATCTATTTGTCATGAAGTGATGGGACCACATGCCATGATCTTAGTTTTCTGAATGTTGAGCTTTAAGCCAACTTTTTCACTCTCCTCTTTCATCAAGAGGCTTTTTGGTTCCTCTTCACTTTCTGCCATAAGGGTGGTGTCATCTGCATATCTGAGGTTATTGATATTTCTCCTGGCAATCTTGATTCCAGCTTGTGCTTCCTCCAGCCCAGTGTTTCTCATGATGTACTCTGCATAGAAGTTAAATAAGCAGGGTGACAATATACAGCCTTGACGTACTCCTTTTCCTATTTGGAACCAGTCTGTTGTTCCATGTCCAGTTCTAACTGTTGCTTCCTGAACTGCATAGAGGCTTCTCAAGAGTCTAGCAGGATATAATAAATACTAGACTAATATTACTTAGTGTAGGTAACAAGCTGCATTTACTTTCATGTTTTCATGGTTTGAAGGTGTACTCATAATCACATAAATATAGGTGTACCTACAAACACAATCTTTGTGAAAGCTTTGGCTTAAAAGTTGGAATTGTTCTTCATCTATTCTAGTAAATTTTATTTAAATTCTCCTTTCTTTTCACCTTTAGTTTGTTTATACCACTCCACTTAAGCTGAAGAGTATTCAGTTCTTTATATTTCTTCTAAATGAGAGTTGAAAACCTTTTGTTAGTCTTGCCTTGTTACAACTTTCCCATCTTCTCCAAATATGTCATCCTCAGAACTCAGTCAGGACTTCTGTCTTTGAATCTTTTCTTGATTAATCATATTTTGTTTTAGCTGCCATCGTATTCATTCTCATTTTCTGAAAGTTTTTTTTTTGAAGGAGCACTGCTTTCTTGAAAATATTTTACCATATATTCTTACTTGATATTGGAGTACAGCCAGTTAACAATGTTCTGATAGTTTCAGGTGGGCAGCAAAAGGACTTGGCTATGCATATACATGTATCCATTCTTCCCCAAACTCCCTTCCCATCCAGGCTGCCACATAATATTGAGTAGAGTTTCCTATGCTCTATAGTAGGTCCTGTTGCTTATCCATTTTAATATGTACCCATAGCAATATGTTCATATCAATCCTAGACTTCTGCCTATCCTCCCCTCCTAGGAGCCACAAGTTTATTCTCTAAGTCTGTGAATATATTTCTGTTTCATAAATAAATTTATTTGTATCATTTCTTTTTAGATTCTGCATAAAAGGGATGTCATAAAATATGTCTTTCTCTGTCTAATTTACTTCACTCAGTATGATAATCTTTAGGTCCAATTGTGTTTTACGAAGCTGATTTCTAATACTTGGAAATTAGTAGATTTTGGACCCAAGAGGTAGACATTCAGAGTTCAAAGGGATCTCCTATTACTTAAGAATTTGCATTAGTGTTCTACTATACTGGATTATAATCCATATGGAACCAAAAGAATTTGGGCCACAAAAAGAATGGTTTTTGGCTCATTTGGTAATTCAACAAAAATTTATTGGATCCGTATTTGACGTCACAGATATATTACACTCAGTGGTGGCAATGGTGGTTACAGTGTTAGTTAACAATCAGTGTCTTGTTGATGTATGGCAAAACCAATACAATATTGTAAAGTAATTAGCCTCCAATTAAAATAGATAAATTTAAATTTAAAAAAATCAGTGTCTCCTGAGGAAAATATAACCTTTAGGGAGAGATAGAAAGTTTAATGATATATGGAAACCTTAAAAATATAACACAAAAGAAGTTTGTAAAAATGTTACTATAAGCTGGTAGAGGAAAGAAAGTGAAAGTGAAGTTGCTCAGTCGTGTCCGACTCTCTGCGACCCCATGGACTGTAGCCTAACCAGGTTCCTCCGTCCATGGGATTTTCCAGGCAAGAATACTGGAGTGGGTTGCCATTTCCTTCTCCAGGAGATCTTCCCAACCCAGGGATTGAACCCGGGTCTCCCGCATTGTAGGGAGACATTTTACTGTCTGAGCCACCAGGGAAGTCCTGGTAGAGGAATACACAACAAAACTTTGAAAAAGCTCTTGAGAAGTTTCTGGTTTTGTTCCAATTTATTCAGGAGGATGAAGAGCTTCTACATGAAACCGTGTGTGCTTGGTCACTCAGTCGTGTCCAATTCTTTGTGACCCCATGGACTGTAGCCCACCAGGATCCTCTGTCCATGTAATATTCCAGGCAAGAATACTGGGGTAGGTTGCTATTTCCTAAAGATGCATAAAACAGGAACAAAACACAATAGCTTGAGGAGGTGTAGGAAAACAAATATTAGGGTGAAATTCGGGTGAGTGAATACACATGTTATGTCACAGAGAAAAAATGGAAGAAACTGCTTATGGAGTTAGATAAGGCTCATCTAGTAAAATATAAGGCTCTTCTCTCAAAACTCTGACCTTTGAAGCAGAACCTTCCCACATTCTGTGGAATAGTGTGATCTTTTGGCATCAGCCTCAGAGGAAAAATCATGTTGGTATGTGGAGACTACTTGCTGTGGTGTAATTTCCATGGCACATCTCAAGGTATCAAGATTCTCATAGTCCATCAACTTCTACACACTTCTGCTAATACACCAAGAAAAAAAATCACTTAGAAAAATATCTAGAATATTTAATTTTGTAACTTTTATTTCTAATACAGAAACTGAATGTTTGGGTTAACAGCTAGAATTTAAAAATCAAACGAAAAAACAAACAGAAATAACAACAACAGCAAATACTCTTCCTGTATTTGTAAGTCAAGAGTTTGGAATAGAAAGAAGAAGGGAAGTAAAACCCTGACTTCACAAATAATGAAGTTTTTAGTACGATTTTTTTGATACCACTGCTTATGATGAAAAACACATGGATCTGACAAGAAGAGGAAACATCTTATAGCATGTGAGTCTGTCAAGATAATCTCAGATTTGAGAAGAGAATTTAAACTGAAATTGGAGAATCTGGCATAAGGAAAGCCAAAGGAGGAATTGTGCAAGTATTTCTTAGCAGGAAGAGTGATCAGAAGCTGTTTTCGAGGCTTTAGTTATCTATGTTCCAATTTCCAAAACACTATCTTTTATCAAAGAAAGAGAAAGATTTTGGATGAACCCTACCACCCGGCTGTCCTCAAGGACTGTCCCTGCTGACAGCTCCCCTTGTTGCCCTACAGGTTTGGATCCCTTTGCTTACGGAGGCGAAAAGGGACCAGGGATGAACTGGTCTCTCCATGCCCTTTTTGGAGGGCCTAATTTAGACTTCTGCTACATTCTCTTGAACCCTGATGAAGTTAATTTCATTTCTTAGCCCTAAGTCTGCCTTATTCCAGTATTTTCCTTTTTTCAGGCAGTTTAGGTCTTGGCAAGCCTGATGCTGAATCACTCTTTTGTGTAAAGTCCCAACATATTGGATAGGTATGTATTCTAATAAAGACTTTTGTTGTTGTTTAGTTGCTAAGCCAATAAAGGTCAAGGCTATCATTTTTCCATGTATGGATGTGAGAGTTGGACTATAAAGAAAGCTGAGCGCCAAAGAATTGATTCTTTTGAACTGTGGTGTTGGAGAAGACTCTAGAGCGTCTCTTAGACTGCAAGGAGACCCAACCAGTCCATCCTAAAGGAAATCAGTCCTGAATATTCATTGGAAGGATTAATAGTGAAGCTGAAACTCCAATACTTTGGCTACCTAATGCGAAGAGCTGACTCATTTGAAAATATCCTGGTGATAGGAAAGATTGAAGGTAGGAGGAGAAGGGGTCAACAGAGGATGAGATGGTTGGATAGCATCATTGACTCGATGGACATGAGTTTGGGTAAACTCCAGGAGTTGGTGATGGACAGGGAGGCCTGGAGTGCTGTGGTTCATGGGGTCGCAAAGAGTTGGACACGACTGAGCAACTGAACTGAACTGAACTGAGTCGCTAAGCTGTATCTGACTCTTTTTGCCCCATGGACTGTAGCCCGCCAGGCTCCTCTGATCATGGGATTTCCCAAGAATACTGGAGTGGGTTGCCATTTCCTTCTCCAGGGGATCTTCCTGACCCAGGGATCAAACCCTTGTCTCCTGGCAGGCAGATTCCTTACCACTGAGCCACCAGGGAAGCCAATAAAGAATTCTTGTGCATGCTCAGTCACTTCAGTCGTGTCTGACTCTTTGCAAGCCCATGGACTGTAGCCCACTAGGCTCCTCTGTCCATGGGATTCTCCAGGCAAGAACACCAGAGTGGACTGCCATGCCCTCCTTTAGGGGATCTTCCCAACCCAGGGATAGAATCCCTGTTTCCTGAGAGACATCCTGCATTGCAGGTAGATTCTTTGCCTGCTGAGCCACCAGGGAAGCCCAATAAAGACTTTAAAGAGGGTACTTAACTACTAAAATCATAACTGTGATTTTATGTTCTGTGTTAAAAGCATGAATATGATTAATTTAAAATTGAGACTACCAAATGTCTCTGTCTTTAGCGACAATCCCTAATGAGCTGTCTGTGGAAAATTATGGGAACAGTTTCTGAAGATGTTTCTTTACTTTCCCTAGCTGATGAGGACAGAAATTTTTTGATCTGTGAACAAAGAAGTGTAGGAGCCGATGGTGACACTGCAGGAAGAGGAGGAGGAAGCAGAGAGAAGGAAGAAGATTGGGGGTTGTCTCACGTTCATTATCCCGACACCTCCACCCTAGAACTCACCATGTCCAATATCTGGGTCTGACCCTTTACCCACAACCAAAGCCAAACTCTCCTCTGGTTCATCAGTTCCTCTCATTTCTGCCCTACCAAATTGCAGTTTTCAGAATGAACTTAGTTTTTTGAGTTCAGATGAAGCTTTTTTAATAAAAGTGGTACATTTGGGCAGATCTGCTGAATATTTTGTGGATTCATAAAGACATTCATGACATACGTATTCTAACCCAGACAAGAGACCATATATAGACTTATCATTGCTAGAATCAAAATGTATGTAGAAACCAATATTTATTATTAACTATTATTATTATTTTACCAAATATTTGGTGGCTCAGATGGTAAAGAATCTGCCTGCAATGTAGGAGACTGGGTTCGAACCCTAGGTTGGAAGATTCCCTGGAGAAGGGAATGGCAACCCACTCCAGTATTCTTGCCTGAAAAATTCCATGGACAGAGGAGCCTGGCAGGCTACAGTCCATGGGGTCACAAAGAGTTGGACTTGACGAAGCAACTAACACTTCAACATTTTAAATAAATTTAAAAGCCAGAGTATAGTCCACTTAAATGAAAAATAGCTAATATAATAGAATGAAAAGCACTTTAACCTCATAAATCTTCAATTAAAATTATTTTGCAGGTATTAAGAAAATAAAATGTTAAAGATTAAATCTATATTTCCTCTGTAAGAAATTATTATAGAAGATGCTATGAAATTTGTACTTAATTGTTTTTATAATGGCCTGGGTTGGAGCATGCTAATGGTAGTATTTCCATTTATTCTACCTAATATTTTGTTTTAATATTTATTCTTTCTTCACTCTTTCTTGGTAAGATATAGAGACATGGATGAATCTGTTAATTATGAAAATGTGAAATGTCTTTCTTTTCTAGCTGAGACTTCTAATTGATTTCCAGAAATCAAAGGTTCTAACTCCCACTTCAGTGCTTTAGTTAAGACTTCCAAATAAGTTAACTTTAATTTTAAAAGAGAGCAGCTAATATGACTAGTCTTTAAACCCAAGATTCATATTAAAAAGATTATTAAATCAAATGTATCAGTGAGCATATATATCATTCAAAAATGGTTAAGTGAAATCTGATTCTCTAATCGGAAGAGAAAATGTCATCAGAGATGTGGCAAAGCAATAACATTGTATAGGATCCATGTAGAGATGGAAGAAAGCTGAAGACAGTGCTTCTCAAACTATAATAGGCAAAAAAGAAGCAGCTGAAGATCTTCTTAAAATAAATATTCTGCCTTAGGAGAGCTGGGTGAAGACTTAGAGTCTGCATTGCTAATGAGTTTCAGGCAATGCCTGAGTTCCTGATCTTTGCACCTTAAGTGGATGGGGAACTGGAGTACATACTATGATTCCACTTCATTTTTCTTTATCTCCTTTTTCTCCCACAGTTGACCTATCTTTTAACTGAGGCAGGTCAGAATGGATTGTGATGTTAAGGGGATGAGTTTAAGGATAACTTTTATAAAACTTTTCTGCTTCCAAATCAACTGAAAAGAAGTTACATGTTTTTTTCAGTCAAGATGGCTCATGGGCTACAACAGAAATCACAAAATCATTGGTAATATGCACTGAGTTTTTTTTTTTTTTTTTTTAAGCTTCATGTAGTTTTGCTGATAAAGGTAGGAAACTTGGAATTCTCCACCAACCTGCAAGTTTATTATCCTTAATATCTCTCTGAGTTTGAAAACAAGTGCAATTATTACTTGGTTTGGAAAAAAAAGTATATAGGATACAAATAAATGATTCAACACAATTGTAATGACATTTCTGGATTATCAGATTAAATGTATACACTGTTTTTCTGGTAAGTATGTGGTTTATCATCCCCTACAAATCCATGCATTCCTTGATGGCAAGGACTTTGCCTCATACTTACCCTGTGCACTCTACAGGGTCCAGCAATTTCTGAGTGCACAGTAGCACTCTGGACATCTGGTGCAACCTTGTCTGCTCTTAAGTCTGCATTCTCCTGCTTTATTTTGTAAACAAGACACTTAAGTATAAGGCCTGTCCTGCATGGAGAGCTGCAGTTAACGGTGCACATGTGGTTCTGGTTTTCACTTCCTAAGAAACATTTGTTTTGAGGTGACTCTTGTCCTGTTTACTTTTGCATAGAGCCTTGTTTATTGCTTGAAAGGGTGCCTGATAAGAACTGTTGTACAGTGCTTTAGAAACAAATTATGTCACTTTTAGGATTGTAAACATTGGCTAAATAATTTGTTGAGGTTTGGGGATGAGTTTATTATACTATTCTCTTTTTGTGTACATTTGAAATTTTGCAAAATTAATCTAAAAGAAATAGAGAATCAAAACAAAAGAAAACACTATTTACAAGGTTAAGTGAGTATAAAACCAGAGAAACTAAAATGGAAACACAGATACGCATGGATGTATCTATTAATAAATTAAGGCATATGTGTGTAATTTGGTAGTTTAAAATCTTACAAAAAAGTATCTACTTGGAAAATTATTCCTCGAGACTAAACAGGTCAAACTTTTATAGACTTTTATCACTGTCTTGATTTATTCAAATAGGTTTAAAATGGTTAAATAAATGTGAGGGGATATTTCAAAATGTTATTTGAGGTTCTGGCACTGGACCCATCAGTTCTGGCACTGCTCACATATTGAATCTGATCTGTCATTTAACGTTGTCCACCAAGAAAGACTACATGAGGGCTTGGAATGATCAGTGCAAATGTAATACTACCATTTGTGAAACAATGGATTAGTCATTCATGCCCTTATTTTAACAACAAACATTAAGGGCATATTTTATATAAGACACTATTCTAAGGACTTCAGGAAAAGCAAGATACATTAGGTTTGTTCTTTCCTCAGCATCTTGTAGTTTAATTAAGAAGATTTCACTTGCGTATTTAACTGTAAACACAGAGACTTCCTGTCCCAGCAGGAGTTATAAAGGAAGACTAGGAGTGGGCAAAGTACTTTTGCCCAGATAGGAAGGATGCTCGATTGATGACGGACCAATGGAAGTATCTTCACATTAAAAAGACCTGTAGACATGCCAGTGTGAGAAATGTTTTTTTTCTTTCTTTTTTTAACTACTTGGTACAACAACAACTTTTATTTATTTGTTGAAGTACAGTTGGTTTACAATACTTTAAGTGTACAGCAAAGTGATTCAGCTGTACATATATCTATATCTATTCTTTTTCAGATTCTTTTCCATTATAGGTTATTACAAGATATTGAGATTTATTATGTTCTGACCTGAACACATCTTACCCTTTAGGTTTTACTCATTTAGATAGACATTAATAAACATAAGCAGGTCAATACTACGATTTAACATTGTAGTACCAGCTGTAGATGATAAACTATTGAGTATACGAATACAATTACAGACCTGTATGTACAGTATAACTCAGATTTGTAATAATTCATGTATTTCTATACATGCCAATGTAGATTTGGGAAATTTTAAGCAAGATATACACCAAACTACAAGAGTAAGTCTAGGGGAGGGAATTAGATGAAATAGGGAAGGGAATTCTTCTTAGGTCAGCTTTGGAAGATTTTTACTTTTCTTTTTAGTATTTTACAGATTACAGAGTTATGATTTTAATTCCAATATAGAACAGTCTTTACAAAGTATTTAGTCCATGTCTCTGTCTTCAGAAAAAATAATAAAATCATGTGGAGAGGCTTTTCTTATTTTTGGCTTTAGATTTTCCTTTTATTTAAGCAAAACACTGTAGTATGTATGCGTATTGTTGCTGATATAACAATACTGGAAGGAAAATACACCAAAATAAATAGTGGGTTGTGTGAGACTGGAGAGATCATAGGTGACCTGTTTTGTTTTCCTCATAGTCTAAATTTTCTATAATGTGATTTTTTTATGTTTCGATAAAAATTTATTTAAAGAATAAAACAAAAATCATCTAAAATATATTGGCTTATGTAATGACATGCTTATACATTTCGAGACTATTACAGGATGACATTGACAATGCATTTCAAGACTAATACAAGAATAAACTTACAATTAGCTATGTCTTATAAAATATAAATCATTTTAATGCATTATACCATACACGAGTAATTAACAAGTTAATGATAACCAACTTCGAGAAGACGCTTATTCTACTAAGTAAGTACTGCATTCTCATTAAAACCGTAACACACAAAAGGATATTTCCTAAACATCTGCTAGAAGAGCCAAGGTGTTTTGGTTATTTTTTTTTCCCCTAAAAGTCAATGGTAAATAGGGTTATAACCCTGTCAGATATAAAATATTTTATTAAGAAGTGTTCATTATGCATTTTCCACTCTAGTTTCCCGACAGATGCACACAATAGAAAGATCAACGACCCTGGTTTTAGATCTAGGTCCACAGACAAACATACCAGGTGGATTATCTCTTAGCATGTCACTTAAGCTCTGTGTCAGTTTCCTAATTTGTTAAAAAAAAAAAAAAAAAATGCCATAGAGGGCAAAACGGTTCTTATCGACCCTTAGTGAAAATATATCTCTATATCTGCTATATTTTTGTCAAAGAAATCTTATATGGCATGGGTGGGAGGGGGTGGTCAGTGTTATTAGAGTGAGGGAATGGTTGAGGGCGAGAAAGCAACTAATATTTGATTGTCTTCTCAGTGACGGCAGTGCTAGGCTTCACAGACACGTGACCAGTGCAGTCGTACTGGGCTTTGCATTCGGCAGAGTCCTGTGCCTGGTTTACTCATGGTGGCCACCATTCTAAAATCCTTAATAACGTTATCTTTGATTTTGTGGTCTGTACGTGAAGCTGGATATGAGGATGGAGACATACTTGGACCTCTGCTCTGCCTTCCCACCAGTCTGAGATTGTTTCCTAGGTCACGCCTCGGCTCCTGCCTTTCTGGGCCCTTGCTAGCCTCCCTCTAGCTCTATCAGCAACAGGTGGGACCTCCCCCGTTAGCAGGCGTCTGGGCGCAGGCACGAAGCGGGTCTCTCCTGCCCCGGGTATTTCAGAGCGGGGCATTGCAGGGGCTGAGGGTGGGGCAAGCCTTTTACCCACTGGGGATCCAGGTAACAAGTGCATTTCTGAGGACTTGGGTTGGAGTGTTGGGCTAGGAGGAGGGGAAGATGCCTGGCTCAACACCCAGCTCCTAAGATAGGCCTAGTGTGTGGGTTGAGTGGCTGGTAAGAGTGGCTGGGCTCCTGGCAGCTATAAGCTCCCACATGCAGGTACGCATGCGCCACGTGAAAAGTGCCAGGTGAGGTGGGGCGGGCGCGGCTGGTGGCTGCACGTTTACTCCTGCGCTTCAAGGAGCTCAAAGGAAAAATACCCGGAGAGAGAGAGACCAAGGAAGAAAGGTAAAAGTTTTGTGTTTTAGTATCTATAATGACACATTATACCGGCTTTTGGAACCAGGTACCCCCATATTTTCATTAGGTACTGAGCCCTGCAAATTATTTGGCTTACTGGGTGTGTCAGACATGCATTAGATTGTTGAAGAGGTTAGGTATAGGGAGCGTCTAGCAAAGCGTCTGGTAACGTGGTGGGTTCTGATAAACAAAAGGCTTAGGAAGGAAACTGGGCGTCTTCAAAGTACAAAAACATTAGGAGGGAAGTTTTGGAAGGGACTGCTAGTCTTGACAGAATCGTGAGCAGAGTCCTTTGATTTTACTTTTGCTCTTCTTTCCCCATCATGAGTACCCCTGGCTAATTCTAGGGCGTGGTTTGTTCCTTTGATCTTGAAGATTTCAAGAGCAGTTAGAGAAAAGACACTAAATCTAGCAAATCTTTTGCAGTGCTCCATCCCTGCGGTCAGCTGAGCAGTGTTTCGATACAGATTAAAAAGGTGGCTGTGAAATGTTAGAATTGAAAGGCTGCTTAAAGTGCCATTACCCCAGCGTACATTTTCCCAGGTAGATTTCTTCACTGTGTGTGTTTGAACTTCAAAGTAGAACAGGGTAAGGGTGGCATGAACCTGTGAAAGGTTTAAGGCTCTCAGTAGAAGGAGGAAAAATAAACTTAGCCTCGGGGGAAACCCTATTTTGTGTAGATGGTTGGATGGCATCACCGACTGAATGGACATGTGTTTGAGTAAGCTCTGGGAGTTGGTGATAGACAGGGAAGCCTGGTGTGCTGCAGTCCATGCGGTCGCAAAGAGTCCGACAGGACTGAGCGACTGAACTGAACTGAACCCATTAGCTTAACTAAAGGAGTTTACATAGCTTGTTGAGAAACATTTTCCAGATAAGCCGCTGTTTTCTCTTATCTCGTTTTTACCTTTGCAACTAACCCATGAGCAGTAAACTCAGAAATCTTATGAAGTTTTACAGCTAACAAGATAATTCATGAATGTAATATGTTTGGTCTGGTGAAATCTATTTTTATTCATTGCATAGTACATAGAGTGCACTGTACTTTCTTCCAAGTAACTTTTGGAAGATATCTGGCAAAATAATTCAATATGACTAGCAGTTATTTTTTGGAGACTGGTATTGTTTTGACACAGAGAGCATTGAAAACATATGGTCTTTCATGTTTCTTGCCTTGTGCTTTCCTTAAAAATGTTTATATTTGCTTATGGTAAAATGCATTAAGTTTCATAATCCTGAACAACCTTCTGGTACACAGATTCACTTTCAAGCAGTGCGACTGGGGAAACAGAAGTTTTTACAAAAAAAGATGCGATTTTCTTATGTAGCTATGCATTTTATACAGTACAGGTGCCAATTTTGATCTTGATTTTTTTTCCCCTAATGTTCAAATTCAAAAGCAACTGTATAAATTATCTCTATGCCACCTTGCCAATAGCTTATATTTTCCATCAGTGAAAGTTTGGCCGGAATCTGTTGGCTCCAAAGTTAGGACAAAGTCTGAGCTCGTTTACAGGGTTTCTACCATAGTCACTGACCCTTGTGATTTTGACGGTGAGCGTTTCCTGGGCACACTGCAGAGTGAGATGGCTCGACTGAATGGTTTTCCTTGACACAGGATGACTATAAAAAGTACATTTTGTCATATACTGTGATTGATCTATTGGGCATTGTTGCTAGTACTGTTTCCTTTATGTCCAGAATCAGTAATCTTTCTTTTTCACATGTGCCATATTTAAATCACAGGAGAGGTAGTTTTGATTGTGCTCACCAACAGTGGAAATCTAAAGTAAATTTTGAAAACATCTTAATGTACATATTTTAAAAAGAGGGATTGTTTTTGGGTATACTGAAATCAAATCTGAGATTTCATGTTAGTTGGGCAAACTTTATATTTTGATTTATTTTGTTATGTGTTACAGTTTAATAGAACACATGCCATCTTTTAAAGCCATATAGACACTTTGACTTTGTTGGCCTTTATTTTAGTTGATGGCAAATTCAGCCTAAAACAGTAATTAGTACTAAATTTAGAACAGTTGTATCATGGTGGTGATGACTTTATACCAAAGGAGAATTCTGAGACCCCACTATAAGATTGGAAAATACCTTACTGTATTCAGAGTTGAAAGTTTGCAGCTTGTCTTTTTAAAGCCCCTTTATATTCCAGCTATGTCTTAATTTCTTGATTTATTAGAATTGTGTTTCTTTTAGAGAACTTTAGCATACCAAGGTAAGATTTTAAGAGATATCCCCTACCCCCAAATTTATAAAAATGCCAGTTGAAATATCAGTGTAACTAATGCCCAAATGCTCATCTTATAATGAATGTGGTTTTCTAAGCACACAATTTTCCAGTACTTTGGGCCAATTTTCAACAAAAAACTTATTTAATCTTTATTTGAGGTATTAGTTTAAGGCGAAACAGCTTCACTCTTAGTACTTTGGAATTCATTCAAGAATCAAATTGTTACAAGTGATTCAATCTGTTCACTGTCTTGGGTTTTTCAGAGATTATCCACCTGTAGTAAATTGAAGAACCAAAAAAGGCTGTATTGTTAGAACATTTTCCAATTGGACCATTAAGTACTTTCTGGAGATTTTGTCTCTGAAAATGATGGGCATGGCATACACTGTTCTGTTTGTTTTGAGGAGAAGATAATAATAGCAACAAAGAGACAATCATTAGGATGTATAGATATTTCCATATAGACAGCATATGAATTCTCAAGGTTAAAGCACTTTAAAAAGGGTTTTACTTTTTGGAAGTTACATGGGCATAGAGATGGGAGAATCAGGCCAATACTTATTAGTATGATTAAACCATTCTTACAAAGGGTCTAACTACAATAGAAACAAGTCATCCAGAGCCTGATTGAAGTGAGGTAATGAATATAATAAGCTTCAGAAGCAAGAGAAAACAAAGTTCTTCCAAATGGTTCAGTTTGATAAGTATTAAAATTAGAGGGTGCTCATCTTGGAATGGAGAAGGAAATGGCAACCCACTCCAGTGTTCTTGCCTGGAGAATCCCATGGACAGGGGAGCCTGGTGGGCTGCCGTCTATGGGGTCGCACAGAGTCGGACATGACTGGAGCAACTTAGCAGCAGCAGCAGCAGCATCTTGGAATAGTTAGTAACATCACCATTTTCAGATGCTACTCTAAGGATTCCTACAAGTACTGTGGGACCTAGGTAAAGAGTACTTCTGATTATCCAGTTTCATTATGAACATTTCATTCCCAAGGAAGAAATAATAGACCTTGTGAAAAGTACATGCCATAAAGTCATCAGAAAGAGTATGCCTCTCTGTTTTGCAAATTCTTGATATTCTGGATGTGCTTCTTATGATCTTAATTGCCTGAAATCTGTTTGGCATGCTTTGTAATCTTTCCAAGTCAATAAAATGTTTTGTCTTTTGAACATACTTCTGTTCAGATCCAGCTAGTACAGCAGATTTCCGAGTCTGATGTTGAATGGTTTTAGTTCAGAGCTTTGCAGACTGGGAATATTTTTGTAGTGAAAGCTACAAAGAAGGGAGATTTGCCCTATAATTGTATATTCTAAAAATCAGTCAAAACTTAACAAATTTAGGTCAAATATCTGAAAGTATGTGTTTAGTTCCTCAGTTTTAGAAGTTGTAAAAATATAGTTAAAAATATTTTTTCTTACTACAAACCTCTTTTCAGTATATCAGGATGAACAGAGTTCAGCTGAAGAAGAAAAATCAATGTATCTTTTGAGGAAAAGCACTTCTGATGGATTTTGTTTTATTTAGACCTGTTCCAGCAGAATGCAGTTATGAGTCTGGAAGCTAGATGCTGGCCCACATAATCTGTGTGTCCTTCCTCTAAGGAGATTTGGTTAAGAGCAGTATCTGAGCCCCCAAAAGAGATTATTCCATTTTAAGGCAGTTTTGAGTTTTGGAGAAACTTTGTGTCACTGCCTCTTGCTTGAATAGGGGAATTTGACAAACACAGCAAAATCCATGGAAATGCTGGTCCCTCTTGAGAAACCAGTAGGAGGCAATGGCCCTAAAACTCTGTGCAAGGAGCAACTGAAAGAGGTCCCTGGTGATTTCTCTTGACTAGTTAGAAATTCTTCAAAGTCATATCTTGTTCCTAAGAAGCAATCTCTAGGCATAGCCAGATGAGAAGCCTTGGAAGATGGCCTTCACCTGGGGGCTCATTTTTATCAGTCATTCTGGAACCTAGTACTCGGGGAAATGAACAGAAATCAAGGTCTTCTGTGAAGTCAGATAAGACTCTTACTCATCCCAAACATACAATTTAGAGAAGCATTAAAAAAAAAAAAAAAGTGGACCATTTCTATAGAGTATCTTAAATTGTCAGATCTGGAAATTTCACAAAACTAGAAATTATTTAGTCTAATCCAATCACCTGCTTTTCCTATGCCTTAAGTACTGGACTGATTTAGTGGTGTAATTGCCAAGGCTTGTTTATGTGGCAGGGTGAAGTGAGTGGCCATCTGGCAAACTGCAACTTAAATTCCCATTCCCCTGCCTAATGATCAGTTGTCCTTTTGAAGATTATTTCTTCCTAACAGACCTATTAAAGACATGCCCGTAACCCAGTATTGCACACACTTCACACATGACATCTTATGAATTCCTAAATTAACAAGTGAGATGTTTTTGCAACTTTCAGTATTTTTAGCAATCCTTTCAACTTTCAATAAAGTTTTCTCTCAAGTGACCGATTTTTACTCTGACTGGAGTATAGGTGAAAACTGTTTATCCCTTGCATTTATTTCTGTGTCAAATATTTATATCATTCTAAGACACTAAGTCACAGCTGAGTTAAACATTCTCATCTTACAGACAAGCTGTGCTTTCATTGGCTTCTATTTCCAACTCCAGGGTTCAGTATCTTGGAGAAGAGAAATTGGAAATGGAGCTATATACATACATACGTGTGTGTGTGTATTTATTTTTTAATAAAAGGAATGTCTACAAAACGCTGACTCTTTGTCAGGCCTACTCACTAGCTAGTTTTCTCTTTGGTCTGAGTACTGCTGAATTTTGAGAGGTTGAAAATACAAATGTTAACTTTACTAATACCAGGTGTCTACTGTATCTCTATGGAGAAGGCAATGGCACCCCACTCCAGTACTCTTGCCTGGAAAATCCCATGGACTGGGGAGCCTGGTGGGCTGCAGGCCATGGGGTCACACAGAGCTGGACACGACTGAAGCGACTTAGTGACTGTGTCTCTAAATTAACCTAGTGTAAAATATTTTGGGCTTCTCAGGTGGCTCAGTGGTAAAGAATCCGCCTGCCAATGCAGGAGACGTAGGTTCGATCCCTGGGTTGGGAAGATCCCCTGGAGGTGAAAATGGTAACCCACTCCGGTATTCTTGCCTGGAACATCCCATGGACAGAAGAGCATGGTGGGCTACAGTCCATGGTGTTGCAAAGAATCAGACATTACTGAGCATACACACACAAGATATTCTGACAAAATATTTTTTAATTTCAGGAAGTACTTCACAATACAGCATGTTCTCTGTCTAATCTAATCTGTTCATCCAGAATTGCCAAATGGTTGACTTAGTCATCACTGCATTTCCAGTTGTCTTTTTAGTGGCATCCGTGTCACGTGTTCTCCAGTTGTCTGTTTATTTCTTTCATTTTCACAGCTTCCATGAGCTAATGTGGCTAATTCTCAAATCAAATATATAACCATTTTTTTGGTAGGCAGTCACTGTACATTGGGCTTCCCAGAATCCTCCTGTAATGCAGAAGACCCAGGGTTTGGTCCCTGGGTTGGGAAGATCCCCTGGAGAAGGGAAAGGCTATCCACTCCAGTGTTCTGGCCTAGAGAAATCCGTGGACTGTATAGTCCATGGGGTTGCAAAGAGTCGGACACGACTGAGCAATTTTCACTTCACTTCACTGTACATTACACATTTCCCCAGTTAGGCCTCTCAAGGAGTGTAAGATCTAGTATTACCCTTGTTCTATAGATGATTAATTTGAGCTATATCTGATTCCAAAACCCAAGCTATGTTGGCTTTCAGAAACCGCTGCACCTCTAGGATATTTAGCAGGCAACACAAACCCACCATACTCCAAAGCAAATGATAATCTCCCTTGGGAAAATCGGCAACAGCTCCAGATTTTACTCAACTCTGTTTCTTTTAGTGGAACCACCATCCTAGTCTGGCCTGAGATCTCAGTGTCTTTTTCTTTCTTTTGCCCCTCATGCCCGCAAACCCCAAGTATCTTTACCTCTTACTTGAACGCTAAATTGGTCTCTAATTTAGTGTTGTTTTTTTCCCGTCTCTCTTTTTCCTCTGCAATTAATTTTATTTTCCTTTTCTAGCTTAAACTTAAATCACAACTCCAATTAGTCGTTTAAATCCTCAGAATATTTCATAGCTTCATCACTGGCTACAAAATGAAGAACAGATGCTTCTAGCTGATATTCAGTGTCTTCCTTTATTGTTCAGTTGCTGTCATGTCTGACTCTTTGAGACCCCATTGCTGGCAGCACACCAGGCTTCTCTGTCCTTTGCTATCTCCTGGAGTTTGCTCAAGCTCCTGTCCATTGAGTTGATGATGCCATCCAACCATCTCATTCTCTGTTGCCCCCTTCTCCCCCTGCCCTCAATCTTTCCCAGAATCAGGGGTTTTTTCCCCCAGTGAATCAGCTCTTCACATTAGGTGGCCAGAGTACTGGAGCTTCAGCTTCAGTCTTAGTTCTTCCAATGAATATTCAGAGTTGATTTTCTTTAGGATCAAACCAGTCTTCCTTTCTGGCGGAGATTACAAAACAAACAAACCTCAAACACCTGCCCTCATCAGACACATATGAAGCAAGGTTTGAGCAGAGCTTTCACCTTTATTACAAACAATAACCACATGCCAGCCTGGACATAATAGATGGAAACTGACACTTGCAGAGACAACAGGAAGTCTGAGGACCTGAAGGCATCAATAGAATTTATACCCTGTCCAGGGGTCCACGTCTGCTCTCTCCACTGACCTGTGGGAAGGCAGGCCCAATGTTGTTGCCAGAACTTTAGATTTTTTCAAGAGAAGCTAAACTCTTAGACTTTTATATGATATTCTCCCATTTTTAAAATACTGGTAGCTACTTCAAATACAGCTTGCTTTCGCTCCCTCTCCCTCTTTCTGTGTCTTTCTCTTTCTTCAGTTAGAAAATAAAGCTAAACACTGACCAGGCCAAATAAATCATCGGGTAGCTGCATTCAGTTTGTGGTCTGAAAATGTAAGTAGTATGCTTCTCTCACTCCCCTGTGTGGGCTTTATGTTCCATTCCCGACCTTTCTCCCAGCCTGACTTCTGTGGTTTTGTCTCTCTGCCTTTGTTTTTGTAGTTCTTATCTGCAGAAAAACCTCCTTTATATCCAGTCTATTGAAGCCTTATCTACTGTTGCAGTCTATCTCAACTTCTATGTCCTCCACAAAGTCTCTCCTGATCCTCTCAGCCAGGCATCTTCCTTTCTTACAGACTTGAGTCATCTCTTCTGTGGTCCATTTCTTCACTCTGCCATGCATATTGGCTCTTGTCACTGACCTTCTACTTGACTGGAAAATGCATGAGGTAAGGACATCTCTGGAACCTCACAGTCTTTGTCAATAGCTTCTAAATATAGCTGAACTTCAACAAATCTTATTTTGAACTTGCCAAGAATGGGAGGAAGAGTCTGTGTTTTTCGGATATTTTTGTTTCAATTTAGCAACTGCAGGTCACCTACTTCTCATCTAAAGAAGATGGGTTCATCTTGTCCTCTTCTTTCTTGCACAGCCAAGATAGCATTTCACCATATCTATGAAAACTCACCTTTGTAACCCACAGTGTAACATGGCATCTGCTTGCTTTAAGGAGAAAAAACATCATTGTGCAGGAACATCTTCTGGTATATAGAACATCGATCCGAGCCAGGATCCTTTCTCAGTAATAGGATCCTAGCCCACTCCTTTCTCAATAATAAGGCTTCAGATTTGCTCATTCTTGTTCTCATTTAGAGCACATGTATTCTTTCAGACCCTGTGAGGTATCACTCCATGTTCAGAATCAGTGCTCTGAACCTGAAGTTCCCCTACTATGCCACATCAAGTTGTGGACTGCGTCTACAGACCAGCAGGCGGGCTACCACATAGCCAGTGAATGACCACAGAGTACATCGGGAACTTGGTCATGCATATTTAAAAGCACTCAGCCTGAGCACATTTTTATCGATGAATAATAGGTGCTTTTACTTACCTATAGCATCATACTGCAGTTTAAAAGCAAACCTGCTGCAATTAGATCCTCAGCTTTCAGGTGTAGAAAAGCCTTTACAGAAAGCAGTGCTCCTGTATAATCCTGATTCTTGTGCTCTAATCAGCTTGAGGGTTTTAGTTATAGTTTAAGAAACTTTGCTCAAGCCAGGACATGCCCTAAACTATATTCTCCTGAGCAGAGTTGTAGTTCTGTTTGTATTTAGCATAATACACATCAAAAACTGTTAAAAATATTCAGTGTAACAGTATTCAAGAAAACCTAAAAGAAAAATACCAATCTCCCAACCACCTAACATGTAATCATTAATTTGATTTCTTGTTTCCTTTCAGTATTTCTTCAAATCTGCAAATATATTTTAACTAGTGTCAAGCATACTTTGTGCGGTAAGCACACGTTATGAACTGCAATTTTGTTTTATATTAAACGTTTTTAACCCAACAAAAATGATTCTGGTATATGCCAGTAAATTGTTGCATCTTTTAATGGAAAGTGATCTAGAGCTATAATAGGACCTGCATGTGTATATTCTGAGGTTTTTAGTTCCTTGAGGGATTAAGAAAAAAGTCATAAAGGAACAATAACCTCACCAACCATATGTGTTTAGCCTCACACTTCAATAGCTTGTTATTTGCCAGTGCTAGAAACACAACCCTGTGATGGGTATGCACAATAGAGATTCATATAGAAACTAAAATCCTGCGAGACAGGTGCTGGCCAGTATTCATCTTTAAATGGGTTTAACGTGTATCACTTTTCACTTTCATGCATTGGAGAAGGAAATGGCAACCCACTCCAGTGTTCTTGCCTGGAGAATTCCAGGGATGGGGGAGCCTGATGGGCTGCCGTCTATGGGGTCGCACAGAGTCAGACAAGACTGAAGTGACTTAGCAGTAGCAGCATGAAAAATTTCAGTCTTAAAAAATAATTGACACTGATGCCTTATCAGCCAGTCCTGAGCCCTACATGGTCCAGGTGGCATTTCCTGAGGGGATACTGGGACGTTTCTGAAGCAGAGAGGCTCACAGGGATATCTCTCTTCCTTGTTGGCTTTCAATATATTGAACAGTATTGCATTTTGTGCACTCAGTTAAGTAGGTTTATGGATTATATTTTTTAGTTAAAAAAATAACTCACAACGGACAATTAGCTTAAAATTTCACAAAAGAAGTAGAGTGTTGAAGATAATACTGATAATAACAAGCACATTGTAACAAACATAAAAATTCTCTGGCATACTTAGTGGAGGAGAAATACATATGATGATTCATTTTAATGTATTATTAAACAGCATTTTTCATTCTGAGTAATTCCTTTCTACAGGAATTACTGTTTTTTTAAAGGCTACTGCTCCAACGCAAGCTTCACTGTGATGTGGGGCAGCACAGAATATCTGTCTGCCTTTATGGCCAGGAGCTTTGAGGCTGTGAGCGATGAATCTGGGGACCCCAAAGACCCTTGGATGGGGTGCAGCAGCTGCAGTGGGGACCTTGGGGATTTCATGGAGCAGGCATGGGGGACATCTGCTGGGGATAGGACGGATTCTCAACCTGCTGCTGCTTCTGCTGCTAAGTCGCTTCAGTCGTGTCCGACTCTGTGCGACCCCATAGACGGCAGCCCACCAGGCTCCACCGTCTGCAGGATTCTTGAGGCAAGAACACTGGAGTGGGTTGCCATTTCCTTCTCCAATGCATGAAAGTGAAAAGTGAGAGTGAAGTCACTCAGTCGTGTCCGACTCTTAGCAACCCCATGGACTGCAGCCTACCAGGCTCCTCCGTCCATGGGGTTTTCCAGGCAAGAGTACTGGAGTGGGGTGCCATCGCCTTCTCCGTCCTGTTCTCACTAGTGGTTCCCAAACTTGTCTACATCTTGGTTCCACCTGGGGAGCTTAGACAACTTCCAGGGCTTGTGTCCCATCGCTAGTGACTCATTTCAGCTGATCCGAGGTATAACCTGTGCTTTGCAATTTTGCTTTTTAAAAAGTTTTTATTTTATATTGGAGTAGAGTTGATTAACAATGTTGGGTTAGTTTCAAGTGTACAACAGTGTGATTCAGTTATGCATATATCTGTTTTGTTTGTTAAATTCTTTTCCCATTTAGATTATTACAGAGCATTGAGCTGAGTTCCCTGTGCTATACAGTAGGTCCTTGTTGGTTATCTAATTTTTTCTGAGGTAATCTCTTTTTAAATTTTTAATTGGAAAATAATTGCATTACAGTGTTGTGTTGGTTTCTGCTGTGCAATTTTTAAAAGATCCCAGGTGATCCTAATTTGCAGGCAGGATTGGGAATCACTATTTTAGAACATTTCCAGTGTTCTGTCAGCATATAAAAAACAGCTCATCTCTGTGCCTTTTCAAACAGGAAGATCTCTTACTCCTGATGACTAATTTTGAACTACAAATATCAAATTACGTTTTGAAATTAAAATTTTTCTTTGTGTTGCAAGTAATTGTGTTCCAATATCAAACAAAAGGCAAACAGAACTGGAAATTTTTTAATAGAAACATTTCTAATAGAAGCAATGTAATCTCCTTGCTCTGGGATTTATGGCTAAAGATATTTAAGTAAATTTTTCAGTCACACCAAATCTAGTAAGACAAGTATCATCTCTACAATCATTAAGAAAAGTCTTGTAGTAAATAGAAGATAAAACCTTGTCCTGATCTTTGACAAAGACTGCATATGTCTGCTCTGAAACATTTAGTGTAGTTCTAGCCAATAGACTTTAAGAAAGAGCAAATCCAGAGAATAGAAAAAGGAAATCATAAACTATTAAAGCAAAGTAGATGGTGGGTAGTGGGTAGGAGGAGATCACATTTTTGAGAGAGGGAGAAAAAAAATCTAGTGTTTTGCAATCTGAAAGTCAGTGTGATCGTTTATTTGAAACCTAAAAGCCTCTTGATGAAGGTGACAGAGGAGTGTGAAAAAGTTGGCTTAAAACCCAACATTCAGAAAATGAAGATCATGGCATCTGGTCTCATCACTTCATGGGAAATAGATGGGGAAACAGTGGAAACAGTGTCAGAATTTATTTTTTTTGGCCTCCAAAATCACATCAGATGGTGATTGCAGCCATGAAATTAAAAGATGTTTACTCCTTGGAAGAAAAGTTATGACCAACCTAGATAGCATATTGAAAAGCAGAGACATTACTTTGCCAACAAAGGTCCATCTAGTCAAGGCTATGGTTTTTCCTGTGGTCATGTATGGATGTGAAAGTTGGACTATGAAGAAAGCTGAGCGCCGCAAAGAATTGATGCTTTTGAACTGTGGTGTTGGAGAAGACTCTTGAGAGTCCCTTGGACTGCAAGGAGATCCAACCAGTCCATTCTGAAGGAGATCAGCCCTGGGATTTCTTTGGAGGGAATGATGCTGAAGCTGAAACTCCAGTACTTTGGCCACCTCATGCGAAGAGTTGACTCATTGGAAAAGACTCTGATGCTGGGAGGGATTGGAGGCAGGAGAAGAAGGGGATGACAGAGGATGAGATGGCTGGATGGCATCACTGACTCGATGGACGTGAGTCTGAGTGAACTCCGGAGGTTGGTGATGGACAGGGAGGCCTGGCGTGCTGCAATTCATGGGGTCGCAAAGAGTTGGACACGACTGAGCAACTGAACTGAACTGAAAACTTACTAAGGGATTCCCTTGTGGCTCAGCAGGTAAAGAATCTGCCCGCAATGCGGGAGACCTGGGTTTGATCCCTGGGTTGGGAAGATCCCCAGGAGAAGGGAAAGGCTACCCACTCCAGTATTCTGACCTGGAGAATTCCATGGACTGTATATAGTCCATGGGGTCACAAAGAGTCAGACACAAGTGAATGACTTTCACGTCTCCTTTTTTCATGACTGTCCATAGGCATCGGATGGAGAAATATCTGAATATCTTTCTTTTCTTTACTATATAACACATTAGTGGCTTGGGCAGCACATCCTTTCTCACTATTCCTGTAAGTAGAAGATACTCAGAGTAAAGATTAAAAATATCACTTCCTCAAGAGTAAACCTTTATTTTCTTTTTCAGGTACCAATCCAACTGACTCTACCTTATGAAGGCCTTTGAATATCGCTCTTCTCCCCGTGTTTCTAGTTCAGGCCAGGGTGTCCTTCCTGGATTACTGCAGCAGTTTCCTGACTGGTCTTCATGCATCCTGACTCGTTCTCTTCTAGTCTATTCCCATATCAGGACACACACCACTCTGTAACCTGATCCTCCATTTTGCTCACATTTCCCCCACCATCCAACACAGTACATGGCATGTAGAGGATAGAGGATAAATATTTCTTGTGTAAGTTGAGGAATATAGTTCTTTTCCCTCTTTCCTCCTCATTATACACCACTCCAAGCTTCTCTTGAATGAGGAAGCTCTCTGGCTAAAACAGATGAGTTATGAAGCATGGCTGCAAGAGCAAGCATGTGAGGAAACAGATACACATATGCTCCTCAGCTGAACTTCTTGACATCACCAATTTGGAGATTATGATCAAATGCCAAATCTGTTGTCATTACCTTCTAAAAGTTCTAGGAGAGAAAATTTCTACTTTTTCATTTCTTGAATTAGTCAATGCTGTACTATGTAGAGGGCTTCCCTGGGGGCTCAGACAGTAAAGAATCTGCCTGCAATACAGGAGACATGGGTTCCATCCCCAGTTCAGGAAGATCCCCTGGAGAAGGGAATGGCTACCCATTCCAGTATTCCTGCCTGGTTAATTCCATGGACAGAGGAGCCTGGTGGGCTACAGTTGATGGGGTTGCAAAGAGATAGACATGACTAAGCGACTATGTAGAGTGAATCATTAGCTACAGGTTTATGAATGGTTTTTGTTAGGTTGATTCTAATTTATAGCTTTATGTCTTTATATTCTGTCTTTATGTCTTTATATTATGTCTTTATATCTTTATATTCTGTATATTAGTTAGTCTATATTAACTTTTATTTAATTGTAAATTAAATATTTCTTGTTCAATTTCCAGGAATTTGGTTGGTCACAGTAGCGATTTTAAACTTAAAATTGCCAAGTGCAGAGCATAGTGTGTCTAAAGCTGTGCTTTTCTATAACATTTTAATTTCAGTGTGGATAATCATAATTCCATAATTGCCAAAAGATCATGGCATCTGGTCCCATCACTTCATGGCAAATAGATGGAGAAACAGTGGAAATAGTGGCAGACTTATTTTGGGGGGCTCCAAAATCACTGCAGATGGTGATTGCAGCCATGAAATTAAAAGATGCTTACTCCTTGGAAGGAAAGTTATGACCAACCTAGACAGCATATTAAAAAGCCCAGACATTACTTTGGCAACAAAGATCTGTCTAGTCAAGGCTGTGGTTTTTCCAGAAGTCATGTATGGATGTGAGAGTTGGACTATAAAGAAAGGTGAGGACCAAAGAATTGATGCTTTTGAACTGTGGTGTTGGAGAAGACTCTTGAGAGTCCCTTGGACTGCAAGGAGATCCAACCAGTCCATCCTAAAGGAGACCAGTGCTGAGTGTTCATTGGAGGGACTGATGTTGAAGCTGAAACTCCAATACTTTGGCCACCTGATGCGAAGAACTGACTCATTGGAAAAGACCCTGATGCTGGGTAAGATTGAAGGCAGGAAGATAAGGGGACCACAGGGGATGAGGTGGTTGGATGGCATCACTGATTCAATGGGCATGAGTTTGAGTAAGCTCTGGGAGTTGGTGATGGACAGGGAGGCCTGGTGTGCTGCAGTCCATGTGGTCACAAACAGTTGGACATGACTGAGCGACTGAACTGAATCACAATTAGATTAACAAATTTCAAAAGTTTGAGTCTTTTAAAAAGCAATTTTGTGCATACATTTTCTGATTAGTTATACAAATGGAAATGTACTTATATTTTAAAATTTGACATTATACTTTTCCTGATTTTTTCTTATCACTAGGAACATGGTGCACACGGCCTGTGCAGAACTTCAGTTCAGTCGCTCAGTCGTGTCCGACTCTTTGCGACTCTGTGGACTGCAGCATGCCAGGCATCCCTGTCCATCACCCACTCCCGGAGCTTGCTCAAACTCATGTCCGTTGAATCAGTGATGCCATCCAACCACCTCATCCTCTGTTGTCCCCTTCTCCTCCTGCCTTCAATCTTTCCCAGCATTAGGGTCTTTTCTAATGAGTCAGTTCTTTGCATCAGGTGGCCAAATACTGGCATTTCAGCTTCAGCATCAGTCCTTCCAATGAATATTCAGGACTGATTTCCTTTAGGATGGACTGGTTGGATCTCCTTGCTGTCCAAGGGACTCTCAAGAGTCTTCTCCAACACCACAGTTCAAAAGCATCGATTCTTTGGTGCTCAGCTTTCTTCACAGTCCAACTCTCACATCCATACATGACCACTGGAAAAACCATAGCCTTGACTAGATGGACCTTTGTCAGCAAAGTAATTGGTAAATAGAGTAATTTGTAATCTGTAAAGCAAATTAATTGTGCAGTAGTTGGTGACCCACACAATAAAGATTGTTGGCAAGAAGAAAAAGGAAGGAAAATAACTTCTCTAGTTTTTTTTTAAATAAGTGTTTGTTATTTCTGTTATCAGCTTCCCAAGCCTTGGTGAATCGCTGAAGGCATCAGCAATAGTTTCAAAACAAATTTTGAAAAACAATATTGTGATCTGATATGCATTGTCAAGATTTTTCCTGAGATTAACTTCATCCATTTATTGTCCAGATGTATTTTTTTGTATAAAATAATTATTCCTTTATCCCATTTTTCTATTTTTTCCTCTTTGATTTGTATGACTTTGTGCATTCTTGATACTGTCACCCTTCCATGCCTTTTGTCTTTTTGTGGCTAGTTTTGCCCTTTTCTTTAAGTGTCTTTTAATTGTAATATGGTTTTAACTATCAATATCTTTCTTTATGAATTAAGCCATTTATACATAAACATGCACACACATATTAAAACCTGATATTTAACCTGTGAGTGAAGTCGCTCAGTCACGTCTGACTCTTTGCAACCCCATGGACTGTAGCCCACCAGGTTCCTCTATCCATGGAATTTTCCAGGCAAGAGTACTGGAGTGGGTTGCCATTTCCTTCTCCAGGGGATCTTCCCAACCCAGGGATCGAACCTGGGTCTCCCGAATTGTGGGCAGATGTGAGTCACCAGGGAATATACATGTGAGTTGTATGCATATTTCTAAGTGTTATTTTTATGATTCTAAACCTCATTATTTGAAAAGCCTATTATTTGTGGGGTGGGGGAAAACAAAACATTTATACCACATTGATTGCAAGTGATCTTCTGAGTACAGATTTGTCCACTAAAAAATAATCTTCATGTTGAATAAATAGTGCATTTTACATTTATTTATTATATGCAAAACTCCAACTACAAAGATTCTCCTGATACTTTCCTGTTTATCCCAGGCCAAAAAATTACACCTTATACACAATGACAATGTATATTCTCTCTTAGATAATATTTTATGATAATTACTTGACATTTATAGTCAGATGACTAGCGATGGATCCGAAATATAAGAAATCACTTCATAATATCTTTTGAGTCGCATCATAAATGCCAGAACATAAAATCATAGCTAACACTCATTGTGTGAGCACTGGCTCATTACCAGACACTGTTCTAAGCATCTCACAGGCATTAATCTATATAGTTCTCACAACCTCTCTATGAGGTGCGCACCCCCATCCCCACTTATGTATGAGAAAACTGACAGAGGTCAAACAACTCACCCCAATTGTCCTGGAAAATACTGGAGCTAGAATCTGAATACAGGCTTACTGGGACACTTCTGAAAACAAAAGCGACTACTGCTCAAAACTCCTTGGACCATAGGTGTAACCAGGCAGGGGGTTGGTACCAACCAATCTGTGTGGCCACCTAGCCATGAAACATCTTCCAAGGATTTTTATCCCTTTGGACACATAATCTTTGTGGGTTTTGACATCCTTTAATATGTGAACATAGCTAGTCCTTTGCCTTTTTGCTTTAAGGAGTCATTTACACCTTGAGGCCCCAACACCCAGCAAGACGCAGCATCTGGAGTCCTGCCAGAGTGGGCCTCATAGATTCCTTGCTCTGGCTTGTCCATGACGTCCTGGACCTCAGCCAGAGGTGCCTCCATGCTAAATCTGTGTGTCATAAGGATTGGTCCTTGCACTGTGACCTCTTTTAGATAGAAATAAAAATGACACATCTAGGCCTTCATGCTGTGTAAGAGGAAGGAAATAAATACTGGGTTTTTGAAATATAGCTCAAGAGTGAGAGAGCAGTGAAGCTGAGACCGTAGGGCTTCCAAGGCCTAATTTGGCATCTCTGCTGATTTATCATCCTATATATTGTTGCTTTATCATCCTATATATTGTTGCTGTGTAGAAAAATCTGTGACAGGGCACAATTCAGCATCAGTCTTCTTAAAGCATCCTGAAAAGCGACCATCATTTACTACTATTGTTGTATAAAGATAAACTAAGGTTTCTCTTTCTTTGTCTCTTATTTAATTGGGCTCATTTCAAGGTCAGGTGTTGTATATATTTTAAAATTTTCTGTATATTATTATACTTTGACACGTTAAAAAGAATAAACTTTCTGGCTGTGGAGAAATGGCCCCTTGTGAGGCAAGCTAATTCTTAGAACTAGCAGAGGCTGCAGTGCAACCATGTCTTTGTTATGTAAGTGAAAGTTGCTCAGTCATGTCCGACTCTTTGAGACCCCATGGACTATACAGTCCACGAAGTTCTCCAGGTCAGAATACTGGAGTGGGTAGCCATTCTCTTCTCCAGGGATCTTCTCAACCCAGAGATCAAGCCCCACTGGTCTCCCATGTTGCTGAGCCACCAGGGAAGCCCTCACCAGTTAGAGCAGCACCTCCTCTATCTGGTCCGTACACCACAGGTACAATATGCCTCTACTTTCCTCATCCCAAGGCCAGGTGCCATGCAACTAGAGGACCATCCCTATTAGTCCAAGGCCCTTTGAAATAATTCAAATTAGCCAATCCTGACCCTTTACCTGTCCTATCTTGCTTTTCCCACATTGATAAAGATGGAGGCCCAAACTTTCCTCCTCCTGTCTTCTGCCTGTGACCACCTGGGTGATCTTCCACATGGCCCTGCTGTGCCTCCTCCCAAGACCTGTGAGTGTAATGAACTTTGTCTTTCTGAATCTCTCCTCGGTCCTGCTCTTACGGCTACCCCTGCTCTTACGGCCAATCAGCAAAGTGCTCTGGGCGTCGCTCTGTAACCAGCAGCAGCAGTGCCCGCCTGAGACATTTGCTCATCTGACTGTCAGCTGCTCCACCTGTCCCTGACTCTCAGCTCCTCGGCTGCCTGAGTGCCTCATGCTGTGGTCTGAGGATGAGGAGTGGCAACGATGCCGTAAGGAGAACAATGGAATGGTGCTGCATCAAAGCCGCACTTCACTCTTAGAGCTGGTCCTGATTCGAGTGCTTTGCATTCATAGAGAAGCACTACAACTGAAATGGGAAACTTGAAAACACTTTCTTGACTTAATAGGTTTCTTGGTTGTATTTTTTGATGAAGGGCTTTTATTGACTCAACAATACTAGCCTTGTTGAATAAAGCATCTACACAGATGAGAAAAATCTGATCATTATCTTGTAATGAGGTATGAGTGATTTTTTTTTTGGCATTCCCTTATTGGCTTCATACAGAAGCCAGTAGATTTGGTTTGATATTTGACTTAATTTCCCTTAGGCATGTCCAGAAACAGAAGCTCTTAAACTGAGCCACAGCCATTAATCATACAACAGGTGATTACTAAATGTGGAAGGAACAATAAAGGGAGTCACTGGTTGTTTTTAGACTGTGATGTGATCCTTATTTTATCATGTTTTTCTGAATATTGGTATGCTTAAAATTCAAATGGGAAAATGGTTTTTCCATTGTACAATAGAGTGAAAAGTCATAGGTCAAATTTATCTTAAAGCTACTTAACAGTTTACTTTTACTAATAAGTAATATATTTTTAATATGTTATCAATAATGGTAAATAATTTGGGGAGAACACCTTCCCTTATATTTTCATTTCATGGAGTCTTGGCTATTCAGGATGGTATTCCAAAACTTTCATGTTTGTTGTAAATTATAAATTTATTTGATTATTCACTTGAGGTATTCAAGAGATTACTTAGATATTCTTTTTCTGTTTTTTTTTTTTTTCAAAATTTTTTAAATGTAATTCAATTTAAATTCTATTCATCTAATAAAGGCATTTGGGAATTTCAAGAACTGCAAGTGAGGTAAAAAGCCACACTTATTAGCCCAAGGAGGTCACTATAAAGCTCAGATGTAAAATCAGTTTCTTACAGCACACAAAGGGTAGAACTCCCTTTGGTTTGTGGCAGCCATCAGGAAACGGTGATACATTGTTCTTCGGCACTAAGTTGCTTCACCACCAGCAGGTTTTAGTTAAGGTTATTATGATGGTGAAAACCCTAAAGAGGGCTCCCTCCTTCGCTCCTTTAAGTCTCCTTCCTAATAACCTACAGCTGTGTGAACACCGTCAGCTGTGGGAGTTTCTGATGGGCATGTTGAAAGTGTTGGAATGTCACTCCATATGGTTCTTGTGGGCTTCCTTTGACGACTCATATTCCGTCAGGCCAGCTGTCAATGGCCAATTTCTCAGCTGGGCTGATGACTTGAAAAGCTACTGTCTAGTCTTTGTTGCTATTAAAAAGCTCGGAGCTCTTTGCAGTGCGTAAAAGATGGAGAGACACTCCTGTTGAATTAAAGCAGCCAAGGTTCTGAATAGGACAGTCTCCTGAACTCTCTGTAAACTTTTTTTTTTAAACATACTAAAGTCCACTTGGTTGGGGAGAAACAGAGTAACTTGGAGAGAAATTATTACTGTTTCAATTGCATGAAAATGTAACCACACATTTGCAAAAGAGGACCCAAATGCAGCCCTGGGCACAGATTTAAGAAGTGATCCTATTTTGTTGGCTTGTAATGGATGTATTAACTTTAAAACTTGTTTGCTGAAGAAAAGCAAAGAACATAAAAAGGTAATGTCAGTTTTACTGTAAAACTTTAATTTAGAAAGAATTAATGGGATCATTATGTCTTTCATTTGGGAAAACAAAGAGGGACATTATTGACAGCATAAAACCTGCAAACTATATATAATAATAAATAGAATTTAAGGGGGACAAGAGGTAAATATACAAAGCCTAAATCTGTAAAGAGGTTAAAGTTTTATTATTTTTTACTCTTTTATTTAGGATCAGTCTTGTAGTGTCTGAAGAAAATAATGTGTTTATGTTTATATGTTACCCTTTGTTGATTTTTAGACATTTTTTTGGAGGGGGGGATTATTTTGTTTTAAAAAGATAGGTAAGGAGACAGTTTCTAGGGAAAAGAATTTCAAATGATTGCCTTCCTATATTTTGACTTGCCTTTAAACTTCATTTAATTTCTCTGTGTTTCTGTTTACCTGTTTTCACAGAAGGCAAGAAAACACCAAGTTAATTCCAGGATATGAGGAATGTCTTTATAAATACTTACACTTTCCCAATAGTCCTAAAGTCTATACAATGATGTTGTAACAGAAAGGGATAATAATGATTATTCCTATGTCATTAGGTGTTACAGTAGAAATGTTCCTGCATTGCCAGGATCAATTAAAGCATGTTTCTGTAGAAGCTCAAAGCTAAAGGCTCTAAAGAACATCAGTGGAACCTCATTTACCCAAAATTAATGGGTCCCGGTGCAGTTGGAATTCCAAGAAAAGGGGTATCGTTGTGTGATCCTCATCTCTCTAATTACACAGCTACTTTGATTTTGATTTAACACTATCCTTACGTTTTTTCTGAGTTTGTGTATATCGTGATGGCCATTTATTACTGTCCACACACCCACTACTTCATCTTCATACATTTCATGTCTTCATCAGGAAGACATATTTTGTAGGCAACTTTTCTATTATGTCTTGCAAACAAATCTCAATAGTTGGCCCCTTAAGTCTTTTCTTACCTAGTGTAAGAAATGTAAGAATTATTCCTTGATGCTGCCTTGGAAAGCAAGTGCAAGTGTGGAAATAAAGTGCTTTATTCACTTAAACTGTTTTCTACAATGTGTTAACTTACTTAAGACACATCTTAGAAAATAGGATGCTGAGAATTGCCAAAATTAGAAGAGTGAACATTTGAAATGTGGAGGGTTTATTAAATATTGGCAAACAAGTACTTAGGTGTAAAATATAGAGGTCATATATATAACCCAGTAAGTAATCTTGTTTCTTAAATACTTCAACCAGGATTGTTATCAAGCCTATTTGTGGTTTTATTTCACAAAACATGAAGAAGAAAAAGAAAAAGAAAAAGCACAAGATAAAAATTGCAAAGATATCAAGCACAATAATTGATTACTTTTTATATGATAGTACTGGGTCTGTTTTATCTGCATTTGGAGTAAAATTATGGCCGAGTCAGTGAGCACCCCCCTCCCACCCAGATATTCCCTTTCATGTTCTCACCGAGGACACGCAGGAAGGGAGCATCTCACTTATTTAGATACACCTTAATCAGTGAGTTAAGTTATAAAAATTAGGCCCTGTGTGGAAGCTGAGAAGATGAAGAATAGGAGCATTATTTCCCAATAAAAAGTAAAAAATGAGAAGGCACTAGAACAATTAGACATCCACAGGCAAAAAAGTAAATCTAAATCCAAGTCTTTCTTACACACTCACCAAAACTAACTCAGAACAGATCCTTGACCTAAATGTAAAAGGTAAAACTAGAAAATAACATCAGAAAGAAGTCTAAATGACCTGGGGCATGACAGTGACTTTAGACATAACATCAAGGTACCATCCATGAAAAACATATTTGATAAACTGGCCTTGATTAAAACTAAAATCCTACTCTATGAAGGACAATGTCAAGAGAATGAAAAGATGTTACATATCACATGTCATTGGGAAATTGCGAATTAAAGAACAATAAGATGTTAGAATGGTCACAATCCCAAGCATTGACAACATCAAAACCTGCGGAGGACAAAGAGCAACAGAAACTCTCATTCATTGCTACTGCTGCTGCTGCTAAGTTGCTTCAGTAGTGTCCGACTCTGTGCGACCCCATAGATGGTAGCCCACCAGGCCCTTCCGTCCCTGAGATTTTCCAGACAAGAACACTGGAGTGGGTTGCCATTTCCTTCTCCAATGCATGAAAGTTAAAAATGAAAGTGAAGTCACTCAGTCATGTCCGACTCCTAGTGACCCCATGGACTGCAGCCCACCAGGCCCCTCCATCCGTGGGATTTTCCAGGCAAGAGTACTGGAGTGGGGTGCCATTGCCTTCTCCATCATTCATTGCTAGTGGAATGCAAAATACCGGGTTGGTTAAAAGTTTGTTTGGGTTTTTCTGTTACATCTTATGTAAAACCTGAATGAACTTATTGACAACCCAATAGTACAGCCACTTTGAAAGATGGCTTGACAGTTTTTTACAAAGCTAAACACTCTTACCATCTGAACTATCAATTGTGTTCCTTGGGATTTACTTAAAGAATGGAAAACATGTCTACAGACAACCTGTTCAGGGATGTTTATAGCATCTTTATTCATAATGACCCCAACCTGGAAGCAACCAAGGTGTCCTTAGTAGGTGAATGAATAAATAAACTGTGGTACCTCCAGAGAATGCTTTGTCACTCAACAACTAAAAAGAAATAAACTATCAAGTCATGAAAAGACATGGCAAGACCTTAAATTAGTATCACTGACTGAAAGAAACCAAACTGAAAAGGCTACATACTGTATGAGTCCAACTATATGACATTCTGGAAAAGGCAAAACTATGGGGATTGGGGGCAGGAGGAGAAGGGGACGACAGAGGATGAGATGGCTGGATGGCATCACTGACTCGATGGACGTGAGTCTGAGTGAACTCCGGGAGTTGGAGATGGACAGGGAGGCCTGGCGTGCTTTGATTCATGGGGTCACAAAGAGTCAGACACGACTGAGCGACTGAACTGAACTGATGGAGACCAAGATCAGTGTTGCTGGGGGTTAAGAGAAGGGAAAGATAAACAGGCAGAGTACTCAGAACTTTTAGTGCAGTGAAATTATTCTGTGTGATACTATAGTGGTGGATATGTGTCATTAAATATTTGTCAACATTTATATAATATGCAACACCAAGAGTGAATACTAATGAAAACTATGGATTTGGGGGTAGATAATGATGTGTTGATTTAGGTTCATCAATTTTAACAAGTATCCCTTTGTGGTGCCTGGATGTTGCTGGTGGGAGAGATTGTGCATGTGTTGGGGGCAGGGGGTATGTGGGAACTCTCTGTACTTTCTGCTTAATTTTGCTGTGAAATTATAACTGTGCCAAAAAATTAAGTGCATATAAATGGCTGAGGACATTTAAAGACTAGGACTGATATTTTATCCCAAGATACCTCAAGCAGCTGCAAGCTGCTGTACATCTCCCTCTGTGGCCACAGACCTTCGATGGAGGCAATGCTGTGTGTCCTTGAGCTTAGTCGTAATCTGGGGGCGGGGGGGGAGTGAAGGACTTGGGATGGTGGCAGCAGAGAAGCATGGCAAAAGCTCAGAAGAAAAATCAGGGCGTGGGGTGAATTCCTGTCAGAGAAGCAGCTGCCAGGTGGCTGGTTCTGGACGGAGCCAACTCACCTTTCTCCTAGAGAGATATACTAAGGAAGATAGACGTTGGGTGGGGCTGCATGTGGGGGCTGGATGATATCTCACATCTGCTTTCATCCCTGTGCAAAAGAACTTATTTTATTTTACATTTTTGGTTCTTTTGGGGTATGTAGGGGATAAAATAGTGAAGAAATGTGTGTTCAGCACAGAATAGATACTGTTTAAAGTTGTAAGTAAATGGAGAAAAAATGAAAGAGGCAAACTAAACACGAGATGGGTAAGAATAAAGGTGTTGAATATAAATATTACATGAAAGTAGTTCATTAATTTTCCATTTTTAAAAGCACCATGGCAAGTTTATAAGGAAACATAAAAATGAGCATATTTTAAGCTGATGTTTATGGGTACATGAAGAAATAAAGAATATTGAGGGAAATGGAAAGTTTTTTTTTTTTTTTTTAATTCTAAACTGCAACATAAGGACATCTCATAGTTCAGTCAACTAGAAGGGAGATAAAATAGTGTCCAGGCATTTCTTAATTGGAAATTTCTTTTTCTCAGCCCAAAAAGAAATTTTCCATCTGTTCAAGCATCTGCTTACTGTGGTTCAAGAATTTCTCCAATTTAGCAAGTACGTGTGACAATTGTGACATCTGGGAATTTTTATGAGGGCGCACAAAAGAGTTGAGGTGGCTGGTAACTGGTTTCATGAGCTTTCCACAGATTCCTTACATATACACAGAATTAAAATAGTTGATCACATAGCATGTTTAAATAAACTTTCTTAAAAAGAAGCGTTAAACTGATGCAATGCTGGAATTGCACATGTTTTTTAACCTGTTACCATGAGAAGAGCAGAAAGTGGTTTGCTCAGTTGCAGGCCATAGGAGGACTTAGGAGACGGGACTTCTTGGTCTGTTGGCAAGGCCTACCCCTTTGAAGCTTTCAGAAAGTTGCCTCCTTTCTAAAACCACCACAATGTTGTAAAGTAACTATCCTCCAATTAAAATTAATTTTTTTAAAAAAGTTCCCTCATTTCTCTTTGTCCCAATTTGTCCACTGGTTAAAATGCAAGTTTAAATACCAGTGTATTCTGAATACACTGGAATGTTGAGGAAGAAAATATGCTAGGGATACAGTTGCTATAGATGAATGTCTGTGTTCCTCCTCGTATTTCTGTGTTGAAGTCCTAATGCCCAGTGTGATGGTATTAACAGGTGGGGCCTTTGAGAAGTGCTTAAGCCACGAGGGTGGAGTCCTCATTAGTGGGCTCAGCACCTAATGAAAGTGGCTCCAGAGAGATCCCTCCCTCTCCCGCTGTGTGAGGACACAGGCTATGAGCTAGGAGGCAGGCCTTCACCATAACACAACCATGCTGGCGCCTTCTAGCCTCCAAAACTAGAAGAAGGAAATTTCCATGATTTTTAAGTTACCCAGTCCATCACATTTTGTTATAGCAGTCTGAAGGGATTGAGAGAACAGTCTGTGAATGCGCATGAAGATCATTATAGTTGAGTCTTCTCCTACCTCTTATGTTTACTTAGAAACTCTGGATTCTGAAATTTTGTAATTTCTCATTTTAATTTGAGGGGAAAAAATCTATGGCCTTAAAAAATTTAGAACTTCTGAATATGTCTTGAATATATCAATTTTTCTTTCTACCTTTTAAAAGCTGGAAAAGTTATCTTGTTAAATTATTTCTGGTTTGTCTTTATAGTTGTATAAGGTCACCACGTTTTCATCGTGCTCTTCAGTGACTGTCAAGCATCTAGTAAAGCAAATGATTTTGTGCAGTCATTCTCTCTCTATCTTTCCTGTTTGGAAGGAAAAGACGCGAGAGTATTCGTTTAGTTGGTAATCTGGCATGTGCTCAAAGCAATGATCTCTCTCCCTTCTGAATTTAACGTCTATTCCAGTTCAACTTTTGTTTGAATGGATTTTCTGTGGTCTCACAGTACAGGGCATCTGGCTGTGGTCAGCAGGGGTGGCTCCAGGTGACCTGAGGGTTCTGTGCTCCTGGCCAGTCAGCTAGTCTTCAGACCATGACTAGAACTCATGAGATATCCAGTTTGAAAAGGTCTTGGTCTCCGCTCACTCAGAATTATTCTGTGTAAAAGGGACCTTTCCTGTCTGCATTCTTTTCTTTTGATTTGATTGGAATTCTGTGGGAGTGAGATGATGGGTGAGAAAGGCTAGAAACTGAGGAATTTTGATGCAAAACCTGCCTGATGTTATGTAAGGTAAATAGTAGTCGGGAGTTAATATTTCCTTTAATTACTATGCCAAAGTACATCTTTTCTCTCACAAGAAGCACATATTTTCTCTCAACATCCTCCAAGAATCAAATAGTATGAGAGATTTGACCTCTTAAATGATCCTTTGTATTTTGCTGAACTGCTGCTGCTGCTAAGTCGCTTCAGTCGTATCCAACTCTGTGCAACCCCATAGACGGCAGCCCACCAGGCTCCCCCGTCCCTGGGATTTTCCAGGCAAGAACACTAGAGTGGGTTGCCATTTCCTTCTCCAATGCATGAAAGTGAAAAGTGAAAGTGAAGTCACTCAGTCCTGTCCGACTCTTAGCGACCCCGTGGACTGCAGCCTACCAGGCTCCTCCATCCATGAGATTTTCCAGGCAAGAGTACTGGAGTGGGGTGCCATTGCCTTCTCCAGTTGAATTGCTAGAATCTTGTATTTGCTATTCTATTATCTATGTCTATATCTGTACCTATAATGTTAAGAAAATTAACAGAGTCAAAAATTGAGAAAGAATGAGTATATTACTGTGGAATATATGAAAAGGTGCTCAGCCTAAAATGAATTAGGGAAACAAGAGCACAATGAGATACCATTTTTACATACAACAGGCTGGAAAAAATTAAACAGTCTAGCAATATACCAAGTATTGGTGTGGATGTACATAACTGAATTTCTTATTCATTGCTGGTAGGAATATAAATAGTTTCAACTGCTTTAGACTATAATTTGGCATTATCTTGTGAACTAGAGCATTTGTAAACCATGTGACTCGGTATTTCTGCCCCCTTATGTATGTGTGTGAACAGGTGTCTGTAACAGCCGTCTCCACACCTGGAGACAGCCCAGCTGCTGTTCTTGAAGGGAGCAGTGACAGTGTCGTGAACCAAGGATCATGATTCTGCCCAGCTGTGTGCACCCAAAGCAAGACTGAAGTAAGAAGGACCAAGAGGAGCGCCTAATACAGGTCTAATACTGAGAACGTACAGAATCGTTTCTTGAATAGATGAATGATAACAGCCATTCATTTGGGGGACTGTGTGAGCCGTCAGGTATTGACTGGTGAATGTTTAAAGAGCCCCTCCCTTTTATCCTGTTTCTCTCTGATGAGGCCACAGATACTTACTAAGAGCCCCTTTACCAACTATTTTCACATCACTTAATGATTCTGTATTATATCCATTTGTATTTTAATGAGTAAATTTTTCACTCTGCCCTTTTTGTTACTAAAACCAGCGTATGAACTTCTGGAGGGCAAAGGCCACGTTCTGAATTTCATTTTTCTTTTCTTACAGAACTACATGGAGTAGGTAATCAGTAACTGCTTAGTAGTGAAACAAATTCTACTCATATTTTCCTCTTTAAAAAGAAAAAGAATTTTGAAAAGAGCAAATCATGGTCAAAAGTAAAGTCTTTCAACCGGGTTAGGTGCTCCATGACTTCAAGTGGATACTCTCGATAAAGAAAAATTTAATATATAGACAGTGAAGTTGTAGCTACTAACTTTATGTGTAGGAATATGTTTGTGACAAATACAAGGAAATTTTTATATGGTAATTCTAGGATACAATGAAATTCTTAGCATACGAGGCATCAGTGATAGAAAAACATTGTCTGTCTGATATTCACCCAATTAAAAACATCTAAGCAATGTGCTATGCTCATTATCTTGCTAAGAAGAATGGAATCCAGAAAGCTGTTATTTCTAAGAGATTATTTTTGTTGTTGTTGTTTAATCAAGTACTAATCAGGAGAGAGGTACTTTATATAGCAGGAGAGCCAATTTATCTGACATCAAGACTGTCCAGGCAGTTAGCCTTAGATTATTATTCATAGAATTATGTTAGACATAGCTTTACTTCCAATTAAACTGTACTTCCTGTTGTTCCAGTGGTTGTAAGAGGCAAAAATTTAAAGAAAAGAGAAAAAATGTATTTCCCTACACTTCCCCTTCTACCATCTCCTGTTGTAACCTTCTAATGTTAATTAATTCATGTGTATCAGATAAGGTTCTTTTGATAGACACCAATAGAAATCCCAAACTGAAATAACTCAACCAAAAAGGAAGCTCATTGTTTCATTAACTGAGCATTCTGGATCTGTTATGGTTAGGGTTTATTACTAGTTCTACTTGCTCTGGGTTGGCTCCATTTTAAGGCAGGGTTTTTAGTGGCATTTACTTACATAACAGGAAAGAGAACTTCTGCCTTTGAGAGTAGAGCAAACGCTTGATTCTGGTAAGTTGATATTGAGCCATGGACCCATCCTTGAATCAATCAGTGTGACCAGGGAAATAGAATTAGTTTAGACCTACAGTACAAGTCTTCTTTGGATGTGGGCCTGGAGAGCCAGTTGCTTCTGAACACACTCGTACATGCCTGCTCAGTCCTTGCTGACCCTTTGTAACCCGATGGACTGTAGCTTGCCAGGCTTCTCTGTCCATGGGATTTTTCAGGCAAGAATACTGCCATTTCCTCCTCCAGGGGATCTTCCTGACCTGGGGTCAAACCCTCTTCTCTTGTGTCTACTGCAATGGCAGGCAGATTCTTTACCACTGAGCCACTTGGAAAGTCCCACAGGCTGCTTCTAGAAGGAATAAATACTTGAACAAAATTTAGGGTACTGTTACCAAGGTTAACAGTGTTTGTGGCAAATACAAGGAAATTTTTATATGGTAATGCTAGGATGTAATGAAATTCTTAGCATACAAGGCATCAGTGATAGAAAACCATTGTCTGTCTGAGATTTACCCAATTAAAAACATCTAAACAGTGTGCTATGCTCATTATCTTGCTAAGAAGACTGGAGTCCAGAAAGCTGTTGTTATTTCTAAGAGGTTATTTTTGTTGTTGTTGTTTAATCAAGTACTAATCAGGAGAGAGGTACTCTATATAGCAAGAGAGCCAATTAGCATTAATGCCATTTAGCATTCCTGTGCTAAATGGTCCAGTTATCCACTATATTATACCTTTCAACTCAGTTTCACATTTTCTCATAGTATCTCTAGTGATTATGGGCTGTATTTTTATTTTACATTATTTTATTTTTTTATATAGAAGTATGAGGGATACCTGGCAAAACAATTTTTTGTTTCTTGATTGGTGAAAAAAGGTGCATGCCACTTTTCTGCTAGGTAACTACAAGGGGTCAATTTGGACCAGACTTTCTTAATTCTAAGAATTTCTTGAAGGTCATTTATTATTCAGATGGAAGAAATCAGATCCCATTGACTCAGGGACAGGGAAAGTATATATAAGAATATTTTGTGACTCCTTAAAAGGTTTCTTCATGTTTCTTTTGTTTTGTAAGCGTGGAGAAAAATGGATTAAGTCTGCATTGTCAAAGACTTCTAAGAGGACATAGAATGTTCCCAATGCATTTGAGACCACCTTATCATAGGTGGCTCAGCTGGAAAAGAATCTGCCTGCAATGCGGGAGACCTGGATTTGATCCCTGGGTTGGGAATATCCCCTGTAGAAAGGAAAGGCTACCCACTCTAGTATTCTAGCCTGGAGAATTCCATGGACCGTAAAGTCCATGGGGTCACAAAGATTCGGACACAACTAAGTGACTTTCATTTAATTTCATTTTCATTATTTAAATATCAGACAGACTGAGATGATTTCAAACAAGTTCACCTGTGTCCCCAAAGGAACATTTGTCCCAAAGGAAGGCAGATATTTGATGAGTGAATTGCAGGAAATCATGAAGATTCATTCCGTGGCATTCTGTGCCTAAAAGACAGCTGTCACAAGAGGACATTGTGAGAACAGTTACTTAGACCGAAAAGAAAAAGGAAATCTGTGACTTCAGTGAACCTCTCATCTCGTGCTGCATCACTGGGGAGGGTAGTCATCATCACAAAGGCTCAGATGAGTGTGCTGGACCAGATCAGTCAATCGCGGTGAATTTACATGGCAGTGACAGCAGAAATGATGACTGAATATTGGGGCTAGTCTGAAGCTGGTCACCAGCTCAAGTGCCTTCTCTTCCTCCTCCTTTAGTTTTCTCCCTCCCTCCATCTCTCCTACTGCTTCCTCCTGTTCTTCTGCTAAAGATGAAGGACTGGGAAACAGAGATGATCCCTTTGGACTTGTGTAAGCGTCCCTGGTCCATGGTTCTTGACAACTTCTAAGGGAGAAGTTTCAAGATGTAGTCTCTGAACTTCCTTTGAAATTGGTCCTGTGGGGGATTGACTGATTAATTTGAATATGCAAAAGATATACTATCTTGATTATACCTCAAGCTGGTGATGCAAGTCATTCTGATTTTACTGGATCAACTTAAAAAAAGAATCATTCTTAAGGATTTTGCCTCTCATCCTCCTGCTTTCTGTCTTCCAAACCTGATCAGGCAAATCTGACCTTTAAAACAAACTGTTTCACACCATCACATGGTAGCTTGGATGGTAATAGCATGTCTAAAGTAAGAATGGAGCACTTGGAAGAGAAGAGGGGTCAACAGTGGATATAAGGGCCAGCAAGGCGAGCATTGGTACTCCCCATTCCTGCAGCAGGAACGCTGGCCAGGACCTGTCAGACACCTTGGCACGAGCATCTCCGTTCTCAGTCAAGTTCCTCAGCCACATGCCATTGAACAGTCAAATCAAATGATTAACTCCCTTCATTTTCAAATTCCATGTTCATGAAGCAAACTTCTAATTATATTTTGGCCTCCCTATAGGGAAAGAACTGGCTGAATAAAGTATATATTAAACTGGAATCTTTGGTGATAGAGAATGACATCAGACAGCTTTAAAAACACTGATTTCAAAATTAATAGAAAAAATACATTAGAAAATGTAAAAATAAATCACATCATTGACAAGTCAAACTAAAATAGATGGTCAAGGATGTCAGCTCTCTGATCAACAAGGACAATAAATAGTTTGTCTTTTAGTCTTCGTTTTTTGAGAGACTCTGTGAGTTCACTGCAGCAGTGAACAAGATGGTTAGATTTTCTTCCCCCATGGAGAAAAACTCTACTGGAGGGGAACTGATTATATAACACTAGTTAATAATTAATTATAACTTTTAGTAGCAGAGGTGAGAATGAGAAAAAGTGCTATTGAAACATGGAGTGAGGTGTCTGTCCTAGTTTGAGGCGTTAGAGATGGCTTTCTTGAGGAAATAATGTATGACCTGGGACATGAAGTCTGAGGTATGAGGAAGATGAATAGTGGCAAAGGACAAATGGGGGATATTCTAGATTGTATCCGTTAAGGTTCATGGTTCCAATTAATAGAAGCCAACTGGCTAGCTGGAGAAGGAAATGGCAACCCACTCCAGTACTCTTGCCTGGAGAATCCCATGGAGGGAAGAGTCTGGTAGGCTACATCCATGGTGTCCCAAAGAGTTGGACATGACTCAGTGACTTCACTTTCACATGGTGAGGAATGGAAGCCTCCTGTGAACAACTTGTCAGTCATGTCAGTGAACCGTCTTGGGAGTGGATCCTCCAGCCACAGTCAAGCCTTCAGATAATATCTCCATCGCAACCTCATGAGATACTGAGCCAGAATGATCTGGCTAAGCTGCTTTCTGAATTCCCATCCCACAGAAACTGTGAGATAGCAAATGTTTAAGACTTCTAAACTTCAGGGTGATTTGTTATGCAGAAAGAGATAACTGATACACATGCCTGATTCCTAATCTGCCAAAAAGACAGAGAGAGAAGTCCTACCATATTAACTGAGATTTTAAAAGTCTTTAATTTTTGTCCCATATCACTTAATGAACATTTGCATGGCTTTCCTTTATGCCAGCCACTATTCTAAATACTTTACAAATATTAAGTCGCCTAATCCTCCTAGCAATCCTATGAGGTAGGTGCTATTAGTTTCTCTTTTGGACTGAATTTTATTCCTCCCAAATCAGTATGTCGAAGCCCCAACCCCCAGTGTGACTAAATTTGGAAATGAGGCTGTTGAAGAGGTCATTAAGGTTAAACAAAGTCATAAGTGTGGGGACCCTAATCCAGTATGATTGATGTCAGAGAAGAAGGTGAGGTGCCAGACATGTGCATGCACAGAGAGAGAGAAAGTATCTGCCAGCAAAGGAGAGAGGCCTCAGGAGAAACCATACCTATCAAAACTCTGACTGTAGGCTTCCAAGCTGTGGAATGTAGGAAGATAGCTTTCTGTTGTGTCTCAGCCAGTCTGTGGTGGTTTGTTGTGGAAGTCCTAATAGAGTCAGCACCATAGGTCTGGGTGGGTCAGCCTATTCTGACTTTCCTGTCCATTGTGGTAATCACTTCCATCTTGCCTTTGGTGGTTGAGGCTAGAGATAAAGAAATGAGCTGAGAAGTTAAGCACCTTGTTCGTGGTCACACACCTGGTAAGTGGTAAGTCAGGATTTGAACTCTCTAAATGAATCTACTATGCTTCATCTTAATAAATACAGTTATACTTCCTCAAGGACTTTATATGCTGTACATGTTTTAAAACTGAGATTGTTGACATAGGTTCTAGATGGATTTAATGAGAAGTTTTAAAACGATTTTGACTCCGGTAGAACAGGGTAACTGAAAGATCCCTTATGAAAATCTTCAACTATTTGAGTTATTTCAGTTTAGACTAAACATGTGCTGGGATGCACTGGACTGTAAATAATCTCTGTCACTGTGCCTGTCCTTTCACTCAGGTTTCCAAGTGCAGGCAGAAGCATCTGATTGCAGAGCTCAACTTCTATCTGCCAGCTAGATGCAGTCCTTAGCTGTATAACAGGAAACTCTCACATGGTAATTGGATACAGAGAGAAGCCCCAGTTCAAGGATTTACCCTTCTGAGTTAACATAGCCCACACGTAGTCGGGGATATCTTCAGCCCTTGCCTTGCACCAAGACACTTAGCACTTGATTGATTCCTCAGAACACATCCAATTTTATAACACTTTCCTGAGAAATTACTATTTCACTGAAACTCTTCTATTCAGAGGATAGGATTTCCATTACACACAGCCCAGCAGACTTTTGAAACGATTCTCTAGTAGATCATTTGGTTTTCATTCTCAAAATTTCTCTTGTCGATAGCCTCAACTGTCATCTTTCTCCTTCCCTTACACAGTCCCTAAAACCCCCCTTTCCTGTGTTGATTATTTTAGTTCTGTGCAAACTCCACTGCCAAGTTCACATGGAGAAACAAATACCCTCCCTTCAGTGGCGCGCTAACTATCTATGACAAACTCTACTCCCAGTAAGTACCACTGAGGTGTGCTGAGGCTTCGTGCAAGTATGGGGGGAGTAGAACAAACTGTTGACGGACTCTGAAGCTGTGTGCCTTGCTTTAAAGATGCTCAGATTCAATGAAAAACAAGCATCCAAACAAACAAAACCCAAAGAACACCTGTGCTAGCTAGACAAAAGATTTCTGTGGCTGGGTTTGGTTGATTTGCTATTCCTTCTCCAGTGTTCCTTACTCTACTCTAAGTGCCTTTTCGCAGTATTCAAGTAATGCAAAGCTGTTTCACAGCAGGAATTCTAGGCTAAGAAAATAGTGGTATATAGTGACTTGTCGGAGAAGGCAATGGCACCCCACTCCAGTACTCTTGCCTGGAAAATCCCATGGATGGAGGAGCCTGGTAGGCTGCAGTCCATTGGGTCGCTAAGAGTCGGACACGACTGAGTGACTTCACTTTTCACTTTCATACATTGGAGAAGGAAATGGCAACCCACTCCAGTGTTCTTGCCTGGAGAATCCCAGGGACAGGGGAGCCTGGTGGGCTGCCGTCTCTGGGGTCGCACGGAGTCGGACACGACTGAAGCGACTTAGCAGCAGCAGCAGCAGTGACTTGTCAGTGGTCTGAGAAAGAGCGCTGGACAAATACTCCACCAGTGGACTCAGGGCTTGTAAGTAGGATGATGGGTTAATCCATACTGAAATCAAAACAGACAAATCTCACTCCAAATCTTTAAAACAACTATTTTATGATTATGATAACAGGCTACATCCTTATTCTGCACTTATTTTGCCATCTGATATTAAGGAGGTAGTTTGGTTTTCTCCTCTAGACAAAGTATGTTTTCCACTCTGGATTCTGGCCGAGTCCCAGCTGATGGAGAGGCTTAAATTATAAGCATAGATATTGATGCAGATTGGTAGGCATCTGGAACTTTGGCAGTTTTCTTTGTTTCTTTTCTTTTCTTTCTTTCTTTTTTTGTTTTTGGTTTTGGCTCATTGTAACATTGCCTTTATTTGAATCACTTCAGGGCTGAGATATATCTGTTTCACATATATGTTAAACAAAGCAATCAAACTTTGGTAGGAAAGGGTACAAATTAACTTGTCCTGATTTTTCTCAAGTATTAGATTTTCAGTCAGGGATTTTTGTAGCATCTCAGAGAATGCTATAACTGAGCAGAGTACTTATGCACCTAAAAGTTAAGCATTGATAATGTATAATGAACAATCTGCTAAATGTTAATACAATTTATCCTTTTTAAAATTTATAAACATGACATATTGCATGCACTTAGGGCTAATCTGCTTTAGACATTCATTTAGTTTGACCTATGACCATAATATATTATGTTCCTTGAGATATTTATCTTGTCCTTTGGAAACAAGATTACAATTAATGCGACACATATGACTTTAAATTACTACCTCAACTAGAGATGTGTCAGTAATGAATTAGCCATGGCTTTGAACCCTCTACTTATAATTTAAATTCCACCCTTTTGCTGATGCATCATTGTAATCCATTAAATAAATTGCAGAATCAAAGAACCACATATTGTTTTTAGAGCTATTGATGATATTTTCCCCTTTTAATTTACCTCACTCTAGGCTAAAGTATCCAAATTTATGTAATAAAAACAATCATAAGAGAGAGCAATTGTATGCTTATGTTAATATTAGAATAAAATCCTAGCCAGACTTCATATAAACTAGATGTACAGAAACATTATCCTTTTTTTGCTACATTCACTTTTAAGGGAAAAAAAACTACAATACTGGAAAAACAGCTCACACTAATGACTTGGTAAAGCATTTTCCAGGAGAGAGCCCTGTAAGATAAAGTCCAATTTGTTACGTTTTCCATGCTTTCTCTGCATTGGCTTTCCCACATTGTATGTTCTGGAGAGGCACAGAGTAGAAACACATTAAATGTTTGTTGAGTGATGTCTCTGGCAATAAATGATAACCATTTATGATGAATAGCAACAGATTAAATTTTGCTCACTATTTGCCATTTGCTCTGACCGGATAGATACATTTTTTAAGCTCTTACTGTATACTAGGCACTGTTCTTGTTCAGTTGCCCAGTCACATTTGACTCTTCGTGACCCCATGGACTGCAGCATGCCAGTCCTCTCTGTCCATCACCATCTCCCAAGGTTTGCCCAAGTTCCAGCCATCTCATCCTCTGATGCCCTCTTCTCCTTCTGCTCTCAATCTTTCCCAGCATCCGGGGCTTTTCCAATGAGTCAGCTATTTGCATCAGATGACCAAAATACTGGAGTTTCAGCTTCAGCATCAGTCCTTCCAATGAGTACTCAAGGCTAATTTCCCTTAAGACTGGTTTGATCTCCTTGCTGTCCAAGGGACTCTCGGGAGTCTTCTCCAGCACCACAGTTCGAAGGTGCCAATTCTTCGGCATTCTGCCTTCTTTACAGTCCAGTTCTCACAACCATATGTGACCACTGGGAAGACCAGAGCCTTGACTATATAGACCTTTTTTAGCAGAGTAATGTCTCTGCTTTTCAACACACTGTCTAGGTTTGTCGTGACTTTCCTGCCAGGAAGCTGACATCTTCTGACTTCATGACCTCAGTCACCATCCACAGTGATTTTAGAGCCCAAGAAGAGGAAATCTGTCACCATTTCCACCTTTCCCCCTCTATTTTCCATGAAGTAATGGGGCTGGATGCCATGATCTTAACATTTTTTTTTTTAACATTTACTTTTAAGTTGACTCTTTCACTCTCCTCCTTCACCCTTATCATGAAGCTCTTTAGTTCTCTTCACTTTCTGCCATTAGAGTGGTATCACTTACATATTTGAGGTTGTTGATGTCTCTCCCGCCTATCTTGATTCCGGCTTTTAACTCATCTAGCTTGGCATTTCTCATAATGTGCTCAGTATATAAATTAAACAGGGTGACAGAAGACAGCCCTGTCGTACTTCTTTTTCAATCTTGAACTGATAAGTTGTTTCATACAGGGTTCTGACTGTTGCTTCTTGACCTGCATACAGATTTCCCAGGAGATAGGAAAGATAGTCTGGTGTTTACTTCTCTTTAAGAGCTTTCCTCAGTTTTTTATGATCCAAATAGTCAAAGGCTTTGGCATAGCTGATGAAACAGAGGTAGATGTTTTGCTAGAATTCCCTAGCTTTCTCTGTGATCTACCGAATGTTGGCAGTTTGATCTCTGGTTCCTCTTCCTTTTCTAAACCCAGCTTGGACATCTGGAAGTTCTTGGTTTGCATAACGCTGAAGCCTAGCATGCAAGATTTTAAGCATGACCTTACTTGCATCAGAGAGGAGTGCAATTGTCCGATGGTTAGCACATTCTGTAGTACTACCCTTCTTGGGAACTGGGATGAAGATTGACCTTTTCCAGTCCTGTGGCCACTGCTGAATCTTCCAGATTAGATGACATACTGAATGCAACACCTTGATGGCATCATCCTTTAGGGTTTTTAATAGTTCTACTGGAATTCTGTCATATCCACTAGCTTTATTAACAACAGTGCTTTCTAAGGTCCACTTGAGTCTGCTCTCCAGAACGTTTGGCTCTGGGTGGTTGACCACACCATAGTAGCAATCCGGTTCATTTGGATCTTTTTTGTATAGTTCTTCAGTGTATTCTTTCCACTAGGCACTGGACTAAATCATATTTCATGGGTAAACTCATGTATACTAACTCACACATATATATTATGTATCATATACTTGTTCAGTCACTAAGTCATGTCCTACTCTTTGCAACCCCATGGACTGAAGCCCACCAGACTTCCTTGTCCTTCACTATCATATACTTAATGTAACATATTTAATATATACAAGGCTATGGTTTCTCCTGTGGTCATGTATGGATGTGAGAGTTGGACTGTGAAGAAGGCTGAGCGCCGAAGAATTGATGCTTTTGAACTGTGGTGTTGGAGAAGACTCTTGAGAGTCCCTTGGACTGCAAGGAGATCCAACCAGTCCATTCTGAAGGAGATCAGCCCTGGGATTTCTTTGGAAGGAATGATGCTAAAGCTGAAACTCCAGTACTTTGGCCACCTCATGCGAAGAGTTGACTCATTGGAAAAGACTCTGATGATGGGAGGGGTTGGGGGCAAGAGGAGAAGGGGACGACAGAGGATTAGATGGCTGGATGGCATCACTGACTCGATGGATGTGAGTCTCAGTCAACTCTGGGAGTTGGTGATGGACAGGGAGGCCTGGCGTGCTGTGATTCATGGGGTCGCAAAGAGTCAGACATGACTGAGCGACTGATCTGATCTGATCTGATGCATATAAAATGTATATAGGTAAAATCTGTCTTTATAAAAATAAGGTTCTAAAGAGCAGAGATAGTCTTAAGTCTCTTTAGTGTTTCCCCCCATATACCTGGCAAAATGCTATCGTGTAATTGTCACTCAGCAAAGACTTGTTGATTAAAAATCATGTTCTTTTGTGACTTGACATTTCATAGTGCCCTAGAAGACAAATGGTAGCTCACTTTTAAAGATCTGCTTGCCAATGCAGGAAGCATGGGTTTGAGCCCTGGTTTGGGAAGATCCCCTGGAGGAGGGCATGGCAACCCACTCCAGTATTCTTGCCTGGAGAATCCCCATGGACAGAGGAGCCTGGCAGGCCACAGTCCATGGGGTTGCAAGAGAGTTGGACATGACTGAAGGGCTGAATACCACCAAAAACAAGACAAATAGTTCCCCAGGGCAATATAGAACTAAACTGAGTAACTTAAACCAGAGGTAAAATAGCAAAAGCCAGCGAAGCCTAGCTTTCTCTCTTATGTATTAAAATGCCATTGATTTACTAGAGTCAGTCCTTCAGCAAGTTAAATGCCTGGTATTAGGCTAGAGAGGGACGATAAACTTCTACTCACTTACAGTCTAAATGTAGAGCCCAGAGTAGTATATATGAATATGAGAACCATTAAATGGTGGATCGAGTGGTACTGTTTAGAACATGAGCTCAGAAAAGGAAGGATTAGGGGTCAAAATAATAGAGTAGTTCCCTAACTATACAGGTCTTTGAGTCAGACAGGTGGGGCATGACTCTGCTTTTTTTTTGCTGTGTTTTGAGGCAAATTGGTTAACTGTTCTGAGCTTTTTGCATCTCTAAAATGGAGTTCTACCTCCCTGTGGAGTTGTGACAGTTATAGATCATATATGTTAAACTCTTGGACATTGCTTTACAAAGGTAAACAGTCATTTGGATTAGTCAAAAAAAGTTTTGAGATGAAGTGGTAATTTAGCTAGACCTTAAAGGATTAGGCTTTGGTTGAGAGAGGGAGGGATCAAGGGTAAGCAAAGGCAGGATGGGAATAGCACATATGAGCAAGAGTGAGAAAGGGAGCTCTTTAAGCAGAATGGGAGAAGTGGGCAGCGGGGGAAAACTAAATGTGTTCAGTGAAATGAATTTATGTGGTTGAGAGCCTGATTAGCATGGCAGGGGTGTCGTGGTTGTAAATGACATGGGGGCAGGAGGATCCTCAGTTGTTCTGTTCTCTGTCTGGAGCAACTCTGAACCTAACTCCTAGATGGCATACTATTGTGACTAAAGAGGTGGCAAGAATACACAGAACTGTACAAAAAAGATCTTCATGACCCAGATAATCACAGTGGTGTGATCACTCACCTAGAGCCAGAGATCCTGGAATGTGAACTCAAGTGGGGCTTGGAAAGCATCAGCACAAAGAAAGCTAGTGGAGATGATAGAATTTGAATTGAGATATTTCAGATCCTAAAAGATGATGCTGTTGAAGTTCTGCACTCAATATGCCAGCAAGTTGGAAAACTTAGCAGTGGCCACAGGACTGGAAAAGGTCAGTTTTCATTCCAATCCCAAAGAAAGGCAATGCCAAAGAATGCTCAAACTACCACACAATTGTACTCATCTCACATGCTAGTAAAATAATGCTTAAAATTCTCCAAGCCAGTCTTCAGCAATACATGAACCATGAACTTCCAGATGTTCAAGCTGGTTTTAGAAAAGACAGAGGAACCAGAGATCAAATTGCCAACATCTGTTGGATCATCGAAAAAACCAGAGAGTTCCAGAAAAACATCTATTTCTGCTTTATTGACTATCCCAAAGCCTATGACTGTGTGGATCACAATAAACTGTGGAAAATTCTGAAACAGAGGAGAATACCAGACCGCCTGACCTGCCTCTTGAGAAATATGTATGCAGGACAGGAAGCAACAGTTAGAACTGGACATGGAACAGCAAACTGGTTCCAAATCAGAAAAGGAGTACATCAAGGCTGTATATTGTCATCCTGCTTATTTAACTTATATGCAGAGTACATCATGAGAATGCTGGTCTGGATAAAGCACAAGCTGTAATCAAGATTGCCGGGAGAAACATTAGTAACCTCAGATATGCAGATGACACCATCCTTATGGCAGAAAGTGAAGAAGAACTAAAAAGCCTCTTGATGAAAGTGAAAGAGGAGAGTGAAAAAGTTGGCTTAAAGCTCAACATTCAGAAAACTAAGATCATGGCATTGGGTCCCATCACTTCATGGCAAATAGATGAGGAAACAGTGGAAACAGTGACAGACTTTATTTTGGGGGGCTCTAAAATCACTGCAGATGGTGACTGCAGTGATTAATACTCTCACGCCTTGGAAGGAAAGTTATGACCAACCTAGACAGCATATTAAAAAGCAGAGACATTACTTTGCCAACAAAGGTCTGTCTAGTCAAGGCTATAGTTTTTCCAGTGGTCATGTATGGATGTGAGAGTTGGACTATAAAGAAAGCTGAGCACCAAAAAACTGATGCTTTTGAACTGTGGTGTTGGAGAAGACTCTTGAGAGTCCCTTGGACTGCAAGGACATCCAACCAGTCCATTCTAAAGTAGATCAGTCCTGGGTGTTCTTTGGAAGGACTGATGTTGAAGCTGAAACTCCAGTACTTTGGCCACCTGATAGGACGAACTGATTCATTGGAAAAGACCCTGATGCTGGGAAAGATTGAAGGCGGGAGAAGAATGGGACAACAGAGGATGAGATGGTTGGATGGCATCACCGACTCAATGGAGATGAGTTTGGGTAAACTCTGGGAGTTGGTGATGGACAGGGAGGCCCGGCGTGCTGCAGTCCATGGGGTCGCAAAAAGTTGGACAGGACTGAGCAACTGAACTGAACTGAAATACCCCTTTATATTTGCTTTTCCTTCTAGCACTTGGCATGTTGTTTTGTGTATTATGGGCAATAAATATGTTGTTTTTATATAAATTAATGGTTTGCATGCCAACTGTCTTTCACTTTGCTTTCTATTGCACAGGTTTAATGTGTGTATATATGTGGCTGTCCCTTCATGAAAGAGGAAAGGTATGTGTGTGTGTTCATAAAAAGATAATTGGTATATGCTCAGGAATCTTAGAATTAAAGTCTATAGAAGTTTAATATGAAATCAATTTTCTGTAGAGTGTGTGTGTATATATATATATATATGAATGTTTTCTGTTTTGCTAAATTCCTTGTTATCACTTATAGTATATTCTCTTAAGGAAGTACTTCAAAATGTCAGATTTTAATAATAGAATTAATTATAATGCATAGAATATCTACATCAAGACTTTTTTCCAAGTTTTAAAATAAATAAATGGATATCTTTTGGCATATTAAATTTTAATTCATTGAGCTTACTTTGATGTTTAATAAATTAAGTCCATCAGTCAGTAACTTGACCTATAGAATGACTGAATATGACTCAGAAAAAAGAAGACATTTTCTAAAATACCAGACTTAATTTTAGGTGAGATTAATCTATTAGCTAGCCACATGCTAGATAACTTGGTTTTCCCAGGCCCAAAGACCTAGGAATAATTTGTCCTTACTAAACTTGAATATTGTACTCTAAGGAAAATATGTTTGAAAAAATGAATTTTTATTTTCTGTGCTTTAGAAATAGCTATTTGAGGAATTTATAGGATTTTCCCAGGTGTCTGATTGAAGCTGTCTAATTCTTATGTAGATTTTCTCCAACAAACAACACTTAGTTTGCAGAATGGTGGCTCACAGGAAAATGGCTGCCTATCAGAGGCAGAAGTATAATTATGATATCATTGGAAATATTTAAATATAAATAACATTCTATATTTGTCCTTGTCACTTGTCTGGGTTTTGACAGGAGGAGCCAGTTTTGATGGGATTCCTGTGGCCCCATAGATTTTTATCCTGTTATCCAATTTTCCGCTGCACTGCTCTCCTTCTGTCAAACTGACTGCCAGCCAGCCTTACATTTTCCCGGGAGGAGGAGCAGTGCTTTGTATTATAGTGGACAGAGTAAGGAGAACAAAACACTGATTTCTCCCCTCCAAGGGCTGCACTGTCTCTTTCTAATGGAAAATTCCATTGTCTGAGGGTTGAGAGGATAGGGAAATAGGGAAGAGGAAAGACCTCATGTTTCCGTTCAGTGGTACAAGGAGAAGTTGCAAAGCAGACCCAGAGACCAAGCTGAGCAGCATACAGATCAGCACGCAGTTTTCCAGGATGCTCAGTCACAGGAGTGGCTGAAATGCTGCCCAAACTGGTTTGTGCTGAGTATTCCCTAGCATTTCAAATATTGGCTTGCTATTGTGTAAAATAAAAGGATGCTTATCCATCATGGTGTGTGGGAAAAGAGAAGGAGCATTTTCCTTACCAGTGAATATATCGCAGTGGATGCTATATTATTTGGGGTTTTTCCATCAACATTGGCTCATAATTCAGGGGTTAGAACAGAGATCAGACAAGTAGCAAAAATGAGTGCATTTGACAGTGTTAAACAATAAGAGTGAGAAGTGGGGTGCAATGGCAAACAGGCCACATCTAACAGCCTTCAAGGTGCCAAATTGCAAAAACCAAACCAAAACATGGTTTTCTATGATCCAACATCTGCTGGATCATAGAAAAAGCAAGAGAGTTCCAGAAAAACATCTATTTCTGCTTTATTGCCCATACCAAAGCCTTTGACTCTGTGGATCACAATAAACTGTGGAAAATTCTGAAAGAGATGGGAATACCAGACCACCTGACCTGCCTCTTGAGAAACCTGTATGCAGGTCAGGAAGCAACAGTTAGAACTGGACATGGAACAACAGAGTGGTTCCAAATAGGAAAAGGAGTATGTCAAGGTTGTATATTGTCACCCTGCTTATTTAACTTATATGCAGAGTACATCATGAGAAATGCTGGACTGTAAGAAGCACAAGCTGGAATCAAGATTGCCGGGAGAAATATCAATAACCTCAGATATGCAGATGACACCACCCTTATGGCAGAAAGTGAAGAAGAACTAAAGAGCCTCTTGATGAAAGTGAAAGAGAAGAGTGAAAAAGTTGGCTTAAAGCTCAACATTCAGAAAACGAAGATCATGACATCTGGTCCCATCACTTCATGGCAAATAGATGGGGAAACGGTGGAAACAGTGTCAGACTTTATTTTTGGGGGCTCCAAAATCACTGCAGATGGTGACTGCAGCCATGAAATTAAAGACGCTTACTCCTTGGAAGGAAAGTTATGACCAATCTAGACAGCATTTTCAAAAGCAGAGACATTACTTTGCAATGACTTTGCAACAAAGGTCCGTCTAGTCAAGGCTATGGTTTTTCCTGTGGTCATGTATGGATGTGAGAGTTGGACTATTAAGAAAGCTGAGCACCAAAGAACTGATGGTTTTGAACTGTGGTGTTGGAGAAGACTCTTGAGAGTCTCTTGGACTGCAAGGAGGTCCAGCCAGTCTATCCTAAAGGAGATCAGTCCTGGGTGGTCATTGGAAGGACTGATGTTGAAGCTGAAACTTCAGTACTTTGGCCACAAATGAGTCAGATGTGAAGACCTCACTCATTTGAAAAGACCCTGATGCTGGGAAAGATTGAAGGCAGGAGGAGAAGGGGATGACAGAAGATGAGATGGTTGGATGGCATTACTGACTCAATGACATGAGTTTGGATAAACTCCAGGAGTTTGTGATGGACAGGGAGGCCCTGCGTGCTGTGGTTTATGGGGTTGCAAAGAGTCAGACACGACTGAGCAACTGAACTGAAACCAAAACATACTCTTCAGGCCACACATGTTATTAAGCTGAATGTTGCCCATGGCCTCTGAGATATAATTTCTGGGCTGAGGAAGGACTAGTCCTGTAGGCCTGCTAAAAAGCCAGTGATATGTAAGGTAACTGAGAGGGCAGTTTTTAAATAACTGTGATCTCTTATTTTTAAGATTAAGGCCTTATTGTGTCCCAGGAACCATATTTTGTATACATCATTTAAGCCTTGTAATAATCTTTGAAAAACCAATTCATTACATATGTAAAAGGCAGGAAGTTCAGCAAATATTTTCCTTCTTATTTACATTGTAAGTAAACCATGGACGTTTTTCTTAGTTGCTTGGGAATATATTTAGCATCTTGCATTATAAGTCAATTTCTATACTTGTCAGTACAAATGCATTATATGAAATTGAAAATTTTGAATTATACAAGAAATTATGTCAGCTGTTTAAGTTCCATTCTGAGTGTGTAGTGAGATGTCTTAGTGAGTAGGGTATGATTTTCTCATAAGTGAGTAATTAAGGTATTAGGAACAAATGTGAAAGAAATTCATCCTTCTTACTTTCTCAGGAGTCTGTGCTTTAAAACAGAGGTTGTACAACCTTATGGATTAGAGATATTTGTCTTTACCCTTGGTCACATAGCAAATGAAAAAGATTAATCTGTCTTTTGACATCAAAAAGAGTGGTGATGACTATCAAAGTTCTGGGCTTTGGGGAATTGCTTAATCAATGCTTGAGTAAATATATTTGCCAATTTAGTGTATAAGATACTCATATACTACACAATACAGTATCCTTGACTATATTTTGAAATATTTTGAGCCCTTTAAATCAAATAATTTAATTTTTGGTAGGTTCAGTGTGTATAAGGTAATGTTTTGAGCAGAGATAAACACTGAAACCCCACTTGATTTGCTTTTCCACTCACATGCTGCTGCTAAGTCGCTTCAGTCGTGTCCGACTCTGTGCGACCCCAGAGACGGCAGCCCACCAGGCTCCCCCGTCCCTGGGATTCTCCAGGCAAGAACACTGGAGTAGGTTGCCATTTCCTTCTCCAATGCATGAAAGTGAAAAGTGAAAGTGAAGTCACTCAGTCGTGTCCGACTCTTAGCGACCCCATGGACTGCAGCCCACCAGCTCCTCCGTCCATGGGGTTTTCCAAGCAAGAGTACTGGAATGGGGTGCTATCGCCTAAGTGTGTCTAATCAGTCATGTACTGTTGCCCCATCCATCTTAAGAGACATGGGTATGAGACAAATCGGAAAACGGCAGTAGTGCTTAATAATAGCATTTAGTGTTCACTAGCTTTTAACAAAGCTAAAATTAGGTAAGTTTGTACAGCTGTGGTGTAAGAAGCTAAACATTCAAGTATTGAAAAAAAAATCAATAAAACAAAAAAATTTTGTTGCTGTCAAATCTACACATTAACTTTATATCCTGAAATTCTATTTGATTTTAGTATGAGATTAAAAACACATGTATTCTACTCTTTTTCTTAATAAAATATTCTCATTGACCATCTATATAGTAGATTCACTAGTATAGTAGTTCACTAGAATTCTACATTAACCAGAAAAGTAAGAGAAATTAAATAGTATAGTCTTGAGCAAGTAGCAGGTAGAATTACCTGATTACCTACTTAACGTTGTACTAAAAGTATGTGGACAAATAGAGATCAATAGTTAGTAGTTACATGTTTTAACTTGCATTTTCCTCTCTTTTAAGAAGAACCAGATGCGAGTATTTTCTGACTTTATTCACAGGAGCAAGTTTATCCTAGTTTTACCATTTTTAGTGAATCAAGGTTGTAAAACAGGAACCCAGCTATGCAGTGTCAGAATCTCTTGAGGTAGATTTTTTTGCTCTTCACTAGAATAAATTTAAAACTAGAAATACAAAATCAGAAGAAACTATTTCCATGTGTATTTGCATCCTTTTTTTAGTAGAGTTGAGGCTATGGAAGATCTACCTTAAGATTTCCTGGCTTCCTGTTAGTGTCCTGCTTGTATCATTACACTCTTAGTCTGCACCATTTTTCAATTCATGGGTTCCAATAGCATTTTAATGGTGTCTTTTTTGCTGGCTCATCTGGAGGACATTGATTCTGTTGTTCCAATAACAGATGAAATATAGTTTGTGGTTGCTTTGGGGACTAAAAGAAACTCATTACAGCTTCCCGTTCCTCTATGTGTCGCCAAAAATGTTATTGTTGGTCAGGTCTGGAGATATCTTCTGAATCTGTGACTATTTTTTAGATTTTCACAATAGTACATTTCGTAAATACCGTAAAATTTGCTGCAAGAGTTGGTCTTTAAATAATCAGGGCTCTCTATCTCTGTTCCAGAGACAGAGGAACAAACAAAATGAGCCTGTTGGAGTGAGCAGTTCTTATCGATTTCTAAGGGAAATTCCAAGTGTACAATCTTTTTACGTAACTTAGCTATTCTAAAGGTTAAAATTCTAAATGAATAAGTCAAAAACTGTGAAGTAAAAAGGGAAATACTTAAAGAAAAGTTATAGTTCTCTAAACCTCTGCTATTCAGAATGTGACCTGCTGGCCTGCAATTTCAGCAGCATCTGGATGTCTGAAATGGTAAAACCTTCTCCTTATCCCAGACGGTCAAAATCAGAATCTGAATGTTAACAAGATCATGGGGGATTTCTGTGAACATTCAAGTCACAGAAGCATATAGTTGGTTTCTATGCAATCAACACAATAATTTCAAACTTATCACTAGATGGTATTTTTATAAAGCATTGGCGTTTACAGAGGCAAACTGCTTTATAAATACAGTCTGAATTATTTCTGTTTCAATCTGCATCACAGGTAAATTATCTCTCCAATATGGCCAATTTAATTTTTAATTGTTATTGTAAGCTTAAAGATAGATAAACTTAGAACAGAGAACATAAAATGAAATCAAACCCCAAGGTCACATTTGAAAACCCAAAATACCTGCAAACATGCTATGAAATATCCATGTGTGTTTAAATGTATGAATCTTCAAAATTATCCATTATTTAAATTACTTGAGTTTTTGACAGAATAGTTACTTTTGACTTATTTGAGTGTAAAAATGCCACTGGGGAAGGAAGCATATGTTTTCCTCTTCTCAAAATTCAAACTGGCTGAATGAATTAAACTCAAACTTAGGAAAATAATTTACCTTCAGGCTGTGCCTTTCTCATCATAGTGACAACCAGAGTTTAAGAGTGACATGAGTTGTATTTATGGACACCTGTAATCATAAGTTTTAATAAGGATGTTTTCTTTGGTAGCAGTCACAGTTGGTCATTATGTCAGACTTGGTGGTAAAGGTAATCACTGATATTTGCTCTAATATTTGGATGCCTAATGATCTGATGGTGCGGAATTATTTTCTTGGATATTCTCATTTTACCTCCTTTCCTCTGTAAATTCTTCCCTCCCTCCTTCTTCCCCCTCTTCTTCTCCTTCCTTCCTTCCCCACCCAAGTAAGTATTTGAGTGCCTATTGTGTGTATGTGACGTTTTTTTTAGACTGTAGAAAGATTCAAAAGGAACCCAAGATTTGACTCTTGTCTTCCAGAATTTTCCAAGTTCCTAGGAATTTCCTGGGATAAGCCCCTTTATTGCCATATCCTATCTTAGTGATTTTCTTGTTGTCATTATGACCCAGGGCCAGTTACTTCTATTTTTCACTTTAGTTTCTTTGTTCTCTTTCCATATTACTCCGTTTCTTTATATGTAGATCAGTTACTGTGGCAACATTACTGTTTTGGGTGTGGTTACCACCCCAATTTGTGTATGAGTCTTCAAATTTGAGTATGTGAAACCAAGATCACACATCACCCTTGTAATAATGTTCATGCTTTTTTTCTAGACATGCTGTAGTTTAACTGAGATGTTTTCTTATGAAACAGATTTTACTTGTTCAGTGCATTTTAAATTTTAACTTAGGTGTATCTAGCAAAAAAAAAAAAAAAAAATATGTTTGTGTTAACCATAACATGCTCATTTGGTCCTAAAATAGAGAAGTAGCATTCAACTCTGTAACAAAGTTTTCCAAACCCCATAAATTCTGGGAAAAAAAAAGAAAATATAAATTAAAAAAATTACTTTTTAAAATCTAGCTTTTAGGTCTATAGTAGGTTGCCTATAAAGTGAAGGTGGTGAATTTTTGCCCCTCATCTCATGTCCCAGAGTGAAAGATTCGAACTTAAATTCCAGTGGTGGGGCACACAAATTAATTGACAATAGACAGAGTAACGGGAAGAAAGTTTATTATGTGTGTGGGAGTACTCAGTATTTAGCAGAATAGCCACAGGTAGAGGTTTATATTTCAGTTTAACCAAAACAAGGGTGAGGGGTGGGGTGTTGGGTGGATGTGGTTAGTTCCTCAGTGTGAAAGCACAGAAGGTTCTGTTGGACAGTCTTCTTGGAAAAAGGCTGGAAGCTGCCCCAGAAGGGGGTTAAAGTGAAAAAGTGAAGTTGCTCAGTTGTGTACGACTCTTTATAACCCCATAGACTGAAGTGACTTAGCAGCAGCAGCAGCAGCAGACTGTAGCCCACCAGGCTCCTCCGTCCATGGAATTTTCCAGGCAAGAGTGCTGGAGTGGGTTGCCATTTCCTTAAAGGCACTGTATTTTGGGAAGGCTTTCCTGTCATCACATAAGAACATTTCAGATAAAATTTGTTTCTTCTGGAAATAGAGCTGCCATATGACCCAGCAGTCCCACTGCTGGGCATACACACTGAGGAAAGCAGAATTGAAAGAGACATGTGTATCTCAGTGTTCATCGCAGCACTGTTTATAATAGCCAGGACATGGAAGCAACCTAGATGCCCATCAGCAGATGAATGGATAAGAAAGCTGTGGTATATATACACAATGGAGTATTACTCAGCCATTAAAAAGAATTCATTTGAATCAATTCTAATGAGGTGGATGAAACTGGAGCCTATTATACAGAGTGAAGTAAGCCAGAAAGAAAAACACCAATACAGTATACTAATGCATATATATGGAATTTAGAAAGATGGTAACAATGACCCTGTATGTGAGATAGCAAAAGAGACACAGATGTATAGAACAATCTTTTGGACTCTGTGGGAGAGGGAGAGGGTGGGATGATTTGGGAGAATGGCATTGAAACGTGTATAATATCATATATGAAATGAATTGCCAGTCCAGGTTTGATGCAGGTTACAGGATGCTTGGGGCTGGTGTACTGGGATGACCCAGAGGGATGGTACAGGGATGGAGGTGGGAGGGGGGTTCAGGATGGGGAACACGTGTACACCCATGGTGGATTCATGTTGATGTATGGCAAAACCAATGTTGTAAAGTAATTAGCCTCCAATTAAAATAAATAAATTTATATTAAAAAAAGATTTCTTTCTTCTGACCTCTTCAACAGCTTTTCCAACAGTTTTTAGAAAAAACTTCAAAAAGTTATGCTTTGCATTTGTAATATGCATTAATGCTCCAGTAATTCATAGGAGGGTCCCATTTAATGCTGCAGAAATTCTCCAAACAGCTTTTGTCCCTTTAATAGAAGCACCTAGATCCCAAACAGGATTTTATTGTCATTTTCTTTAAACAAAAATGTCATTTTCTTTCAGGCAAAACAGGCTATTTCACTAAAACATGTACCTTTGACCCATTTTATCTAAAAGTTGCTTAAACTGTAGATTTCTAGATTAGTTTTATTGTAAATTATTTGATAACAGTGATAATGCTAAAATTAGTTCAGTGTTTGAAAAGTGAAATTGGAATGACTTGGAAGTAACTTGTGAGCTTTTTATGTTTAAGAGCAACAGATCATGAACGTTCTAAGTATATATATTTTTTTCTTTGCTTAAGTTTCATGACTTAAAAAATATACAATTTAAAAATCAAATGATTGGTTGTAAGATTACTACCAAATATTTTTGTTCTCTTCTTACTTTTGATGTCTGATTTGGTATCTAAATCTCCAGGATCCTATATCTATAAATTTTTTTTTTTTAAGTTAATCAAGATGAAACTCTTTCTTCTTCCTCCCTCCCTCCCTCCCTTCCTTCCTGTCTTTTTTTTTTTTTTCCTTTAAAATAAAGGTACCTTCTTTATTGGAGTAAAATTCTGAAAAAGTCACACGTGGTTAACATTAATAAGAAATGATGACCACAGGTTTCCATCTGAAACCATTACCAAGTGCATGGAGGACACCAGTGTTCCCTTACACTGGTGCGGTGGCACAGTGGACTGCTGCAGAGGGGAGACAGTTCTGCTACTCTCACTTCCTCCTTTACCACAGTCCCTCTGGAAGCCTGGCCACAGTCTCAACTGAGAGTGGCAGAAAGTCCTTTGTCCCCTAATATGGGTCATATGCCTTTTAACTCCAGTATATGATTTCATTCTGTGGAGTCTAGAAAGTTTTCTTAGGTTCCAAGAGTCCCTTTATTTAAAAATGCAAATTCTCATGAGATGGCTTAGTTATCATTACTGCCTTACTAGGATACGGCTGACAGTAACAGGGAGTAACATGGTACTTGGAACAGACTGAACAGTTGGGAGGCCACCCAAAGTGTTGGAAAGGTGTGGATGGAAACTCATTCAGGTAATTCTGCATTGTATGTCAGCACTTTTCATGCAGAATATTGATTTCATCTATAACATAGTGTTTAACTCTTTATGATATTGAAGAGAACCCTTTTGTATTTGAGAATGTCTTAGAAATCATTTCATGGGACTCTTCTGACATGGAACTGATGTCATAGGTACATGGGTCATACTGCCTAGGATAATAATATGTGCCCAGCACCTAGGGACACTGTAGACCCATAAGGATATTGTGGTTTATAGAGGCCTTCATTTGGGGACTTTCCTGGGGCTGTTGACTGTTGTCCTGTCCTTGTGCCAGAACCAGATGTAGCTCGGAATTATCTGATCAGTTTAATCTTAAAAAAGATTAAGCAGATACCTGCCTTTTGCTACCGTCACAGCTCCCCCCACCCTCGCCAGCTCTCCACTCCCACTTTGTAGGGGGTGTCTGTGTCTCAATGCTACTATTCAAAAATGTAAGATATGGTACATCTGCTTGTATGGATTCCTGAGACTCAAAAAGTTCCCAGCAATTAAAATTATATATATATATATGTATGTATTAATATTTACAAAAGTTCTTGAAGTATTTTTACAGCTTAGATTCCTCAGAGTTTGAGATGCAAGAGGTTTATTAACACATTATTGATGGGGATTTTCGCAGAAACTAACAACTATGGCTGGCAATTTGTTATGTAAGTGAACATTGAAACACTCTGGTCAATAATGTTCGGGTAACAAAGACTTACTAGTACATTTCTGGTCAATAAATTTTTAGGGATTAACAGCTGTGTGGCAGGGGAAGGAGGTGAAACTAAGGTCGGATAGAAGAGGAAGTCAAACTGTGAAGGAGACCTGGAAAAGCCTTGGCCAATCTGGTGATCACCTCTGGAGACAGCATTGTCTGTCAGGGTCTTGGACCAAGATGCCTAACTTAGAGGATACAGGCTGACCCAGGTAGCATAAGGTTGTAAACACGGTGGCTATCTGCAGTTAAGCTGACCCTGAAAGAGCTGACTGCACAGGACTTCCTTTTCATGATGCCTATTCACTACCTGATATCTCTTCAAATGATTGAATAGTAACTTTTTGGTTTTCTTTATCATTTATTATATGGTGTGTTAGAGCTTATAACTGCAACCATTTGAATGTTGCATAAAGATTAAGTGTAGGGGGTTGGCACTCTACTGAACATAGTATTGGAAGTCCTAGTTAGAGTAATTAGGCAAGAAAGAAAAATAAAATGTATACAAATTGGAAAGGAAGAAGTAAAACTGTCACTATTTGCAGATGACATAATATTATACATTACTGCTACTGCTAAGTCACTTCAGTAGTGTCCAACTCTGTGCGACCCCATAGACGGCAGCCCACCAGGCTCCCCCGTCCCTGGGATTCTCCAGGCAAGAATACTGGAGTGGGTTGCCATTTCCTTCTCCAATGCATAAAAGTGAAAAGTGAAAGTGAAGTTGCTCAGTCGTGTCTGACTCTGAGCGACTCCATGGACTGCAGCCTATCAGGGTCCTCCGTCCATGGGATTTTCCAAGCAAGAGTACCGGAGTGGGGTGCCATTGCCTTCTCTGAATTTTATACATTAAAAAGCCCTAAAGGCTCCACCAAAAACTATTGGCAATAATAAATAAAATTTTACTAAGTTGCAGGATACAAAATCAGCATACAAATGTGTATTGTGTTTCTATATGCCAACAGCAAGCTAGCAGAAAAAAAATAAGAAAATCCCACTTGTGATCACAGAAAAAAGAATAAAATACCCAGGAATAAATTTAATCAAGAAGTTGAAAGACCTATATACTGAAAACTAAGGACATTATTGAAAGAAATTAAAGAAGACACAAATAAATTGAAAGATTATTCTCTGCTCATGGATTGGAAGAAATAATGTTACTAAAATGTCCATATTACCTAAAGCAGTCCACAGATTCAGTGCAATCCCTATCAAAATCCCAATGACATTTTTTTCACAGAAATATAATAAAAAATTCTAAAATTTATATGGAACCACAAAAGGCCCCAAATAGTCAAGCAATTCTGAGGAAAAAGAACTAAGCTGGAGATGTCACATTCCCTGATTTCAAACTACATGGTAGGGCTATAGTAATCAAAACAGCATGGTATCAGCAGAAAAACACATATTTAGATCAATGAAACAATTGAGAGCCCAGAAATAAATGCACACATATATGAACAATTAAATTACAACAAAGAAGCAAAGAACATACGATGGAGAAAGAATCTGGTCAATAAATAGTACTGGAAAAACAACCACATGGGAAAATGTAACCAGGGCCACTATCTTACAGCATACGAAGGGTCAACATACAATGGCTTAAGAGCGTGGAAGACCTAAAGCCATAAAACTCACAGAAGAAACCATTGTGTGCTTTCTGACATTTCTCTTAGCAAGATCTTTCTAGATAGGTCTCCTTAAGCAAGGAAAACAAAAGCAAAAATAAGCAAATAGGACTACAACTATAAAGCTTCTGCACAGCAAAGGAAACTATCACAAAATCAAAAGACATATTCCAAACATGAAAAGATATTTGCTAGTTGTATATTCAATAAGGGGTGACTATAAGAAACATACAAAGAACTCATGCAACTCAACAATGACAAAAACTACCCAACTTAAACAATGGACAGAGGAGTTGAATAGGCATTTTTTTTTCCCAGAGAAGACATATAGTTGGTGAACAAGCACACAAAAAGACATTCAGCGTGACTAATTATTAAGGAAGTGCAAATCAAAGTTGTAGTGAAACATTACCTCTACCCTGTTAAAAAGGATGTTATCAAAAAGGCAAGAAATAACAAGTTTTGGCAAGAATGTGGGAAAAAGAGAACATTTATTCACTGCTGGTAGGAATGCAAATTACTGCAGCTACTGTGGAAAATAGTATGGAGAGTCCTCAAAAAAAAAAAAAAAAATCAAGAATAGATCTACCAAATGATACAGCTTTCCCACTTCTGGCTATTTATCCAAAGAATACAAAATTATTAATTCAGAAAATATATCCACAACTATGATCGTTGCTGTGTTATTTACAATAGCCGAGATTTGGAAACAACCTGGGTGCCCATCAACCAATGAATTGATAAGATATAGTATATTATATATATATATACATAGTGGGATATTACTCATCCCTAAAAAAATGAAACCTTTCAATTTTCAGCGGCATGGATGAACCTTGAGAATATTATGCTAATGAAATAAATGCAACAAATACTATATTTTATACATATGTGGAATATAATAAATAAATGAACAAACTAAATGAAAAAAGCACTCCCCTGTAGATACAGAGAACAGAGTAGTGGTTACGAAAGGAGAAGAAGCTGAAGCAGTGGGAGGGCAAATGGGTAAGGAGGGCCAACTGTATGGTGATGGAAACTAAATTTTTGGTGGTGAGTACACCGTAGTGTACACAGAAGTAGCAATATAACGTACACGCGAAGCAGTGTATAAACCAGTGTTCTCTCAATAAAAAAAAATTAAAAAGGAAGGTGCTTGGTTCAGATTCTCTGTCTCCACTTATTAGCTGTAGGGGTAGGTTTCTTAACCTCTCTAAACACCAGCCTCCCCATTTTTGGGTCTTTGGATGAGTAAATGAGTTCATGCAAATTTATTGGCTTTTGTATCTGGCATATTGTAATGTGCTCAGTAAGTGTTACTTGTTATTAATAGTAAGTTTTTGTCATCCTTATTCTCTGCCCTTACTTGATCCAGAATTTAGACCCTAAGAAAATTTCCAAATGCCCTATTCAGTATTAGAAGTAGAAACCAACTCCCAAAATATGTCTGCCTATTAGGCATCATGGTGACAGAACAAAAACTAAGTTAAAATAATTAAATAAGTGCAAGGCAAGGGGTGAGAGAAAACACCATCTGCTGGCTCTCTGTGAGTCATTTAGGAGGAGTTGGAGGATAATGAAGGCCATTGCATTCTGGTCATGGATGGGTCCTTCTGCTTGGCTGGTGTTATCGCCTTTCTCCGAATAAAAATAGCCCATGCATCCTTTACCACAGCTCAGTAAACACGGATTGTGTGAATAAAAATAAAAGGATGCACAACAAAAATCTTTGGGGAGGTTTGCTGCAATTTATTTTGTTTCTGAGTGTACCAGTGAATTTCAGTAAAATCAACAATTTAATCAACAGCACGGCATTCGATTTTTGGCTGTTTATGGTCAGTTTTATACTATTTTCCTAGCAGGACTGTCGTACAAAATGCTTACCAGAGTTCAGAAACCATATTTCGATTTAAAGCAGTGTGGCAGAGGGAGTGCAGCCCTGTACGGGTCACAAAGGCTCAGATTGGGGTTTGGCCCCTTCTACCCGTGAGGACGCTGGGTATTTTCCAAGCCTTGGTTTCTCTTTCAACCAAATGGTGATGTCAGTCAATCTTGTAAAATTTAATTGAGATTGTATGAGAGATGAGTAATAAAAATGCTTTCTAAATATTAGTTGATCGTGATTGGAAAGCTACTTTTGAAGGACAGTTTCACATTGTGATTTTTGAGATTAAACTGAGTGGCTTCTGGCTTTCATAGCCATGCGAAATTACTAAAATTGGGGGAATTTACCTGGGGAAATGACTTGAATTCTGGTGGCTAAGTTTTCTTGCTTGTATATAATGATCTCAGAAAGCTGTTACGAGGACTGGGTGAGATGATGCAGGCCACACTCTCTGAGAACGGTGCCTGGCTCTGCTTATTTGGCTGCTATTGTTACGATTTTAATACTGAAGCCAATAGCAGGGATTTCTTTGTGGTTTGCACTGTTAAAAGGAGTACTTTTGGGGAGCAATTCTAGAATGCCTTACTAATATTTTCATTTTAAATCTGGAGTTATATAGTGACACCAATTTATATCTGGCTTTCAAGAGAGATTGCAATAACAGAAAAATAGAAGATAAGGAAGAGGCCTTTGAAAAGGGGAGAGTAGGAGAGTAGATCTAGGTTTTGTTTTGGTTTTAAAAGTTATTTCTATCATCAAATTGATTTCAACTTTTAAAAAGCATGGATTATAAGAGGTAAATAGTATAATGTAGAGGAAAACACAGGTGTGGAGATTTGGAGCTTGAGGTTACAGTTCATCCTCTGCCACCAACAATTGTATGTGGGCACTGAATAAATATTTCATATCACTGGCCCCAAAGAAGGAGAAGGCGATGGCACCCCACTCCAGTACTTTTGCCTGGAAAATCTCAAGGACGGAGGAGCCTGGTGGGCTGCAGTCCATGGGGTCGCAAAGAGTCGGACACGACTGAGCAACTTCACTTTCACTTTTCACTTTCATGCACTGGAGAAGGAAATGGCAACCCGCTCCAGTGTTCTTGCCTGGAGAATCCCAGGGACAGGGGAGCCTGGTGGGCTGCCATCTATGGGGTTGCACAGAGTCAGACAAAACTGAAGCAACTTAGCAGCAGTAGGCCCCAAAGAGGTGGGTGGACAAGATCACAGCTCCTGGGGCTTGGCTGTTAGAATCTCTGAGAGTGCTTTGGAGAAATAACGTATCAGGTCCCATCAGGTTCACCTGGGGTCAATTGAATTATAATCTCGCTGGGGAAGAACCAGTCTCCAAGCTCACCAGGGGTTTCCGGTATACAGAGAGGCTCACCAACACCTGACTCAGTGATCACTAGGGTCTCTTCAAACTCTGAAGTCTCATAGATCTATACATCTCTTTTTCCTCCAGTCATGCATAAAGAATAAAAGGTGCTTCTTAAAATGAAAACAGAGCAGTAGCTGGAGCAAGGAATTTGATTGAAACTATTGGCTTCTGGAAAAAAGCAAGTCATTTCCTCATCCTCACTATAAGCCATCAACTTCTCTTCTTATGAGAGGTGTGACATCTGTTCTTCAACTGTGCAGGATATATATTGGACGCAGCTTTCCCCTTTTCAGTTTTAATTTACCTGTTTTTCATGCAGAAAGTTCTACGCTTGCAGAAGCTTGTTTCTAATACAGGCAAAGTGCTTCGTGCAGCATTTAAAAATCACACGTAAGACCTCACCTCTGCATATGGGTAATAAGAAGAGGAAAAAACAAAAAAGTGAGAAATTGTTTTCAGAGAGGGGTTTTCTTATCCACTGATTTCAGCACAGAGCATCAGCCTGGAAAGAGCATTTTTGTAGTAGAAATATTCAGTGAAAAACAACAATTTCCATTTATATCGTTAAGACGATGGAAGGAACATATGGCTTAGATTAGGAAAGTGAATCTTAGCTATGAGGGTGCATTTGCAGGAGACATTAATTAGGGCTGAGAGTACCTCAAGTACTTGGGAAGCGAATTTGTTTAATCAGCTTCATGGTTTGCAGATGCCATTTCCCCTTCTTTCACCATGACTCCAAATAGAGCAGTTCTGTCTGTGCAGAGCCTAGCACACTTGAGAAGTCATGTGATGTTCATGCTTCGCTCCATTCACGTTTGAAAGCAAGTTGACAGGACCTTCGCATGAGTAAGATATCTCTTACAGCAGTACCCACACCCAAGTGAGGGCATCATCGTGCTAAACCAGGATCTGACATTTCAGCTTGATGTGTTCAGGGCTTTGCCTTCGGAGAGACCTCCATTCATTTGCTCTGCTTCAGCTGTATGCTGATGTGCTGTCTATTCCTGGAGACATGACCCTGGGGTGTACTTGAGTGGAGGATATTACATGCGTCCTGACGTGTTTGTGTCAGTCCTTACTGCTTCCTTTGATCAGTTGCTGATAAAATATCTCTAGAGTTTTGTGGAGCTGATGAAAGCCATGTGTCTGGGCTAAGTATTTGGAACTTGATTTTTGGCATTATCATGATGTTAATATCTGTCAGTACATTTTAAAACATGAGTACGTGGCCTTAGACACATGGAATTGTCTGGTGAATACTGGCTAGGGCAGCTAGTACGTTGAATCCTCGAAAGCATTTACTGTATCACTTTCTTAAGTTCCGAGTCTGTAAAGACTCTCTTGGGACAAATAAACATTTCCTGTGAGGTCTCCCACTTGCGTAATTGCTAGCCTTGAGTTTTAGAGTCCTTGCTACCCGAAATGAACTCATTTTAATAAAAGTAGAATTTTTCAGCTGTTTGAGTGGTCCTTGATAAAGAAGGCAAAGATCAAATGGATATCAAGAAAGAACTTGTTCTCTCATTAAGGTAACATTTGTGGCGTGAATTAGAAAGGCAGGGTCTGTGGCCAAGTAGACCAGGTAGTGATCAAGACTAAGAATTCTGGAACCAGATGTCCTGGCTTTAAGTCTTATCTGTACTACTTACTAGAGAGATAGCAAATTAGAGATACCAAGGGAACATTTCATGCAAAGATGGGCACAATAAAGGACAGAAACAGTATGGACCTAACAGAAGCAGAAGATATTAAGAAGAGGTGGCAAGAATACACAGAAGAACTATACAAAAAAGATTTTTATGACCGAGATAACCATGATGGTGTGGTTACTCACCTAGAGCCAGACATCCTGGGATGCAAAGTCAAGTGGGGCTTAGGAAGCATCACTATGAACAAAGCTAGAGGAGGTGATGGTAAATAGTAAAAGATGATTTGTGAAAGTGCTGTACTCAATATGCCAGCAAATTTGGGAACTCAGCAGTGGCCACAGGACTGGAAAAGGTTAGTTTTCATTCCAATCCCTAAGAAAGGCAATGCCAAAGAATGCTCAAACTACCACACAATTGCGCTCATCTCACAGGCTAGCAAACTAATGCTCAAAATTCTCCAAGCCAGACTTCAACAGTACATGAACTGTGAACTTCCAGATGTTCAAGCTGGATTTATAAAAGGCAGAGGAACTAGAGGTCAAATTGCTAACATCCGTTGGATCATAGAAAAAGCAAGAGAATTCCAGAAAAACATCTAGTTCTGCTTTATTGACTAAGCCAAAGCCTTTGACTGTGTGGATCACAACAAATTGTGGAAAATTCTTAAAGAAATGGGAATACTAGACCACATGACCTGCCTCTTGAGAAATCTGTATGCAGGTCAGGAAGCAACAGTTATAATTGGACATGGAACAACAGAGTGGTTCCAAATCAGAAAAAGGAGTACGTCAAGGCTGTATATAGTCACCCTGCTTAGTTAACTTATATGTAGATTACATCATGAGAAATGCTGGACTGGAAGAAGCACAAGCTGGAATCAAGACTGCAGGGAGAAATATCAATATTTCTCAGATATACAGATGACACCACCCTTATGGCAGAAAGTGAAGAAGAACTAAAAAGCCTTTTGAGGAAAGTGAAAGAGGAAAGTGAAAAACTTGGCTTAAAACACAACATTCAGAAAACTAAGATCATGGCATCCAGTCCCATCACTTCATGGCAAATAGATGGAGAAACAGTGATAGACTTTATTTTGGGGGGCTCCAAAATCAATGCAGATGGTGATTGCAGCCATGAAATTAAAAGACGGTTACTCCTTGGAAGAAAGGTTATAACCAACCTAGACAGCATATTAAAAAGCAGAGACATTACTTTGCCAACAAAGGTCTGTCTAGTCAAGGCTATGGTTTTTCCAGTAGTCATGTATGGATGTGAGAGTTGGACTATAAAGAAAGGTGAGCGCTGAAGAATTGATTGTTTTGAACTGTGGTGTTAGAGAAGACTCTTGAGAGTCCCTTGGACTGCAAGGAGGCCCAACCAGTCCATCCTAAAGGAAATCAGTCCTGAATATTCATTGGAAGGACTGATGCTGAAGCTGAAACTCCGATACTTTGGAGAGAGCTGACTCATTTGAAAAGACCCTGATGCTGGGAAAGATTGAAGGCTGGAGGAGAAGGGGATGACAGAGGATGAGATGGTTGGATGGCATCACCGAATGTATGGACATGAGTTTGAGTAAACTCCAGGAGTTGGTGTTGGACAGGGAAGCCTGGTGTACTGCAGCCCTTGGGGTTTCAGAGTCGGACATGACTAAGCAACTGAACTGAACTGTACTGCTTGCTTGCTTTAAATCTCTGGCAAACAACTCAACTGTGTGCACCTGAATTTCTTCACCTATAAGACAAAGATGACAAGAAATTGACTGATTTAATGCTTGTAAAGTGATTAGTTTTTGTGCATCAAACACACTTAGTAAATGCTGCTGTCCTTTGGACAGAGGCTGATGTTGGCATTTCCTGTTAATTGCAGGTGAATATCTGTTTTCAGAACCAGGTTGGTGCTATGATCCTGATCTAAGTTTCCACTTCTGAAAGAAGTGGAAGTGTTAGTTGCTCAATCGTGTCTGACTTTTTGTGACCTCATGGACTATAGCCCACCAGGCTCCTCTGTCCATAGATTTTCCACTTCTGAGTCATGTGCTAAGTAATTCTGTGATGCTAGGTAAAGAGCGTGAACCCCCACATACCTAACTGTCCATGTTTATAAAGTGTAGGTTAATTCAATGCTGCTTATAGCTATGTGGTAACCCACTCTTGTATTCTTGCCTGGAGAACCCCCAGGACAGAAGAACCTGTCAGGCTACAGTCAGTGGGGATGTAAAGAACTAGACTGACTTAGTGACTGCACAACATCAACAGCAATGAAAGAAGTATCTTGGGAGAAAAATATAAAAACATTCAATGCCACTGGAAGAGTATACAGCAGGACCAGAAAATATGTATAATAACTTATTCGTCAAAACTTTTCCAAAAGAAACATAAGTGCCATGATATGAGACATCTTCTAATAGAAAAAAAATTAAAGAATTTAAATCCCTGAGTTAGAAAAATAAGAAATGTTATTGAAATATAACTGATTCTCAGATTATGTCCACTCAGGCGTTTTTATTTTGGTATTCATTTATTAAAAACAGAACAAAAACTCACATTTTTATTTCTGTGTTGCCCCACCTTGTTTCAAAATGGACTTAAGATCGCTGAAAAGCACGTGTTGAATATGTTCAGAAAATAGGAGTCACTAACGTTTATCGTCTTGTGGCTTTCAGTATCACTACTTGGTGGAAAGAGGTCAATGATATTTTTCTTCCCAGTTTCATTTAAATGTATCGTTGACTGCCACATGTGTTATTCATTAAAATCCAATAGAAACCAAGTAAACTCTGTTTTAAGGAAAAGTCACTTGTTAGAGAGCTCAGGATTAAATATCCATATTGTTTATTATGAAATTATGAACTAACTATAAGTTGACAGTGAGTGGTCAGGTTATCATAGTCCTTGACACTTCAAAAGAGGCTCTTCTGTCTGATCCCACCCAATCTTCAGTTCCTCTACTGTGTTTGTGGTGATTTTTTTTCATAGTTATCTAACTGGATCCTAAGATAAGGAGTTGTTTCCCTTAACAGATACCAGGACTTTAGTAAATGTTAGTAATGGTCAATATATCTTTCATACAGAACATAATAAATTTGAGGACAGTTGAGGGGATATAAAAGACTTGGTTTATAGTGCTACCTTTGACTGTGGAAATTCAGACAATCACTTTATTTCCTTCAAACTCAGCTTTTCACCTATGGAATGAAGAGGATGAGATAGTTCTAAACTCTCCTTCCTAACTAACATTCGGTGTTAAGATACTAGGAATCAGCCTAACTGTAGAGACTTTAGCAGTTACATTACAGCTTGAATGGCTAACTCCTTAAAATTGAGTTTACTTTGTACATATAACACAAAACCAAAATATAGAGGTTTTCATATATTCAGTATCTGACACAGATATAACCAAGGCTTTTCCTTCTGTTTTGTATAATTAAAAAAAATTTTTTTATTTTGTATAATTTCAGTGTCATGCCTTTTAAAATATGTTTCCCTTCTCCTGTTTTTCTTACTCTTGGAGTGAAGTGTATTTGTGTTTTAATTTGTTTATTGCACAGAATGGAGACATATAATTGATTGAGAAGCAATATTCTTGTCAAGCAAATTGCTAGATCCCACTGTGCATTAATTTCAAAAAACATTTATTCAGTAAAGGAATAAGAAACACTAAATAACACATGGGGTTTGCCCCCAAGAAGCTTATCGTATAGTGGGGGTATGGAAAAGTAAATAGATCATCATAAAACTGTGAAATATACATGATGATTGGGAAAAGTGGGGTGTGCAAAATGAGCACACACAGGACACTTAATTCAGCTCAGGGAAGTCACTGGAGACATGACGTATGAATGGATGATTAGACCCAGTCAGATATGGGGCTGGTCCATGCATAGCAGAGCAGCATGTGCAAGAGCCTGGAGGTGAGGAGGACCATAAATGTATAGGAACTGAAGGTAACTTAAAATGCATGTTGGAGGGGTGGGAGGTGGGGAGATATGAGTCTACAAAGGAGCACAGGAGTTTGAGTTTGATCCTGAGGACGATGAGAAGGAAGCCCCAGATTCTCACAGGCTTTCTCACAAACAAGTTTCCAGACTGTCATGTAAGGAGAGAGAACCCAAGTAGAGAGCATCAGTTTTGCCAAATGAAGGATGAGTTTGTACCTGCTAAGCTGGTTGATGTTTGGGTTCAGGACAGTTAAAATGGAAGACCTGTATCTGAGTGGAAATTTTTCTTAGGTCTTTGGTCAACTGTTGGACTATACATATATAGGATGAAATTCCCCAAGATGTGCTCCTCTAGTTGAATTGATCACACACTATGTTTAGATACTAATTCAGCTATAAATAGGGGCTTCCCTGGTGGCTCAGAGGTTAAAGCATCTGCCTGGAATGCGGGAGACCAGGGTTCGATCCCTGGGTCGGGAAGATCCCCTGGAGAAGGAAATGGCAACCCACTCCAGTACTCTTGCCTGGAGAATCCCATGGAGGATCCTGGTAGGCTACAGTCCATGGGGTCGCAAAGAGTCGGACACGACTGAGTGACTTCACTCACTCAGCTATAAACAAGACAAAAAAAAGGTCTCTGAACTCATGGAACTTATATTTTAGAGAAAAAAAAATGGATGATAGACAAGATGAATCCGTTAATATTTGGTGTGTTAGATGCGACAAATTGCTGTTGAGGAAAGGACAGAACAGAAACAAGTTAGGACATTTTAAGAGGGTGAGATTTTAAGTAGGAGGCCAGAAAAATATGTGTCTTATGGGCCTTATGGCGAATCAAGTAAAAGATTGAATCTGGGTGAACTTGTGCTTTTCTACTGCCTTATATTAAATTGAAGAAAGTAAGGAAAACCACTAGACCATTCAGGTGTGACCTAAATCAAATCCCTTATGATTATACAGTGGAAGTGAGAAATAGATTTAAGGGACTAGATCTGATAGATAGAGTGCCTGATGAACTATGGACAGAGGTTCGTGACATTGTACAGGAGACAGGGATCAAGACAGGGATCTTTTCCATCCCCATGGAAAAGAAATGCAAAAAAGCAAAATGACTGTCTGAGGAGGCCTTACAAATAGCTGTGAAAAGAAGAGAAGTGAAAAGCAAAGGAGAAAAGGAATGATAAAAGCATCTGAATGCAGAGTTCAAAGAATAGCAAGAAAAGATAAGAAAGCCTTCCTAAGTGACCAATGCAAAGAAATAGAGGAAAACAACAGAATGGGGAAGACTAGAGATCTCTTCAAGAAAATTAGAGATACTAAGGGAACATTTCATGCAAAGATGGGCTTGATAAAGGACAGAAATGGTATGGACCTAACAGAAGCAGAAGATATTAAGAAGAGGTGGCAGGAAAACACAGAACAACTGTGCAAAAAAGACCTTCATGACCAAGATAATCATGATGGTGTGATCAGTCACCTAGAGCCAGACATCCTGGAATGTGAAGTCAAGTGGGCCTTAGAAAGCATCACTATGAATAAAGCTAGTGGAGGTGATGGAATTCCAGTTGAGCTATTTCAAATCCTGAAAGATGATGCTGTGAAAGTGCTGCACTGAATATGCCAGCAAATTTGGAAAACTCAGCAGTGGCCACAGGACTGGAGAAGGTCAGTTTTCATTCCAATCCCAAAGAAAGGCAATGTCAAAGAATGGTCAAACTACCGCACAACTGCACTCATCTCACACGTTAGTAAAGTAATGCTCAAAATTCTCCAAGCCAGGCTTCAGCAATACGTGAACCATGAACTTCCAGATGTTCAAGCTGGTTTTAGAAAAGGCAGAGGAATCAGAGATCAAATTGCCAACTTCTGCTGGATCATCAAAAAAGCAATAGAGTTCCAGAAAAACATCTATTTCTGCTTTATTGACTATGCCAAAGCCTTTGACTGTGTGAATCACAATAAACTATGGAAAATTCTGAAAGAGATGGGAATACCAGACCACCTGACCTGCCTCTTGAGAAACCTATATGCAGGTCAGGAAGCAACAGTTAGAACTGGACATGGAACAACAGACTGGTTCCAAATAGGACAAGGAGTACATCAAGGCTGTATATTGTCACCCCGCTTATTTAACTTATATGCAGAGTACATCATGAGAAATGCTGGACTGAATGAAGCACGAGCTGGAATCAAGATTGCTGGGAGAAATATCAATAACCTCAGATATGCAGATGATACCACCCTTATGGCAGAAAGTGAAGAGGAACTGAAAAGCCTCTTGATGAAAGTGCAAGAGGAGAGTGAAAAAGTTGGCTTAAAGCTCAACATTCAGAAAACTAAGATCATGGCATCTGGGGAAATAGATGGGGAAACAGTGGAAACAGTGTCAGACTTTATTTTTTTAGGCTCCAAAATCACTGCAGATGGTGATTGCAGCCATGAAATTAAAAGACGCTTACTCCTTGGAGGGAAAGTTATGACCAACTTAGATAGCGTATTCAAAAGCAGAGGCATTACTTTGCCAGCAAAGGTCCGTCTAGTCAAGGCTACGGTTTTTCCAGTGATCATGTATGAATGTGAGAGTTGGACTGTGAAGAAGGCTGAGCGCTGAAGAATTGATGCTTTTGAACTGTGGTGTTGGAGAAGACTCTTGAGAGTCCCTTGGACTGCAAGGAGATCCAACCAGTCCATTCTGAAGGAGATCAGCCCTGGGATTTCTTTGGAAGGAATGATGCTAAAGCTGAACCTCCAGTACTTTGGCCACCTCATGTGAAGAGTTGACTCATTGGAAAGGACTCTGATGCTGGGAGGGAATGGGGGCAGGAGGAGAAGGGGATGACAGAGGATGAGATGGCTGGATGGCATTACTGACTCAATGGACGTGAGTCTGAGTGAACTCCAGGAGTTGGTGATGGATAGGAAACCCTGGCGTGCTGCGATTCATGGGGTCGCAAAGAGTCAGACACGACTGAGCAAGTGAACTGAACTGACTGATAGGCAGTATAAGGGGAGGAACAGAATTGTTTGTAGAGAGATGATATTTTGGGAATGTATATGAGGTGTCTGTGAGATTTGAATTGGAATTTCAGAGTAGGCAGGTGAGCACACATATTTGGAGAGCAGATGTTGATTTGGAAGTGTTCCGCATATGATTAACAACTATGACTAACCTTGGGCTTCCCAGGTGGCACAGTGGTAAAGAGTCTACCTGGCAATGCAGGAGACACAAGAGATGCAAGTTAGATCCCTGGGTTGGAAAGATGCCCTGGAGTAGGAAATGGCTACCCTCTCCAGTATTCTCACCTGGAAAGTTCCATGGACAGAAGAGCCTGGCACACTACAGTCCATGGGGTCGCTAAGAGTCATACATGGGTGAGCGCACACACACACACACACACACACACACACACACACACACCAGTGTAAAATGAGAAGGAAAAAATAATGAGGTACTTTAGAATTTCACATGCAGACATGAGACATAGAAGTGTATCAGCGAGAGTGATAACTGGAGAGACAGGATAATCCAGTAGAGTATGTAGTCATGTAAGTCTAGTGTTTAATGGGAGGAAGTGGTCAGTGGTGCCAAACACTGAGAAAATGGATAAGCACTAAAGTATTTTCTTGAAGGTAGAAACAAAGAGCTTGTTAAAAATTGGTGAGAATTATGATTAAAATGTGGGGGAGAATTCATATTGCCTTCTGCTGAAGAGAACGTGAACCTGAAGTCGCTCAGTCGTGTCCAACTCTTTGCGACCCCATGGACTGTAGCCTACCAGACTCCTCTGTCCATGGGATTTTCCAGGCAAGAGTACTAGAGTGGATTGCCATTTCCTTCTCCAAGGGATCTTCCCAACCTGAAGAGAAAATAAGAGGTAAATCAGTTAAGATTTCACAACTCTAATTTTAGCTATTGTTGTTGTTCAGTTGCTCAGTCATGTCTGACTCTTTGAGACCCTATGGACTGCAGCACACCAGACTTCCCTGTCCTTCACCACCTCCTGGAGCTTGCCCAAACTCATGTCCATTGAGATGGTGTGCCATCCAACCATCTCGTCCTCTGTCATCCCCTTCTCCTCCTGCCTTCCATGTTTCCCAGCATCAGGGTCTTTTCTAATGAGTCTGCTTCTGACTGTAAAGGTCAGTAATAGAAGAGCAGGGCTTCCTTGGTGGCTCAGTGATTAAAAAAAAAAATCCCACTTGCTGATGCAGAAAACACGAGTTTAATCCCTGGGTTGGGAAGGTTCCCTGGAGAAGGAACTGGCAACCCACTCCAGTATTCTTGTCTGGGAAATCCTGTTGACAGAGGAGGCTGTGGGCTAAGTCCATGGGGTTGCAAAAGAGTTAGATATGGCTTAGTGACTAAATAATAGCAATAACAAATTGATGAGGATTGTCAGGTTATGGGACTGTGAAGAGGGGGTGGTATACGTGTGTGTTTTCAGAATGAAGACAACACATACAAGTATACTTACAAATACTTTGTGAAAGACTATTTAACTGTGCAGTCTCTACTGGAAAGGGATGAGGGCATGGTATGATAACACCTCAGCACATGTTATTCTAATTTGGGAATGATTCTTCAGTGCTGCTCTGGTGGAAACTTTCACTCTTGTTATACAATTATATGGAGTGTTATATGAATGCCAAATCTGGCACCCAAGAACATCTAGCTTTATCTCAGATTCTTCCTCATTTCACTTGTTATAAGTAATTTTTCTTTTTTACTTCAAAACATTACAAGGAGAAAGATTTTTTGACAATTTTTCATATTCAGTTTATTTAACATTGACTCAAGTGAAGTTTTAGCCTAATTTATATAGACCTCAAATTAAAAGAAACTCAAAAATTACTGCAATCACTATTTTTGACATTGGAATCCAAAAATTATTTAAAATAGATGCATCTTTCATTATCCACATAGAAAAACTTTGCTTTGTGTTTACACACATTATTCCTTAAACAGGGAGAATCCTTTATAGTGTTTATTACCATCTTAGCCATTGAGTCCCAATTGTAATTGATATTTTTGTCAGTGATGTGTTCAGTTACTGTCCAATTTTAAAGGAAGAATACTGTGCAAATAGACTTTCTTCTATTAATGGATATATATTATGAAAAAAATGTAATTGCTCTTAGAAATCTATTATCTTCTTCATTCAAGTTTAAGATAAGAAATATTAGTTTTAGATGGTCCTGATTAACGTTCTAAGAATAAAGTGATAAAATTAGAATATTTCTGAGAACTTGTACCATATTATTCCAAGAAAAAATAAGAGGACATTTTGAAGTGCATGTTTATGCCAGTGAAAATGAATTGTAACAAAAACATTATGTCCATTGAATGAATGAGAATTGAAGCTACGAGCTTGCTTCTGACAAGATTGAAAGACTTCACATCTGAATTATTTTAATGACTGTCTTTTGATTTCAAAGTAAAAGTTATTACCTACTAGAAATACATATTTTTTCCAAGAATCACCAACAGATGTTTGAGACATTCCAAGTTTTAGACTAATTTAGGGATTTTTCCACATACTGTTGCTCTCTGCAAACTCAGTTTGTTTTTCATCTTGACATCATTTGCGTTAAAAACATCTAGTTGTCCTACAGTATCTCTTTTTTCATGAATGGAGGTCATCAAGATAAATAAGCTATTTCAATAAATCATTTTGAAGAACTAATTATTGTTTTATTATATTGCTAATGCTCAAAGTGTTCATGTAACACTTATGCTACCTTGGTTCTGAGAAACTTGAAAACAAGGAATGTAGTGAAAGCAAGGACACTCTTTTATGTTGCTCAAAGGCCTATATTGAACAGGATGACCTGCTGTGCTCTTCAAAGCCAGGGGGAAAGATTATTCTTAACCTGGTGTGAAACCAGAAACTAATCTGTGTTCAATTAGCATTTCCAAAAGTCTAGAAACATCTTGAAATGTATCATTTAGTGTGTGGCTTATATTTAGTAAAGTTCATATTCATATTCTAAAGATGAATATGATTTATTACTCAGAAATTAAAGTTAAATTTTCATTTCAGTAAAGTTATGGAGGTGAGCAATTCATATTTTGCACAAACTTACGCTGTCTAAATTGCCAATATCCGCTGGATCATCGAAAAAGCAAGAGAGTTCTAGAAAAACATCTATTTCTGCTTTATTGACTATGCCAAAGCTTTTGATTGTGTGGATCACAATCAACTGTGGAAAATTCGGAAAGAGATGGGAATACCAGACCACCTGACCTGCCTCTTGAGAAACCTATATGCAGGTCAGGAAGCAACAGTTAGAACTGGACATGGAACAACAGACTGGTTCCAAATTGGAAAAGGAGTCACCCTTCTTCTTTTTTTTTTTTTTTTAATTCTTTTATTTTATTATTTAACTTTACAATATTGTATTGGTTTTGCCATTTATCAACATGAATCCACCACTATATGCAGAGTACATCATGAGAAACACTGGGCTGGAGGAAGCACAAGCTGGAATCAAGATTGCCAGGAGAAATATCAATAACCTCAGATATGCAGATGACACCACCCTTATGGCAGAAAGTGAAGAGGAACTAAAAAGCCTCTTGATGAAAGTGAAAGAGGAGAGTGAAAAAGTTGGCTTAAAGCTCAACATTCAGAAAATGAAGATCATGGCATCTGGTCCCATCACTTCATGGGAAATAGATGGGGAAACAGCGGAAACAGTGTCAGACTTTATTTTTGGGAGCTCCAAAATCACTGTAGATGGTGATTGCAGCCATGAAATTAAAAGACACTTACTCTTTGGAAGGAAAGTTATGACTAACATAGATAGCATATTCAAAAGCAGAGACATTACTTTGCCAACAAAGGTCCGTCTAATCAAGGCTATGGTTTTTCCAGTGGTCATGTATGGATGTGAGATTTGGACTGTGAAGAAAGCTGAGTGCCGAAGAATTGATGCTTTTGAACTGTGGTGTTGGAGAAGACTCTTGAGAGTCCCTTGGACTGCAAGGAGATCCAACCAGTCCATTCTAAAGGAGATCAGCCCTGGGTGTTCATTGGAAGGATGGATGCTAAAGAGGAAACTCCAGTACTTTGGCCACCTCATGCGAAGAGTTGACTCATTGGAAAAGACTCTGATGCTGGGAGGGACTGAGGGCAGGAGGAGAAGGGGACGACAGAGGATGAGATGGCTGGATGGCCTCACCGCGTCAATGGACATGAGCTTGAGTGAACTCCAGGAGTTGGTGATGGACAGGGAGGCCTGGCGTGCTGTGATTCATGGGTCGCAAAGAGTTGGACACGACTGAGTGACTGAACTGAACTGAACTGAACCCTGTCTAAAAGAACTGTGTAATTGACCTGGTGTATTATAATGTTTGGGTTTTTTGGACAGAATATCAGTCTTTTCTTGATGTGAATGAAGGCAGAAGGAAAGAAACACATCTTTTTCACTCTCTTTCCTGGTGGTTGACCATTGTCTGAAGCATGCTGTCTTCTAGCCTCAGATGGTCAGCTATAATGGCCACACTTACCTGTATGTCACATAAACCAAGACTCCTCAAAGGAGAGCTTCATCCCTGGCCTCTCCTCCTTCCCCTTACTTTCTTTTCTTTTAAAGTTCTTGGACACTACTAGGTACTTTGTCTTGAACTTTCAGGCCTTTTGGAAGGCACTAAAGCACCATGCTCTCAGACATTGTGGGTGTCTAATTTCCATGGAAGGATTAACTCTGGTTTGAGAGTGAGGAGCCAGAAAACCACTTTAACTGTCATCAGGAAGGCACTTTACACTAGAGGTTATAATTTATCCCTGATACTTAGGATGGGTACCTGAGTGTTTCACTTCACCTCCAATTTCCATGGTTCTCTGAATTTTCCTGAAGTCTGTGCTAAGACAGAGTAAAAACAATTACAGCTCTTTAGGACTTCTCTGTGTATGAAGGTAGTGAAATATGTCATTTGTAAATGTGTACTTGAAAGTGACTAATTGATCCTCTTACGTGTTGGTGGGCCTAAGAGAATGAGTCTACTAACCAGTTATCCAGTCAGATATCTTCAGTGATAAAGGAACCAGAAATTTGTTCTTGAGATTTAAAGTCAAACCTGATTTCAGTTTAAAGGCAACTCCTAACCCAGTTGGTGACCGTGCTTGCAGTGATTAATTTTTTGTGTCAACTTGACTACACCATGGTACCCAGACATTTGTTCAGATGTTATTCTGAATGTTTCTATGAAGGTATTCTTTTTTTTTTTTTTTAGATGAGTGAGATTAACATCTCAATTTGTGGACTTTTAGTAAAGTAGATTACTCTCCATAATGTGGATGAATGTCATCCAATCACCTGAAGGCCTTAAAAGAGTGACCTCCTGGACCAAGAGGGAATTCTGCCAGCAGATTAGCAATGGACTTGAATTGCAACCCTTCCCTGAGTCTTCTCAGATCAGATCAGATCAGATCAGTCGCTCAGTCGTGTCCGACTCTTTGTGACCCCATGAATCGCAGCACGCCAGGCCTCCCTGTCCATCACCAACTCCCGGAGTTCACTCAGACTCACGTCCATCAAGTCAGTGATGCCATCCAGCCATCTCATCCTCTGTCGTCCCCTTCTCCTCCTGCCCCCAATCCCTCCCAGCATCAGGGTCTTTTCCAATGAGTCAACTCTTCGCATGAGGTGGCCAAAGTACTGGAGTTTCAGCTTTAGCATCATTCCTTCCAAAGAAATCCCAGGGCAGATCTCCTTCAGAATGGACTGGTTGGATCTCCTTGCACCATCACATTTAGGAATTGTCAAACCTCTGAAGATGTATGAACAAATTCCTTAAAGTAAATCTATGTATACAAACATCCTGTTAGTTCTGTTTCTCTGAAGAACCCTGATCCATTGCTTAAACATATACCAAAATGATGTCTGGCCCACGAGAAAAACCAAAATTATTGAGTGATTCAATTAACATAAATATATACCAAGAATTTTGTTTGGAAAAAATCATTTAATAAGTGAAATATTAAGGGAAAGAAGAATTCTTAGTACCTTTGAATCCAGTAAAGGGCTCTCTTTCTTGCACCTTATTAAACTCAAAGGTTTAGAAAAGATGTCCCTAGTTTAGACAACTGAAGGTCTGCATTCTAGTCTTGGCATTGCTTATCATTAGCTTTGTGACCTCTGAACTGTCAGGGTCCCCAGCTGTTTCTTCAATCTTAAAATGACAGATGTGAGTTAGTTCACCATTGACTGTGCAATGTCTTAATTCTGGAATTCCCTCTGAAAACCCATTCCTGTGGTTATTATGAATGTATCACTAATCTTATGGATTCCACTAACCAGTTCCCAAGACAGTGATACTGTAGGATACATCAAGTCCTGATAGTTATATGGTTAAAAGGGAAATAAAAGAATCTACTTTTTATTATCCTTATACAAAGATTATGTTTCTTTGAGTATCAAAGGTGTTTCCTTTCCCCAGTAGGCACTGCAGAGAAAACTTGGAGACAATAGAAGTTCATTATATTTACAGTTGATAAATGATAAAAATATTTTTCACATTTTTCTTTGGGAATAAAGGAAAGAAGACCTCATCACTAAATTGGGTCATGAATAAAATTTCTCTCATTTACATTCATTGCTTTGCCTGTATAGGAATTTGGTTGTTTTCCAACAACTTAATGTCTTGAGAAAGTGATAGGTCATCTTGCAGCCCAGCATTTAATGCTACTGTCTCACAAATCTGATTTAATCTATCTATTTTGTCACCTGTTTGGGAGTATAATATAAGCTCCAAATCATAAAACTCTAATGACCTGAGCAATATTTCATGTTTCATCTCCAACATATTTCTTCTACAGAAAATTCTGTGAATTTTCTCTACCATATTCATTGAATGGAGATATTCATCTGAGCTGAAGAATAAAATATCATTGCAATTATGCATCCTGTCAAAGAAAGAATTAAAATGTGTTCATTTTGGATAAGGCACCAGTCACCAAGTGCCTGCTTTTATTAAATATCATGGGAAAAGATGAAATATCAGCAAGATCAACATTAACTGGAATTTCAGTTAAGATTATTTGTCCTAAAATAAAGTTGCTTTTTTTGGCTGTTGAAAACTCAGTATTTGGTGTCAGAAAATATAGACAAAAGAAGAACATTTAAAAGAAGACCAACCCACCCAACAACAACTATGCTTAGTGCCTTGGTTTGTCTCCTTTCATACAGGTTTTTACACTCACCAATAGACAGCCTCCTGTTCACCCTCCAACCCCCACCTCTCATCTAACATACAGCTATACACATAAACCAAATATCTTCACAACTGACAGTCTGTGACATCCACGTGAGGCCATGTTTTCTCCAAGATTAAATTTATAACACTTTCTGTCCCCATGTGCCTGTAATTATGGAACACTGGCCTTTACTTTTCCCTTAGAATTTTAAATGATGTGGCCAAGAATCCAAAGTGTTCTGACTCAAGCCAGAGGATTCCTCTTGTGTACCTCACCTTCATGCAGGCCTGGACCATTTCCGGTACGCCCCATCTACCTCACTGCGTTTACTCCCCAGAGCAGTTCCTTAGCATACAGGAGAGGAGATGCCTTTCCCAGATGTGAAGTTCGGTCTCGGATACACTTTTTCCAACTGTTAAGGTCCAGAATTAGAGCTCTCAGTAATCAGATTTTGGATCAGGCATTAACGTTATACCACCTTCAAAACCAACTCTCCTATAATGGCTTAGGTCAAATGCTGACAGAGGATCACCAGTTCAGATTTGCTGGTTGTGGCTATTGCTTAGGTTTTCTTTTTTTCTTTTTTCCCTAGATTCCAGTTTTCTTTCCTTTAGTCAGGTCTCAGCCAGGGTTCCCTGGCTCAGAAGAGCTGATCTTCGAGTCTCAGAAAAAAATAGTTGAGTTTTGATTTTGATACTTTTTTATTCTAGAAGTCATCTTGAGCCCTGTGTAAATTTTGAGATGTAGTTGAGTATATGGGGGAAGGTGCTCACCCATCAAAAGCACCTAAAAGATGGGCCTTGCCATGCCAGGTATAACTAATTATCATCCTTTCCTCTGAACATGGAGCAGGTACTGGTCTTGAAGTAACCTTTCTTCTAGGGAAGGTCTGTGGCATAATGGTTAAATAAACAGCCACTCTGTCTAGATAACTCACATTTAAGTCTCTGTCCTGTCATTTTCTGGTTGATGATAATGTGAAATTTACCCAAGAGCTCTGTGCCTTACTTTCCCCATCAGTAATATAGGACTGATAATAATTGTACCTTTTCATGAGGGCTACGGACATAAACTCATGCTTAATATTGTTCCTGGTACATAGTGAGTACTCAGTTGATGTTAACCATTACTGTTTCAGTGATTCTCTTCAAGAGAGCTTCCCAAAGTGGTTCCCTCCAGAATAATCAAAGGAAAAATATCATCACTAAAATTAAAAAATTTCTGGTAATGTTGGAATATCACTTCTTCTGTTTTATAAAAACCCTTAATCCATTAATAATTTGTTTGCATTATCTCAGCCTATCCATCCATCCATCCATCCATTACTTATCTGGCTTTAAATGTTGTTTTCTCTAGGTTTACACTTTTCTATAACTTACTCCTCATGACAGCATGTTATTAAATTGTTCTCCGTGCCAATAGCTATCGGTCAGTTCAGTTCAGTTCAGTTCAGTCACTCAGTCGTGTCCGACTCTTTGCAACCCCATGAATCGCAGCACGCCAGGCCTCCCTGTCCATCACCAACTCCCAGAGTTCACTCAGACTCACGTCCATCGAGTCAGTGATGCCATCCGGCCATCTCATCCTCTGTCGTCCCCTTCTCCTCCTGCCCCCGATCCCTCCCAGCATCAGAGTCTTTCCCAATGAGTCAACTCTTCGCATGAGGTGGCCAAAGTACTGGAGTTTCAGCTTTAGCATCAGTCCCTCCAAAGAAATCCCAGGGCTGATCTCATGGAACTATGCTATTGGCTGATCTCCTTCAGAATGGACTACAAGGAGATTCAACCAGTCCATTCTGAAGGAGATCAGCCCATAACTATAGTTCCATGATATTTTCATCTTTAATATCTTACTTCTTGAGCTGTATTTTGCCAGTTACTTGCTTCCATGTTTTTATTACTATAACGGATGGCAGAGAAAGGTCTCATGAGCAGGTGCTCATATGGCTCCTTAGTTATTTGCGGGGGCAAACACCAGAAAAGGAATTTTAAAGCTTTCAAAATACACTGATAAGTTGTCTCCAGAAATACTTACCAGTTTATACCAGAGTCAGTGGCCCTGCACCGTCCCCAGTCGAGAGCATTTAAAAAACTAGATGTAGTTTGATAGATGTAAAAGGCATATTGCTTTAATGTATTTTCTTTTTTAAATTATTAATGAGAGTAAATGTTTTCTTATGGTAGGCTTTTTAAATATATAGACTTCATTTTTAAGAGAAATTTTAGGTTCACAGTGAAATTGAGAGGAAGAGGTTCTCTGTGTACCCCCTGCCCCCATACATGTGTAATCCGCTTTCACTATCAACATCTCTGACTAGAGTGGTATATTTGTTACAATTGAATCTACATTGACATGTCATTATTACTCCCACACAATTTACACTAGAATTCATTCTTGGGATCATGGTAGGTTTTTAATTTCTTCTGTGAATTGTGATCTTAGCTGTTTTTTTTTTAATTGCTTTAAAAGAGACTTTTATATATGTGAGAGAGTCATAGATTTACTTAGGTTAGCCAGAAAGAAAAGAAATTTAGTTTATTAACTTTCTGTAATAGTGCAATCTTTTTTCATGAGCCCCAATCCTGGGGGAGGGTGTTGGTTGGAAGTGGTGGAGAGGAAGAACTTAAACTTTTCAATGAATGTATCTCAGGTAGGTCAGACCTGTTCTTTAGATATAATGCACTCATAAATAAATATTTAGACTTTAAGATGTACTTTCCTTTACCTAGTCTTTCACCAAATGATATATCTAATCATACTTATGTATTGGCGAGAACTGGTATTCTGTGATTCCCTGCAGCGTGGGGTCCTTTGATAAAGGATACAAAGGTGTTTGATTAATTCTCTGTGTATCTTATTACCTGTCTTGGTATTTAGCTCTCTGGTGGCATCTTCTACTGAGGCTGGTCTCTTGGCTTAGTCAGGGCCTGGTGACTCACTTGTCTGCCTCAGCTACAGCCTTGTCCCCTCCAGCTAGCTCTGGGTTAGCTTCTCCACTCTTCAGCCTCAGAAACATTTCGTACTCAGAAAGAGCCAAAGGAGGGGCCCTTTCTCTTTCTAATGACTTCAGGTAGACATTTTACCTTCTTTTACAAAGTTTCACATTGGGAGTAGGGCACAAGTCTCTCCTGCTTACAGCTTTTTTTTCCTTCATTTTCTTGAATTCCCTCTGCTATCTTGGATTTGGCTCAGGAAGGAAGAGCTTGGATACTTTTATCTGAGTCTTCTACTTTTCTATATCTACTAGAGTAGAATTGGTGTGCTTTCTTCTTTCTCGTCGTGTCTAGCTGGAACTCCTCATAAGCCACATTCTGTTCCTGTGGACAGTGAGTTTCAAGCATGGGGGAAAAAAGCCCTAGGCTGAATCCAGTAGTCTTGGCACTCAGAATAGGGACCCCAGGGTAACTACAAATCAGAGATTACACAGCACAAAATGCATGGTTTTGATATTCCCTAGATGTTACTTCGGAGAAGGCAATGGCACCCCACTCCAGTACTCTTGCCTGGAAAATCCCATGGATGGAGGAGGCTGGTAGGCTGCAGTCCATGGGGTCACTAAGAGTCAGACATGACTGAACGACTTCACTTTCACTTTTCGCTTTCATGCACTGGAGAAGGAAATGGCAACCCACCCCAGTGTTCTTGCCTGAAGAATCCCAGGGACGGGGGAACCTGGTAGGCTGCCGTCTATGGGGATACACAGGGTCAGACACGACTGAAGCGACTTAGAAGCAGCAGCAGCAGCAGATGTTACATGTTTCATAAATATATATGGACTTACAGATTCAGACAGAATTGAGATATGTCATATATGTTGCAAAAGTTTATGCCCCAGTTTTTCCTTTTTTAAAAAAATTGTTATGGTCCTTGTAGTAGAAAAGTTCTACATTTTCATGTCAGTCAGTCAGTTCAGTTGCTCAGTCATGTCTGACTCTTTGCAACCCCATGGACTACAGCATGCCAGGCTTCCCTGTCCATCACCAACTCCTGGAGCTTGCTCAAAATTCATGTAAATTGAGATGGTGATGCCAATCAAACATCTTATCCTATGTCATCCCCTTCTCCTCCTGCTTTCAATCTTTCTCAGCATCAGGGTATTTTCTAAGGAGTCAGTTCTTTGCATCAAGTGGCCAAAGTATTGGAGCTTCAGCTTCAACATTAGTCTTTCCAATGAATATTCAGGACTCATTTGCTTTAGGATTGACTGGTTTGATCTCCTTGTAATCCAAGGGACTCTCAAGAGTCTTCTACAACACCACAGCTCAAAAGCATCAATTCTTCAGTGCTCAGCTTTCTTTATGGTCTAACTCTCCCATCCATACATGACTACTGGAAAAACCATGGCTTTGACTGGATGGACTTTTGTCAGCAAAGTAATATCTCTGCTTTTTAATATGCTGCCTAGGTTTGTCAGAGCTTTTCTTCTAAGGAACAAGCATCTTTTAGTTTCATGGCTGCAGTGATTTTGGAACTCAGGAAAATAAAGTCTGTCACTGTTTCCATTGTTTCCCCATTTATTTGTCTTGAAATGATGGGACTGGATGCCATGATCTTAGTTTTTTGAGTGTTGAAAATGAAGCAGGGCAAAGGGTAATCGAGTTTTGCCAAGAAAATTCACTGGTCATAGCAAACACCCTCTTCCAACAACACAAGAGACAACTCTACACATAGATATCACCAGATGGTCAATATTAAAATCAGATTGATTATAATCTTTGTAGCCAAAGATGGAGAAGCTCTATACAGTCAGCAAAAACAAGACTGGGAGCTGACTGTGGCTCAGATCATGAACTCCTTAGTGCCAAATTCAGACTTAAACTAAAAAAGGAGTGAAAGCCACCAGACCATTCACGTATGACTTAAATCAAATCCCTTAGGATTATAGGGTGGAAGTGGCAAATAGTACCTGAAGACCTATCAATGGAGGTTTGTAATATTGTACAGGACTTCCCTGGTGGTTCAGATGGTAAAGCGTCTGCCTACAATGTGGGAGACCCAGGTTCAATCCCTGGGTTGGGAAGATCTCCTGGAGAAGGAAATGGCAACTCACTCCAGAAAATCCCATGGATGGAGGATCCTGTAGGCTACAGTCCATGGGGTTGCAAAGAGTCAGACACAACTGAGTGACTTCACTTTCTTTCAATACTGTACAGGAGGCAGTGATCAAAACCATCTCCAAGAAAGAGAAATGTAAAAAGTCAAAATAGTTGTCTGAGGAGGCCTTACAAATAGCTGAGAAAAGAAAAGAAAGGCAAAGGAGAAAAGGAAAGATATACCTATCTGAATGCAGAGTTCCAAAGAATAGTAAGGAGGTATAATAAAGCCTTCTTAAGTGATCAATGCAAAGAAATAGAGGAAAACAATAGGATGGGAAAGACTAGAGATCTCTTCAAGAAAATTAGAGATACCAAGGGAACATTTCATGCAAAGATGGGCACAATAAAGGACAGAAATGGTATGGACCTACCAGAAGCAGAAGATATTAAAAAGAGGTGGCAAGAATACACATAAGAACTATACGAAAAAAATCTTAATGACCCACGATGGTGTGATCAGTCACCTAGAGCCAGACATCCTGGAATGTGAAGTCAAGTGGGCCTTAGGAAGCATTACTATGAACAAAGCCAGTGGAGGTGATGGAATTCCAATTGAGCTATTTCAAATCCTAAAAGATGATACTGTGAAAGTGCTGCACTCAATATGATGCCAGCAAATTTGCAACAGTTAGCTGTGGCCACAGGACTGGAAAAGGTTAGTTTTCATTCCAGTCTCTAAGAAAGGCAATACCAAAGAATGTTCAAACTACCATACAATTGCACCCATCTCACACGCTAGCAAATTAATGCTCAAAATTCTCCAATTAAGGTTTCAACAGTATGTGAACTGAGAACTTTCAGATGTTCAAGCTGGATTTAGACAAAGCAGAGGAACCAGAGATCAAATTGCCAACATCCGTTGGATCATAGAAAAAACAAGAGAATTCCAGAAAAATATCTACTTCTGCTTTATTGACTATGCCAAAGCCTTTGGCTGTGTGGATCACAAAAAACTGTGGCAAATTCTTAAAGAGATGGGAAGACCAGACCATCTGACCTGCCTCTTGAGAAATGTATATGCAGGTCAAGAAGCAATAGTTAGAAATGGACATGGAACAACAGACTGGTTCCAAGTTGGGAAAGGAGTACATCAAAGCTGTATATTGTCACCCTGGTATTTAACTTATATGTATAGTACATCACACAAAATGCCAGGCTGGATGAAGCACAAGCTGGAATCAAGATTGCTGGGAGAAATATCAATAACCTCAGATATGCAAATGTCACCACCATTATGGCAGAAAGTGAAAAGGAACTAAAGAGCCTCTTGATGAACGTGAAAGAGGAGAGTGAGAAAGTTGGCTTAAAACTCAACATTTTCATGTAGTCAAATCCAAAAGTAACAAAAACACTAACTTGAAAAGGTACCTGTACCCTTATGTCCATAGTAGCACTATTTACAATAGCCAAGATATGGAAACAACCTAAGTGTCCATCAGTGGATGAATGGATAAAGAAGTGATATATAAATACATTGGAATATTATTCAGCCATAAAAAACAAGGACATTTTACTGTTTACCACATCATGGATGAAACTTTAAGGCATTATGCTAAGTGAAATAACTCAGGGAAAGACAAATACTGTATGATATCACATATATATGAATCCTTAAAGAAAAGCAAACAAACAGAACCCACCAAACTCATAGAAAAAGAGATCAGACTTGTGGTTACCAGATACAGAGGACGGGGGGAGAGGAGTTCAAGGAAGGTCGTTAAAAGGTACACACTTTTAGTTATAAAGGTTAGGGATATAATGTACAACATTAGTTGACACTGCTATATGATATGTAAAAGGTAAGACAATAAATAATGAGTTCTCATCACAGGAAGAAAGTATGTTTGTTTCTTTTCATTTATTGTATTTATAGAAGATGGATTTTGCTTGAACCTAAGTGGTGGGTGATTCTTATTTGTTTGTTTCTGTACCTTCTACTCTGTTCCATTGGTATACCTGCCTATTCCTTTACTAGCTCAATATATACTTTAAAGGCTAGCTCTGCAATATTTTAATATCTGTTCAGGTTATTTCCCTCATTGTTCTTATTTTTAAGCATCTTCTTGGACCTTTTCATGAATTTCACTCAAATGATTTCTAGAATAGTTTTTATTCTCTCCAAATTGATTGTCATTCTTTTTCTCATTCATTAAAATTTAAGATGATAATCAATAACCTTTAAAAAAATCCCCTAATATGCAATCTATTTCTTCCACAGAGCTTGTTAACACTCATTAATTTAGGGCATGGCAATAATTGCCTCTATCTTCACTCTCCTCCTCATCCTGTTAAAACCAAAGTACAATTAAAAATTGCAAAGTAGAATGAAGTGTCAAGGCTTAACTAAATAACAAGAGCCAGGAAAACACAGCTTAAATAATTGGTAGTTTTACAAAAAGAGTTGTTTTGCTTTATATTATCTAGATGAGTAATGTACATTTTATGTGTTTCTTTTATTAAAATTTTTAAATTCCAAGACTTTAATCCAACTTTTTTTAGCCATTTCAAAGACTGAACAAGTACAGTGTAGAGGTTGAATATCAATTTTGTCCTTGTTTCTCCTTTTTAAAATGTTTTAATTATATCAAAGTTTCTTTGTGTAGCCTTTAAATAGTAGGGATTTTTGTCTTGTTTCTTCTCCCTCATTTCTTGTTTTAATTATATTAACTTGTTTCTATGCTGTCTCTAAATTGTAGAATTCTGTTTCAGTCAATATTCATTATTCTCTCAGGCCTAAATTTATATAAATGACGATTAATCAGTAGATTCTTCCCCTGTGAGAATGGATGAATGGATGGGTAGATCAGTAGATTCCTTTTGAACTTAATCTTTTCTTTCACAAACTATCTTTGGTTGTAACTTGGCAATGAAGATTGAATATCGTGGTTCCTGGAGGGACCTTGGTGTCTTGGATTTTGTAGAGGCTCCTCCAGTGAATTTCTATACCATGAAGAGTCCAGGTCATCACATTTGTTACTTTGCCATTCTCATCCTGCTTGATCTGCAAAAGGCAAATACAGAGTTGAATGAATTCAAAGAGGCAGATGATATGAATGGTGTGTTGTAAACTCATCGTAAGGACCATATAAGTTTATAACCATTCTGCCTTAAGTTCATAAGCAAAGGAGAGAATCCAGCTGTTTGATACTTATACCCCTTTACTGCTCTAAACTCCTGGCTTAGTACTGGGAGATGAAGGAACTAACTCAAACTAGAAGGGAGAAAAAATGGTGACCACCAAAGGGAAATTTCACCTGAAGAGAACCAGATTTGGCTGTGCCCTCTTTAACTGCCATTGATTGCAGGCAAATGATTTCAGGTTTCATGCATCTATAAGAACTTCTATGACTTTTTTCATCTAAAATACTTTCACACTAATCCTCAGAATATTGAATTTCACAAAAAAAGAAAATATAACATTCTTCATATAAGATTATGTTCTGTGGTTTTAACACCCTCAGTTATTTTTAATGAGAAAATTATGTTATAAATTTTAACTCGTGGCAGTAAATTAGCAAAAGCTGCATTTATCTGCTATTATCATAACCACCCACATTTAACACAGATGTTCAGCAGAAGGTTTAGAAACTGTTTTGAAAGTTCTCATTAGTTGAGATAAATTAGCAGGATATTTATGGATAATATTAAACTGTTCAAGTACATATTTTCTTCTTGGTCATTTTATAGAGGTCTCATAAATATCAACAGCTGGCTTGCTTTTTCTTTGGGAAGTTCTTATGGGTATCAGTAACACCAAAGTCCAATATTTTAATGCTTCTCAATGTCAGAATAGTTAACTGGCCAGATGGTGTTCAGAGCAATCAGGAACTCCAGCCCATCAGATGAGCCTCATCTCATCTCCAGGGTCCTTTTGTTCTTGAAGGAGCTCATTGGGTTTGTATAGACTAGAGTGGCTTTTCCCAAGGGATGTAATTTTTTATAGGCTATCTCCTGGTGTAAAGAGCCTCTCAGAGCTCAGTTAATATATAGAAGTCAGGGAATATAAAGAAAATGAATAATTGAGAGGGTGCTTAGAAAGCACTGTTATGTGTACCATGGATTCTTTTAATCCAAATCCAGTCCCTAGTAAGCATGCCTCCTCCTTCAGGCTTGTTCTCTCAGGAACCCAGAAGATTCAAGACAGGGCATGGTAAGATTCTAAATCTGCTGGGAGCCACAGAACACTACAGCTATTTTTATAACTTGTAAACACTCTGTGAGTGGAGTGTGAACACTCAAAAAATCAAGTATATTTTTCACTGACTGTCACGTCTCCTTGGGGACCATCTTGCAGAAAAACAAATCATAAACTTGAGATATTCAAAATGACCAGAGGAGGTTTTACATATTGGGAAGTATAAGAACTAGTTATGGGGAGTGTGTAGTTTGCTCTTGGGGATCATGAATGCCAGGCTAAATTTGACTTGTCTTATAAGCGATACAAGGAAAACAATTGAAGCTTATGATGAAGAACTAATGGTAAATTGTTGCTGGGGGGATGGAAGGGGGCAAGAGATAGTTAGGGAGTTTGGAATGGACATATATTTAAAATGGATAACCAACAAAGACCTACCATATAGCACATGGAACTCTGCTCAATGTTATGTGACAGCTTGGATGGGAGGGGAATTTGGGGATAAGGGAAACATGTATATGTATGACTGTGTCCCTTCACTGTTCCCCCAAAACTGTCACAACATTGTTAATTAGCTATACCCCAATACAAAATAAAAAGTTTTAAAAAGAACTAATGGAAGATGGTAAAAAAGTGGATTAAACTTCACATGGGGCTGATGAGAGCTGGCAGCACTTAGAGGCAGACAACCAAGTCCAGGTAAAACTCCAGAATCATCCAGGTAAAGGTGACGTGTGTTTGAAGGAGACATAGAAACCCAGGGGTCATTATGAAGATTAACTAGAGGCAGCAACTGATTGCTTATGAGGGTGGATGTGAGCTGTACCATGACATTTTGAGTAAGGGAAATTAAGATAGTGAAAATGCTACTTAAAATAATAGGCTAACTCGAAGGGTTCTGGCTTTGGTTGAAAGTGGTGATTTTAAGCAGATAACCCTGGAAAGAGTTCTACATCAAGATGTCAGATATTAAGATAGTGGACTAACTTTCTGATTACTTACTAGTATGTCATTCTGAGAAGGCACAGGCTAGAAAAGGAAGGAGAATGATGAGTTCTCATGTGATGACACTCTGGAGTCATTGGGACCCTGAAAGGAAGCACTGAGTTAGGATGTAGATGTAGAATGAAAGGTTCCACCTCATTACCACTGACTCAGATTCATTCTTTTTTATGGCTGAGTAATATTCCATTGTATTATTCCATTGTACCACATCTTCTTTATCCGTTCATCTGTTGGTGGACATATAGGTTGCCTGATATACAAAATGAAGTAAGTCAGAAAGAGAAAAACAAATATTCTATATTAATTCATATATATGGAGGCTATAAAGATAGTACCCATGAACCTATTTACTGGGAAGCAATAGAGGTACAGACATAGAGAATGGATGTGTGGACACAGTGGGTGAAAGAGACGCTAGGAGAAACTGAGAAAGTAGCATTGGCTTATGTACACTATCATGTGTAACATAGATGACTAGGGAGGAGGCTGCTGTATAACACAGGGAGCCCAGCCTGTGCTCTGTGTTGACCTAGAGAAGTGGGATGGGAGGCGGCAGGGAAGATTAGGAGGGAGGGAATGTGTGCTTAGTTGCTCAGCTGTGTAACCCCATGGACTGTGCCTGCCACTCTCCTCTGTCCATGGTGATCCTCCAGGCAAGAATACTGGAGTGAGTTGCCATGCCTTCCCCCAGGGGATCTTCCCAACCCAGGAATCGAACCCATCTCACTCACTGCAGGCAGATTCTTTACCGTCTGAGCCACTATTATAACTGATTCATATTGTTACATGACAGAAACCAATGCAACATTGTAAAGCAATTCTTCTCCAATTTAAAAATAAATAAATAAAGTACTTTTTTAAAAAAATGAAAGGGAGGACATATTAGGAAGCAAAGTGCCACTTCACACTTGTGGCAAGAGAAACCCTGACCAATAACATGGAAATTGAAGGGTTACACAGGGTTATCAGTCAGAGTCAGAGGACACAAGAGCCAGTGTGATTATTTCAGACAGGGAATTTGACACTGGACACTGTTTACACAGGTGATATAAGGGCCCAGGAGACCAGCAGAAAATGGTGAATAAACCCAGAGATTAACCACAGCAGAAAGCCACCAGACCCCTAGGGATGGAAGGATTTAGAGGAGGTAGTGGTAACCAGAGCTTAGAAGCTGGGACTGCATCTGTATTCCTGTTGTACAAGGCGTTCCATCAGTACCATTTTTCTAGATTCCATACAGATGGGTTAATAGAGAATATTTCCAGAGACGTAGAGAATGCACTTGTGGACTTTTAAAAACATAATTATGGTCTTCCTCTTTTGTAATGACAGCTGAACTTCATTTTGTATTTTACAAATGGTCTATGATCTCCTGGCTAGTGGATTGAAAAAAGTTTATGTTTTTAGATGCCTAGATTTAGCTCTCTGTGGGTCTCTTGGAAAGTCATTTGTTTGATGTGGGACTGTAATTTCATAGAAATAAGGAGCAGGAAATCAAAAACAGAGAAAGGAGCAGAGATACAAACAGGAGCACCATGGTGCTGAAAGGTTGCTGCTGAACCATGAAAGACGCTGGGATTCTTGGCCTCCAGAGGAGAAGAATTCAATCCAGGGCCAGAGATGAGGCTTGATCACTCAGAGCTTTTGTGTAATAAAGTTTTATTAAAGTATAAAAGGGATAGAGAAAGCTTCTGACATAGACATCAGAAGGGGGCAGAAAGAGTACCCCCCTGCTAGTGTTAGCAATGGAGTTATATACCTTTTAATTAGTTATTACAATGAATCAAAAGACTGTCTGGAGGTTGTAAAGACCTTACTAGACCCACTCCCATAATTTACATTTTAAGATTACAGGATTAGCCAGAAGATTTTTTTTTCCAGAAACTGTCCTCAAGCAGGATACATTATTGTTACATAATCCTAAAGAATGTAGAAGGAAAAAAAATTCGTCCTTTCCTCTTCCTTGAGAATTCTAGACCCCTCTCTCCTTGGGGAACCCTGGACTTCTTATCAACCTGCCTAGGAATTAACTCTCTCAGTGCCTCCAGTAAAGGAATCAGTGTTTCCTGTGTTACTTGCACCTTTTTGCAGCACCATGGGACTGAGTCTGGTGTTTGGTGGAAAATAATAATTAACGTTTATGGAGTACATGCCATTTGCCAGATAAACTTTAAATATTTCATGCGTGTTACTTCATTTAATCCTTAAACCAAACCTGTGAGGGTGATATCCTTATAACCCTGTTTTATGAATGAAGTAAACCACAGAGCAGAGGGGAATTTGCCCATAGTCACATACTTGGTATGTGGCAGGGATAGCATTTGAGCTTTGACCTTGTCCCGAGAGCCCATGCTGTACCCAGCTCAGGTTGTCTTAGACGTGGAGACCTAGAATGCTAGTAACACACTCTCTGCTTCGTCAGAGCAGCAGTGCTGGTGTCTGGGAGGAAGTGTGTTAGTGAAGCCCATCTAAGGTTCTGAGTGGACAGATGTGCTTGAACAGCTGCCAGCAGTGGGGGGAAGAAGATTTCTGGTGTCCAGGTGGGAGGCAGGAGAGAGGAATGCTCAAGCACACGGAGTCTGGTCAGTTTGACCAGGCTTCTTAGTTATTTTACATAGATTTGGGGTGTTTGTTACTTTATAAAATAGTAATACGTATCTGCTTCATAAGGTGGTTGTAAGAATTGAATGAAAGAATGTAAGTAAAATCCTAGTCATATAGTAAGTACTCAATGAAGAGTTGTTCTAATTATTACTATTATTGTTATTGTCAAATAGAGGCGGGGTTCAAATTTTGAACTCAATTAGTTAAATTTGGGATTGATTTGGAATTTGACCCAATTAGACTAAATCCTAATTAACCACTGACTCATCCCCCAAATCCATTCCATTATGTATATTGTGTGTGTGTGTGTGTATATACACTTATGTATTTTTTTCATATCTTCCTTATCCATTCACTCATTGGTGGACACAGGCTGTTTCCATCTTGGCTGTTGTGAATAATACTGCAGTAAAGCTCTCCATGTCCACACGCCTTCTGTTTTACAGTTGACTGAAGTGTTTCAGTGCAGGTGATTTTTCTGACCTATGGTCATTGTTCATATAACAGGTAGATAAATAAGGATGCCACAAAGGAGGTTGTAAAAACAAAATACTGCATTAAACACGGGAATACAGATCTCTCTTCCTGAGAAATATAATTTCCGCTTTGGTTCCCTCTGTCTCTGGCCTGCTCCTCAGTTCTGTTGACTTCTGGCTGGAGGCTTTCTTCCTTGGTTTCAGGTTAATCAGTGTCCAAGCAACCTGTGCATTGCAGAAACCTTCAGTGAGAAGTCTTCAATGAGGAACTTGAACCAGTGAAGCTGCTCAGTCGTGTCCAACTCTTTGCAATCCCATGGACTGTAGCCAACCAGGCTCCTCCATCCATGGAATTTTCCAGGCAAGAGTACTGGAGTGAGTTGCCATTTTCTTCTCCAGGGGATCTGCCTGGCCCAAGGATCAAACCCAGGTTTCCCACATTTGCAGGCAGGTGCTTTACCATCTGAGCCACCAGGGAAGCCCAATGAGGGACTTACTGCCATTCATTTTGATGTTAAATAAGGGCAGAAGAGTTTTGAATTTACACCCAACCTACCATAGCCTTTGGAATGGGTGTTTAATTGACCATTAAGTATGTGCATGTAAATATAAACCCTCTTTAGTGAGTTGAAAAACATGCTACCATACAATACTGGCTTTTCCCAGTCACCAAGGGAATAAGCACATTTTGAGTGGGTCAGAATCTTTACTAAATCCTTCCCTCTGCAGGAGATCCTGTTACTTCAAAGGAGGTGGGACACCCAAAACTCTTAGCTTAGAACACACATACAGACCCAAATCAGATTTCACCTTTTTATTTCTTTTCTAATCCATTGATACTATGGAAATTAGCAAACGAATTCAAGGGGAAAAAATTCTAATTTCTTGAATTTTGTGTTTACACCCTGATAAAATGAATGTGTTAGGGAAGTGAACACGTTTTGAATCAATGGGCCATAAATGCTCTCTTGCTGCTGTCACTTGGCAGTAGGGTTTGGTAAGAGTGTGTGAGTATATATTAAATAGTGTGGTGAGAACCATCCCAAGCGGGGGAACAGAATGAAATGCAAAGCCTTAGCCTTTCGATTTGTGTCTACCGAGGGTCTCTGTGATAATGTGGCAAGGTTCCAGGCTTTAAGCACTTGGCCATTGCAATTGGATTCTAAAAGAGTCCAAGCCATAAATTCTGGTTACAATTAGAGCTAGCGAAAAGAAAAATACCCTAGGAGTTATTAATATGTAAATCTAGTAATTCGGAAAATTGAATGATCTCAGGTTAGGGCTTCTGAATTTATGCAATCTAATTTTGACCAAAATGACATCACACTTCAATAGTTCTGCATAAATTGACAGCAAATTGCATAATGTTTCTTTAAAATTTCTTTCAGAAAGAGTGCTTACAGAGAGCATAAGACAGGAACCCACATGTGACTACAATGCATCACACCCATGACCCACATAGCCTGAACTCATTCCCACAGTAGCTGGTATCATATGTTTTCATAAGAAAAAAAAAAAATAACAAAGGAAATTATGTCTTTACAAATGGGGCAGAATGATTCCTTTAGATATGTTCTCTTTTATTTTTGTCAAACTTAGGATATTTTCTCTCTCTCAGTACTAGTATAAGCAGAATAACCAATTTTTCTTATCTGCTGCCAGTAGTCCTGCTGTTGAGAGGGATAGTGTTGATAGTTGGAAATATTTCTTGGAAATGCTTAGCAGCCAAGCCTTAGACACAGCTGGAATCAATCGTGAAATGGGATACACAGTTAATCAGCTTACAGTATGGACATGAGATCTGACCACTGTTGCTGTGCTTACAAGCGCTTAAAACAATCTCAAGTAACCTGAAATAATCGATTTGTTTTGAAACCTCATCACACAGTTCTTTTGGTTGACTGAAATAAATTGGGATAGTTAGCAGGCTACATTAATCAATTCATATCCTCTTAGAACCATAAATATTAAGAGGCAATCCATATTCTTTTCTCATGCTGAAACCTGTTTGAATCAAATATTCATTCATACCCAGATTTATCAGGTCCAGTTACCTGTCTAAGACAGTCACATGAAGGCGAATTTGTGAAGAAGAGCTTGGCTTTCTCAAAATTAAGAATTGTTTTAGTATATGTTGCTTTACCTTAATGATCTTTTGTGGATGTGCCGTGTACATAAATGTAATTGCTTTTATGCAGCTATTTGTATTATTACAGTCTAGGTAAAGAAGGGTGCCTCTTGATTTTTAAAAACCTCACTAGTTTAAAGCTCCAAGAATGTCATCTGATTTGAATATTCAAGATTTGGCAAACAAGTTCCTGAGTCAATTTAGGAAAAAAGCATTGACCTGTAGTAAGAAAACTTAGATTTGAATCTTAGCTTTGTCACCATCAGTTGGCTGATTAGGAGCAAGTAATTCAAATTCTGAGCCTCATTTTATTTTGACACTTGAGGTTGGTAATCCCTACCATATCTTGATTCATTTTTTCTTTCATCTATCCAATATTTATTGAACTCTTTTTTTAAATTTTTTTTATGTTCCAGCATTTTAATTTAATTTTATTTTTTAACTTTATAATATTGTATTGGTTTTGCCATATATCAACATGAATCCGCCACAGGTATACATGTGTTCCCCATCCTGAACCCTCCTCCCTCCTCCCTCCCTGTACTATCCCTCTGGGTCGTCCCAGTGCACCAGCCCCAAGCATCCAGTATCATGCATAGAACCTGGACTGGCGACTTGTTTCATATATGATATTATACATGTTTCAATGCCATTCTCCCAAATCATCCCACCCTCTTCCTCTCCCACAGAGTCCATAGGATTGTTCTATACATCAGTGTCTCTTTTGCTGTCTTGTATACAGGGTTATTGTTACCATCTTTCTAAATTCCATATATATGCATTAGTATACTGTATTCGTGTTTTTCTTTCTGGCTTACTTCACTCTGTATAATAAGCTCCAGTTTCATCCACCTCATTAGAACTGATTGAAATGTATTCATTTTAATGGCTGAGTAATACTCCCTTGTGTATATATACCACAGCTTTCTTATCCATTCATCTGCTGATGGGCATCTAGGTTGCTTCCATGTCCTGGCTATTATAAACAGTGCTGCGATGAACACTGGGGTACACGTGTCTCTTTCCCTTCTGGTTTCTTCAGTGTGTATGCCCAGCAGTGGGATTGCTGGATCATAAGGCAGTTCTATTTCCAGTTTTTTAAGGAATCTCCACACTGTTCTCCATAGTGGCTGTACTAGTTTGCATTCCCACCAACAGTGTAAGAGGGTTCCCTTTTCTCCACATCCTCTGCAGCATTTATTGCTTGTAGACTTTTGGATTGCAGCCATTCTGACTGGTGTGAAATGGTACCTCACAGTGGTTTTGATTTGCATTTCTCTCATAATGAGTGATGTTGAGCATCTTTTCATGTGTTTGTTAGCCATCTGTATGTCTTCTTTGGAGAAATGTCTATTTAGTTCTTTGGCCCATTTTTTGATTGGATCATTTATTTTTCTGGTCAACCACTTGTAAAAGAATGAAACTAGAACACTTTCTAACACCATACACAAAAATAAACTCAAAATGGATTAAAGATCTAAACGTAAGACCAGAAACTATAAAACTCCTAGAGGAGAACATAGGTAAAACAGTCTCTGACATACATCACAGCAGGATCCTCTATGACCCACCTCGCAGAATATTAAAAATAAAAGCAAAAATAAACAAATGGGACCTAATTAAACTTAGAAGCTTCTGCACAACAAAGGAAACTATAAGCAGGTGAAAAGACAGCCTTCAGATTGGGAGAAAATAATAGCAAATGAAGCAACTGACAAACAACTAATCTCAAAAATATACAAGCAACTCCTGCAACTCAATTCCAGAAAAATAAACGACTCAATCAAAAAATGGGCCAAAGAACTAAATAGACATTTTGAACTCTTATTATATGTTAGCTCCTTAGTGGATTCTAGTGATTTAAAAAGCTTAGTACCTATAATGCAGGGACTCATTCATATGTAGAAGTATATTGTAAAAAAGTAATTAGGGCACTATTATGAAAGGTATCATAATTGAGATAGGACCAAAATCCCAGGAAATTGAAAGCAAAAGTGAATTTATCTCTCTGCTGTGTGGGAGGCTTCAAAAAAGAGGTAACATTTAATATATCTCAAAGCACCAAGAAGAGGATGAACAAGCATGGAAATATGAAAGGGCATGGCTTATTGAGAGAATTGTGAAAACACTGCATAATTGTTACAGCTTGTGGGTGATGGGCGGTAGAGTGAGAAGAAACAGACATCCCTTTACCACAGAAGTCCAACAGTCATATCCATTGTGTCCCACATCACTTTTAGGCTTATCTATCCTTTCAAAGAAATCCAGTGGGTTTTTCAAAAAATTTTTTTTTCCTTTAAAAATATGTTCCCACTTTTCATATATGTGTGTGAGTGCTTAAATGTTCAATTGTGCTTCTTTTTATTATGGATTCAGCCAGACTTTCAGATGTGGGGAGAAGACTCACCAATTTTTATTTACCAGAGTTTTCCTTGGAAATATCTTAGGTTTGGGAGTTGTACTGGCCATTTATCATTTTTTATAACATGGTGTTCTAAACTGCAAGGATACATAGATTGTCCAATGATTCTACAGTTTCATTATCTACTCATAATGTTCTTAGGTGGATGCCTTTCAGTCTCAGTCTGTGAACATTCAGGTGGCAAAATATTATTCATAGCTGTGTGACCCAAGACAATTCTATGGAGATGAAAAATTTTATCTAGACCCTAAAGGATAAATAGAAAGTAAATGGGCATTCCAGACAGAGGAACCCTCATAAATGGGTACAGAGGCAAGAACAAAACCACACACACACACACACACACACACACACACTCAGAGCAGAGAGCAGGAAGGTGGATAGAGTGAGTATAGCCACTGAATGAGAAATCAGTGCGGTCTACTTGCATTTGAGCTTTATTCAACAGGTAGTTTGGGGTAAGCAAAGATTTTACATCATAGACGTAGGACTAGAATTGATCTCTAGTAAAATAAATGATAAATCTGACAGTAGAGGGAATATTGGGGATAGGGAATCCAGCTAGTGAATATTTTAACATGGTAAGAAGGAAGGCTTGAATTGTCATTGCAGTGTTGAAAACAAAGAGAAAGAAACAAATCAGAGATAAATTCCAGAAGTGGAGTCAATTGCCAAGTAACCAGCAGTGGAAAGGGGGGGTGACTAAAATGATTCCAAGCTTCGGAACTGAAGTGATGCTAGTTCCATTAATAGATAGAAACAGCACAGAAGAAGGAGGAAGAGAATGTTTCAGGGAGAATATGACAAATTGATCAGCTACACATTTGTCATATAAGTAGAGATAATAGATTACCTATAAAATTAGATATGTGGGTTGGAGGAAATAAAACCTTGGCAATTCCCTGATATCGTGTCTGCTACTTTTCTGGGTTTGACTATAATCGATTAAAATGAAAGGTGAATTACAGTTACAAACGTATCCTCCCAAGTTTACTAAGAATTAAGTACAATATGGTCTTAATCCTACAATACTCTCATCTGTGTAGCCTCCTCCTACTCACATGTGTTTCCTCACCTGGGTCTCTAACTCAGCAGTCTTAATTAGATCCTCAGCAAATAGAGAACCTCTGTCTCTCCCCTTTACCACTATGTGACAGCTGGAAAAGGTTCTGAACCCAGATAGCTTCTTTGTCTTTCTAAACTCTGATAATTAATCTTTTGCTGGCTGACAATAATTCTACTGTCTTCATTTCACAGACCCAAACTCATATGGCTTTGTAGCACTTCAGATAACGTATTGCCAAGTTGAAAAGGAATGGAGGTACTCCTTCAGGCTTCTCTAGCTTCGCCTGTGCTGTCAGGCCAACATTTTCAACACAAGTAAGCAGGGACAGATGGTGCCTGTTCCCTCTGTGACAGATTCATCCAGCAGTGTCAACGGCATTTACCTTTTTGAGACAGAGAGAGATGCTTCATGACTAAAAGTTTCCCACCATGTGTACTCCAGAATACAGAAATGAAATTCTAAAAACAATTCATGTCCAGTTGTTAAACTTTAATTATGTGAACATTTAGAAATAAACTCACTCTGTTTTATTATTAAGTGTCCAAAGACACTTTCTAGAAGGATATTAGTGTGCTTGACTTGAAGATGTCTATACTATTGATTATGCAAAATTCAAAATTGGATACACTGTCCTATAATAAATCTCAAGTATTTTAACCCTCTGTATTAAAACTGAAAAAGGAAATGTGAAATACTGTTGAGGAAAAATTTCACTAATTTAGATAACATAACATATATCTTGTATTTAATGAATTTTCATATCCTTTATTTTACATATTACTGTAATGAATTTTTTGATTGTTTCTATACACGTGGCCTTAAATCACCTGCTTAAGTAACATATAAGTTTGATATTAAAGACATTGGAAGCTTTCCCCAACCTATCCATTTCCTTCTCTGCTTCAAGGATAGCTAGTATTAATTTTTAAAATATAATTTGAAACTCTGGAAGAATCTGGTGGCCTGAATTTTAGTTGCAATTCTGAAACTATTTGCATAATCTTTGCATAATATTGGCAAACTATTTGCCAGCTTAATTTTCTCTGAATCTCAGACTCCTTGTATATAAAGGGTAAAGTTATTAAGCTAAGCTCTCCCCATTTTTGAAATTCTATTACTAAAAAATTCTATTGGTGATCAGATGAAAATAGTAAACAGATAATGAGAAAGTTTAGTTACATATAAAATTTTATTTTTCTTCATGAAAGTTATATTATTTTTTGGTTTAAAATATAAAGTAAAAAAACCTGTCAAGTTGGAAATGAAAATATTTTAATCTTGAAAATACCAGACATCTCCATATAGTTTATATTTTTCTCTCTCTGAACATTTGTACGCACAGGGCTTGTATACACTGAACGTTATTTCCTTTACTGTGCCCTGTGCTCAGTTATGTCCGACTCTTTGCAACCACATGGACTATAGCCCACTAGTCTCTGTCCATGAAATTTTCCAGGCAAGAATACTGGAGTAGGTTGCCGTTTCCTCCTCTATGGGATCTTCTTGTCCCAGGGATCAATCCCAATGTCTCCTGTGTCTTTTTCATTGCAGTCAGATTCTTTACCCACTGAGCCATCAGGGAAACCCCATTTCCTTCACTAATTGAACTATAATTCTATTGAAGGAAACCCATGTGCATTTTGTGTATTCATTTATTCTTTGTTGATTTTGTCATCATAAGTATGTTTAAAGTATTAAGGAGTGAACAGGAGCAAAGCAGCAGCTCTTTAAACCCGCAAGACACTAAGGGAAGTTAGGAGAAAGTTACTTATTCAATAGCAGATTTATGTCCCACCATATTGGAATATGTCACCATTTTGCTCCATGCTCTCCAAGCCCCTCTACAATTAAGTCTATCGTGTGGTCTAACATCTTGAAAAAATCACCTAGCTTAAGGATTTTGGTCATATAATGAAGCCTGTGAAAGCCAAAACTTAGAACATGGATCTGTTATGTCATAAACGTTTTTATAACATAAGTCAGAGGTTGTAGAATTATAGAGACACTGAAAATATATTTTTGAAAAACTTTTCTAGTGCATAAAGTCCTCTAGAAGCTTAATTTTCTTTTTTTATGTGTAAGGTATAATTTACATATACTGTAGTAAATTCCACAATTTTTAGTGAGTTTTGATAAGCTTATACAGTTGTATAACCATAACTAAAATCAAGATATAGAATAGTTCCATCACTCTGATCCCCAGTTTCTTCATGTGCATTTCAGTTCAGTTGCTCAGTCATATGCAGCTCTTTGCGACCCCATGGACTGCAGCACGCCAGGCCTCCCTGTCCATCACCAACTCCCAGAGCTTGCTTAAACTCATGTGCATCGAGTCGGTGATGCCATCCAACCATCTCATCCTCTGTCATCCCCTTCTCCACCCACCTTCAATATTTCCCAGCATCAGGGTCTTTTCAAATGAGTCAGTTCTTTATGTCAGGTGGCCAAAGTTTTAGAGCTTCAGCTTCAGCAGCAGTCCTTCCAATAAATATTCAGGACTAATTTCCTTTAGGATGGACTGGTTGGGTCTCCTTGCTGTCCAAGGGACTCTCAAGAGCCTTCTCCAACACCACAGTTCAAAAGCATCAATTCTTTGGGGCTCAGCTTTCTCTATAGTCCAACTTTCACATCCATACATGATGACGGGAAAAGCGATAGCTTTGACTAGATGGACCTTTGTTGGCAAAGTAATGTCTCTTCTTTTTAATATGCTATCTAGGTTGGTCATAACTTTCCTTCCAAGGAGCATGCGTCTTTTAATTTCATGGCTGCAATCACCATCTGCAGTGATTTTGAAGCCCCCCAAAATAAAGTCTGTCACTGTTTCCACTGTTTCCCCATCCTTTTGCCATGAAGTGATGGGACTGGATGCCATGATCTAAGTTTTCTGAATGTTGAGTTTTAAGCCAACTTTTTCTCCTCTTTCATTTTCATCAAGAGGTTCTTTAGTTCTTCACTTTCTGCCATAAGGGTGGTGTCATCTGCATATCTGAGGTTATTGATATTTCTCCCAGCAATCTTTATTCAGCTTGAACTTCAGCTAGCCCTGTGTTTCGCATGATGTACTCTGCATAGAAGTTAAATAAGCAGGGTGACAATATACAGCCTTGACGTACTCCTTTTCCTATTTGGAACCAGTCTGTTGTTCCATGTCCAGTTCTAACTGTTGCTTCCTGACCTGAGTACAGATTTCTCAGGAGGCAGGTCAGGTGGTCTGGTATTCCCATCTCTTTCAGAATTTTCCACAGTTTATTGTGATCCACACAGTCAAAGGCTTTGGCATAGTTAATAAAGCAGAAGTAGATGTTCTTGAATTCTCTTGCTTTTTCAGTGATCCAGTAGATGTTGGCAATTTGATCTCTGATTCCTCTGCCTTTTCTAAATCCAGCTTGAATTGGTGGAAATTCATATTTCACATACTTTCCCCTGTATAGTGCATTTAATGTTCTCCGTGTTATTGCGTTTATACCTTCCTTCTTGCTGCGGAGTAGTATTTCATCACATGGAAGTAACCTCCTTTGTGTGCATTTATAATGATTCTTTCTAGTTTTGCTGATTACTGATAAAGTCAATGTAAACATTTGATCCAGGTTTTTGTGCAATCATAGGTATTTATTATTTCACTTGTTGAATGTCTAAGAATGGATAGTGTGGTAGGTTAATATAGCTATATCATTTTGAATTTCCACCACCAGTATATGAGAATTCCACTTATTTTGCGTCATTGTCAGCAACTGGTATTGTCATTTCTTTTAAGCCATTCTAATAGGTATGTCAGAGAAGGCAATGGCACTCCACTCCAGCACTCTTGCCTGGAAAATTCCATGGAAGCTGGTGGGCCATAGTCCGTGGGGTCGCTAAGAGTCGGACACGACTGAGGGACTTCACTTTCACTTTTCACTTTCATGCATTGGAGAAGGAAATGGCAACCCACTCCAGTGTTCTTGCCTGGAGAATCCCAGGGACGGGGGAGCCTGGTGGGCTGCCGTCTATGGGGTCGCACAGGGTCAGATACGATTGAAGCGACTTAGCAGCAGCAGCAGCAATAGGCATGTAGTGATATATTATTGTGGTTTTAATTTGCCTTTGCCTAGCGTGTAGTGGTGTTGAGTAACGTAGGTCTTCATTTGCCACTTGTGTATTTTTTGGTGAAATTATCTGCTCAGATCTTTTATATATGGTGTGAGACACAGAATGAGATTTGTTTATTGTAAAGAATTATCCAATTTTTTCAACACTGTTTGTTGAAGAGACTCTTTTCTCTGCTGATGTCTGGCAGCTTTGTGAAGAATCAGTTGACTGTGTAAATGAAGTCTATTTCTGGATACTTTTCCAGATTCATTTCCATGGACCTCAGTGTCTTTCCAAAATATCACATTGTCTTAATTTCTGTAGCTTTATAGTAGGTCTGGAATAAAGTAGTATGAGGACATTATCTTTGTTTTTCTTCAAACTAGTTTTGACTATTCTAATTCCTTTATATTTTCATATAAACTTGGAATCAGCTTGTTGATTTCTTAAAAAAAAATGCTGGGATGTTGATTGGAATTGTTCTTAATCTACAAATCAGTTTTTAAGAATAGTTTTATTGAGATATATTATACATACCATACTGTTTGCCCATTTGAGTATCAATTCAGTATGTTCAGAATTAGACAACCACCACCATAATACATTTTAGAACATTTTATACGCTGCAAAGAAATTTGACACCCTTTAGTCAACACTCCCACTCCCTAGCTCTATGTAACCACTAATCTGCCTTCTATAAATGTTCATAGTCTAGATATTTCCTACAAACAGAGTAATATAATAGATGGCCCATTGTTATGGATTTCTTTCACTTAGCATGTTTTCAAGATTCATCTGTGTTGTGCGAGTGTGTTCAGTTGTCCGACTCTGCAACCTCATGGACTGTAGCCTGCCAGCCTCCTTCCATGGGTTTTTTTTCCCCGACAAGAATACCAGAATGGGTTGTTTTTCCTTTTCCAGGGGATCTTTTCGGCCCAGGGATTGAACTCTAGCCTCTTGTGTATCCTTCATTGGCAGGCAGATTCTTTACCACTGGACCACCTGGCTTTTGCTTAGCATGTTTTCAACCTTCATCTGTGTTGTAGAATGCATCAATACTTCTTTTTGTTATTGCCAAAGGTTTGACTTTAAGGACATACCATGTTTCATTTATTTATTTATCAATTGATAGACATTGGATTGCTTCCACTTTTCAGTTGTTATGAATAAAGTTTCTGTGAATATCACATACAAGTTTTGTGTGGATATATATTTTTGTTTCTCTTGGGTTTATACCTAAGAGTAGAATTGCTTGGTCATCTGATAACTGTATTTACTGTTTTGAGAAATCACCAGATTTTTTCCAAAGCAGCTGCCTCATTTTACAATCCTATCTGTGTTTGAGGTTCCAATTTCCTCCACATTCTCATCAACACTTGTTTTTTTCCACTTATCGATTTTAGCTAGGTCTAGGGCTAAAATTATATCTGGTTGTGGTGTTGATTAGTGTTTACTTGATGGCTAATGAGGTTGATCACCTTTCCATGTGTTTATTGGCCATCTGCATATTTTCTTTGGAGAAGTGTCTATTCAGATTCTTTTCCCATTTTTTTACATTGGGTCATTTTTCTTTTTATCGTATAATTGTATTGTTCTTTATATATTCTGGATACAAGCCCCTTGTCACATAAATGATTTGAAGAACGTTCTCCTATTTTGGGTAATGGGTTGTCTTTTCACTTTATTCTTGGTGTTTTTTGAAACACAAATTTTGATTGTATCTAATTTACCTTTTTGTTGTTGCTTATCCTTTTTGTTTCATATCTAAGAAAGTTGATATGAAACAACTCTCTGATTTGAAAGTTTTGTATAACTCAAGGTCATAAACATGCATATCTACAAGTTTCATTGTTTTAGCTCTTACATTTAGGTCTTTGATACATTTTGAGTAAATATTTGTATATAGTGTGATGTTAGGGTCAGACTTTTTTGAGGGGTATATAGCTGGGAGGGATTGGGGGCAGGAGGAAAAGGGGATGACAGAGGAGGAGATGGCTGGATGGCATCACGGACTTGATGGACATGAGTTTGAGTGAACTCCGGGAGATGGTGATGGACAGGGAGGCCTGCCGTGTTGTGATTCATGGGGTTGCAAAGAGTCGGACACGATTGAGTGACTGAACTGAACTGAACTGATAGTTGTCCCAGCACCATTTGTTGAAGACTATTTTTTCTCCATTAAATTATCTTGAAACACTTGCTGAAAATCAGTTGATCATAGAGGGCTTATTTCTGGACTCTAAATTTTATTCCATTTACCCATAAGTCTTTATGCTAGTTTTGATCCTTTATCCTTATGCCAGTTTTGATTACTTTAGTAGTACTTTGATTACATAGTTTTGATTACTTTAGCTTTGTGCTGCTAAGTCGATTCAGTCGTGTCCGACTCTGTGTGACCCCATAGATGGCAGCCCACCAGGCTCCCCCGTCCCTGGGATTCTCCAGGCAAGAACACTGGAGTGGGTTGCCATTTCCTTCTCCAATGCATGAAAGTGAAAGTGAAGCCGCTCAGTCTTGTCCAACCCGAAGCTATCCCATGGACGGCAGCCTTCTAGGCTCCTCCGTCCATGGGATTTTCCAGGCAAGAGTGCTGGAGTGGGGTGCCATCGCCTTCTCCGACTTTAGCTTTGTAGTATGTTTTAAAATTGGGAAGTATGCATCCCCCAATTTTGATCTTTTCCACAATTGTTTTGCCTATTCTGGCCCCTTCAATTTTAGACCAGAGGGATTTTAGAATTAACTTGTCAAATTCTGCAAAAAACACAATTTGGCATTTTCATAAAGATTGCATTGTTATAGATTATTTTGGGGAGTATTGCCATCTTAACATTATTGCCTTCTGACCCACAATAATAGAATATCTTTTCATTTATTTAAATTTTCTTTAATTTTCATTCCCTCTGTTAAATTTATCTTTAAATATTTTATTTTATTTGATGTGCATGTGTTCTCTTAGCTTCATTTTCAGAATGTTCATTGACAGCATATAGAAATGCAGTTGATTTCTGTATATAGGTCTTATATTCTGCAATTTTACTGAGCCTATTTAGTAGCTCTAATAGTTGTCTGTGTATGTATATATGTGGTGTGTGTGTGTTCATTAGTATTCTCTATCTAAAAGATAATATTATCTGCAAGAAGAGATAGTTTCAGTTCTTTCTCTTAAATTTAGATGACTTTTATTTTTCTTTCTTGCATGGTTTCCCTGGCTAGCACCTCAAGCATAATACTGAATAGAAGTTGTAACATCAGCCACCCATGTCTTGTTCCTGATTTTAGGGGTAAGAATTCAGTCTTTCACTATTACATATGATATTAACTGTAGGTTTTATTTATTTTTTGTAGATGCTCTTTATGAGGTTTAGGTAATTTCCTTCTGTACTTATGTATGTAGTGTTTTTATTATGGAAAGGGTGTTGAATTTTTATCAAGTGCAATTTTGCTTCTTTTGAGATAATCAAGTGAAGTGTGTTTTTTTACCTTTATTCTATTGATATACCATATTACATTAATTGATTTTTGAATATAGAAACAGCCTTGCATTCCCTAGATAGATTTCATTATATATATATATATATATATATATATATATATATATATTTGCCAGTATTTTATTGAGGGTTTTTTTTGTCTATAATGATAGGAGATGAAATGAAGTGAAAGTCATTCAGTTGTGTCTGACTCTTTGTGACCCCGTGGACTATACAGTCCGTGGAATTCTCTAGGCCAGAATACTGGAGTGGGTAGCCTCTCCTTTCTTCAGGGGATCTTCCCAACACACGGACTGAACCCAGGTCTCCCATGTTGCAGGTGGATTCTTTGATATTGATCTGTAATTTTCATTCCTTATGATGTCCTTGTCTGGTTTTGTTATCAAGATAATGCCGAACACATTAAATGAGTTGCAAAGTGTTCTCTCCTCTTTTATTTTTTGGGAGAGTTTGTGAAGAATTTGTTAAAATTTTTTTAATGTTTAGTAGAATTCACTGGTGAAGCTGTTTGGATCTGGAGTTTTCACTGTATATAAAGTCCTAATTAAATCTCTTATTTGAATCTATTTAGATTCTTTTTCTTCTTGTGTCACTTTTTGTAATTTTTATCCTTTAAATAATTTTTCCCATTTCATCTAAATGGTTTAATTTATCATACAGTTGCCTTTAGGATTCCCTTTACAACTTGATTTCTAAAAAATCAGTGGTAATGTCCCTCTTGAATTCTCAGTTTTAATAATTTGAATTTTCTCTCTTTTTTACCGTAATCAGTTGGGCTAGAGTTTTATCAATTTTATTGATCTTTTCAAAGCACTCAGTTTGGGTTTTATTGAGTTTCTCCATTGTTTTTATATTTTCTACTTCATTAATTTCCACTCTAATTGTTATCATTCCCTTTCTTCTGATTTGGATTTAAATTCCTTCTATTTCCAGTATCTTAACATGAAATATTACATTCTTGACTTGAGATCTTTCTTCTTTTTTGATGTTTGTACTATGGATTTCCCTCTAAGCACCTTTTAAGGTAAACCTCATAACTTTTTGTATGCGATATGTTCATTTACATTCATTTCAAAGTATTTTCTAATTGTACTTATCATGTATTCTTTGACCTATTGGTTATTTTGCACTGTGTTGTTTAATTTACATCTATTTGTAGATTTTTGTAGATGAGCTTTGAGAGAACTGATGCCTTAAATATCTTGAGTTTTACAATCCATTAAAATGGTAATTCTTTCAATTTATTTATGTCTCCTTTGATTTCTTCCATCAGTGTTTTGTAGTTTTCAGTGGACAGGTCTAATGTATATTTTGTAAGATTTGTGTAAAGGTATTTCATATTTTTGGAGCTATTGTAAATTGTCTTGTTATTTAAAATTTTAATTATTCATAGCTAGTATAAAAACTTGTGATTTATTTTTGGATATTTAGCCTATATCCTGCAACTTTGCTAAATCTGCATAGTCACTGTAGTGAGTTGTTAATAGATACTATAGAATTCTTTATGAAGACAATCATGTGATCTGAAAAGAGACGGTTTTATTTCTTCCTTTCAATTATGGGTACCTTTTCTACCTTTTTATTGCACTAGCTAAGACTACCAGTAATTGTTATTGTTTAGTAACTCAGTCAGGTCTGACTCTTTGTGACCCCATGGACTGCAGCACGCCAGGCTTCCCTGTCTATCACCATCTCCTGAAGCTTACTCAAACTCATGTCCGTCAAATCGGTGATTCCATCCAACTATCTCATCCTCTGTCATCCCTTTCTCCTGCTACTTTCAGTCTTTCCCAGCATCAGGGACTTTTCTAATGAGTCAGCATTTTGTATCAGGTGGCCAAAGTACTGGAGCTCCAGATTCAGCATCAGTCATTTCAATGAATATTCAGGACTGATTTCCCTTAGGATTGACTGGTTTGATCTCCTTGAAGTCTACAGGACTCTCAAGAGTCTTCTCCAACACCACAGTTCAAAAGCATCAATTCTTCATCATTCAGCCTTCTTTATGGTCCAGCTCTCACAACCATACATGATTACTAGAAAAACCATAGCTGTGATTATACGGACTTTTGTCAGTAAAGAAATGTCTCTGGTTTTTAATTGCTGTCTATGTCTGTCATAGTTTTCTTCTAAGGAGCAAGTGTCTTTTAATTTCATGGCTTCAGTCACCATCTGCAGTGATTTTGGAGCTCAAAAAAATAAAGTCTGTCACTGTTTCCATTGTTTCCCCATCTATTTGCCATGAAGTGATGGGACTGGATGTCATGATCTTAGTTCTCTGAATGTTGAGTTTTAAGCCAGCTTTTTCACTCTCCTCTTTCACCTTTACCAAAAGGCTCTTTAGTTCCTCTTCACTTTCAGCCATAAGGGTGGTGTCCTCTGCATATCTGAAGTTATTGATATTTCTCCTGGCAACCTTGATTCCAGCTTGTGCTTCATCCAGCCTGACATTTTGCATGATGTACTCTGCATATAAGTTAAATAAGCAGGGCAACAATATAAAGCCTTGATGTACTGCTTTCCCTATTTGGAACCTTGTTCCATGTCCAGTTCTAACTGTTGCTTCTTGACCTGCATACAGATTTCTCAGGAGACAGGTAAGGTGGTAGGGTATTCCCACCTCTTTAAGAATTTTCCACAGTTTTTCGTAATCCATACAGTCAAAGATTTTAGTGTAGTCAATGAAGCAGAAGTAGATATTCTTCTGGAATTCTCTTGTTTTTTTCTATGATCCAACAAATGTTGGCAATTTGATCTCTGGTTCCTCTGCCTTTTCTAAAACCAGCTTGAATGTCTGGAAGTTCTCGGTTCATTAACTGTTGAAACCTAGATTGGAGAATTTTGAGCATTACCTTGCTAGTGTGTGAGATGAATGCAGTTGTGCAGTAGTTTGAACATTCTTTGGCATTGCCTTTCTTTAGAATTGGCATGAAAACGACCTTTTCCAGTCCTGTGGCCACTGCTGAGTTTTCCAAATTTGCTGGCATATTGAGTGCAGCACTTTCACAGCATCATCTTTTAGTATTTGGAATAGCTCACCTGGAATCCCATTACCTCCACTAGCTTTGTTGCAGTGATACTTCCTAAGGCCCCTTTGACTTGGCATTTCAGGATGTCTGACTCTAGGTGAGTGATCACACCATCATGGTTATCTGGGACATTAAAATCTTTTTTGTATAGTTCTTCTGTGTACTCTTGCTACCTCTTCTTAACATCTTCTGCTTCTGTTAGGTCCATAGCATTTCTGTCCTTTATTGTGCCCATTTTTGCATGAAATGTTCCCTTGGTATCTCTAATTTTCTTGAAGAGATCTCTAGTTTTTTCCATTCTGTTATTTTCCTCTATTTCTGTGCATTGATCATTTAGGAAGGCTTTCTTTTCTCTCCTTGCTGTTCTTTGGAATTCTGCATTTAGATGGTGTATCTTTCTTTTTCTTTTTGGCCTTTCTCTTCTTTTCTCAGCTATTTGTAAGGCCTCCTCAGACAACCATTTTGCCTTTTTGCATTTCTTTTTCTTGGGGATGGTTTTGATCACTGCCTCCTATAAAAGGTTATAAACCTCCATGCATAGTTCTTCAGGCACTCTATCAGCTCTAATCCCTTGAATCTATTTGTTCTGTATCTTAGGGGGAAAATTCTTTTTCTCTCACTGGATATAATGTTGATTATACTTTCCCTAGATATTCTTTATCACATTGATGATGTTTCCTTTCATTCATATTTTGTGAAGAGTTTATATCATGAACAGATGTTGAATTTTGTGAATGACTTTTTCTATGTCTCTTGAGATGATTATATGATTTTCATGTTTAGTCTGTAGATATAGTGAATTTTGTTAATCGATTCTTGAACCAATCTTGCATTTTTTGATAATGCTTCACTTGATCAAGATATATTCTCTCTTTTACATATTGTTGCATTAGATTTAGTATTATTTTTAAAGTTTTTATGTCTATATTTATAAAATACCTGTACTTTTATTGTAGTGTCTTTTCCAGTTTGAATGTCATGGAGATGTTCGCCTCATAGAATAAGTTTAAATTTTCTGAAAAAATTTGCTTAGAATTGGTATAGTCTCTTTTTAAAATTTTTGTTGGCATTCAACAGTGGACTCATCTAACCATAAAGTTTTCTTTGTGGTGAGATTTTTAAATTATATGTTAATTTCATTTAAAAAATTATGTGTATATATAGCTATTCAGGTTAGCATTTCTTCAGTAATTTTTAATTGTGTCTATAAAGGGATTTATCCAGTTCATTTAGATTCTCAATTTTATTGACTTAAAATTTTCATCATCTACATAATCCTTTTAATAATCTAGAATCTATAGAGATGCTCCTTCACTTAGTTCTATTATTGGTAATGTATGTCTTCTCTATTTTTTTTCCCATGACAGTCTAGCTAGAGGTTAATCATTTTGACAGATCTTGCGGAAGAATTATCTTTGGGGGTCATGGAAAAGCATGCTTTAGGTATTGGAGAGAAAAGAGAATGGCCTTGCTGCAAATTTGCAAGCTTTCACGCTTAGGATATTAATGATATATGAGGGGAATGCCCTGAAAGAAAAGCTTCTGCTTGCATTACATGTATCTGGAGTCAATTATTTTTGCTTTTTAATATGGGGGAAAATACATCACTGTATAATCAAAAGGGGAAGAGGATTCTATCTTCTTTTAAAAATAATAGCAATGTCACCATAATATAATCTCCTTGAGAAGGTGATTTGTTGTAAACAGCAATTAAACACAAACTACCTATGGCCTCCTATAAATCTAATTGCTAATAATAACTCCAAGGGGGAAACGTTGATTGTGTTATTTCAGAACTCCTCAGATTCAAATGTGTTCCTTTTATTCAGGGAAACACGGTGTCTTCATAACTGTCAGTTCTCTAAAAATATTATCATACAAAGTACTTACCATACTGGAGATTAGGAAACATAACCATAATTTAATATAGGAAAATTTACAATTAAACTATAACAACAGAAGAAATATTAGAATCATACTTGTAAAACACATGCAAATTATTTTAAAATAAGGATGAATAGAGCCCCTTTTCTCTAGGGATGGTATGGAATCTATAGCTTCTTCTTTACTCAGTCTCTCATTAAAGGAGGTATGTTTTCTGGCTTGTCTAGAAGGCTGATTGTTTGACCTGATGAGCAAGCAGGCATAGAACGAGCTTCTTTAGAGCAGTCCTGGGGACAGAGAGCATTTCTAAGTCTCTGAGTGCTTCTCACCGCAGTCAGGTGGTATTGTGCATCCTCTGGGGCTCTGAAGCTTGTTATTGCACTAGAATCGCCTACTCTGTCCCCAGCTCCAAGGAGCTGCTTGTTCAGAGATGAATTCTTATGTTCTTAGACTGTAGCTTTTGCTCTTGGCATCCTTTCATCAGTCACTGCCCACCTTGGGACAGATAGATATTGACACAGAAAACATACTCATATATTTGTGAACTGACTAGCGGTGAAGAAGGTTTCTTAAAAATGGAATCACAGAGTACTGTAGAGATTGCAGCTGAGGTTGAGTAGACCTGTCTTTCCTTTCCTTTTTTCTTTGTCCATTTTCATATGGTTGCAAAAAATCCTCCTAAAGGAGAAAGCCGCCTCTTATTTCCCCGAGTGATCTGCTTTCTCTGGGAGAATAATACCTCATATACCTGTTAAATAAAACCACTTGTTGTTGTTTAGTTGCTAAGTCATGTCCAACTCTTTGCACCCCTGTGGACTGTATCCTGCCAGACTCTTCCGTCCATGGGATTCTCCAGGCAAGAATACTGGAGTGGATTGCCATTTCCCTTACCAGGGGATTTTCCCAGCCCAGGGATCGAACCCAAGACTCTAGCGTTGCAGGCAGATTCTTTAGCACTGAGCCACCTGGGAAGCCCCAGGGAAAACCTCGAAAAGGAGACACCAGCATTAGCATGAAACCAAGAAATCCCCTCTAGGAGATAAGCTGAGCAGATTGAGTAAAGTGCTCTGCATCAGCTCCCTGGCTTGTCAGTGGGCAGCAGTCATGGCCTGGCCACCTCTACTGACTAGGCCTTACTCACAATGGGCAGTGGGAACATCATGCTGTAGCATTGTGTTATCACAGTCCCTGTGCATTTCTGTTGTGTTGAAAGGTGTTATTGCAGAATGAGAAGTCAAATGCAAAGCTGACCTTTACCATAGGAAAATCTCCTAAGTGAGAGTCCTGACTCCTCTCATCAGGAGAAGCAGTTGCAGAGAATGAGGAACAGCTTGTGTTGTGACTTTGGGAAAGTCCTTTGGCTCACATTTAACACCTGTTAAAATGTTAACAATTGTCAAATCCAGGTAATGTACATGGATGATTATTGTACTCTTATTGGGCTTCAGTTTTCTCTTCTGCTGAGTAAGTGAGTTTCACATGGCTCCTTATTTTTAGACTTTCATCATGAACAAATTTAAACACAAAAATGGAAAAATTGGTGTAGTAGACATCCATGTACACACCACCTGGGTTCATTAGCTGCTAACATTTTGCCACATGTGTTAGTCACTCAGTCATGTCTGACTCTGTGACTCCGTGGGCTATAGCCTGTCAGGCTCCTCTATCCTTACAATTCTCCAGGCAAGAATACTGGAGTGGGTTGCCATTTCCTTCTCCAGGGGATCTTCCTGACCCAGGGATCAGACCTGTGTCTCTTATGTCTCCTGCATTAGCAGGCGTGTTCTTTACTGTCTGAGTTGTCAGGGAACCATTGTATGTATCTCTGTCTATACTTTTGCTAAGTCATTTAAAAGTGAATTGTAGATGTAAGGATATTTCATGCTTAAATACTTCAGTTTGTATATTCAGAAATTAATGACATGTTCCTCCATCATCATAAACCAAGTCATAGAATGATTTTGTGAGTCCCAGAGTTCCAAGCTCTGGGAGCCCTGGACTTGGTTTTCATCAGAAGTATATGAGAGAACAAATAGGAACAGAGACAGATATACCGTGAAGTACACGCAGCTCCAACTTTGGATTTTCCCATGTATACATTCCTTTTAATACCAATTATATTAAATTTGCCAAAAAAATTATATTAGCCATAATTCCTTAAGACCATTATTTAGTTTCAATCTGTCTTCTAGTCCCTGACAAATCTCTTCTTCTTCCTCCAAACATAAACACATGCACACACACATTTTCTCTCTCTCTCATATCAAGTAAGATTGGAATGGCTGTAAACATTTTAGAGATTCCATTTTAAAAATTGGATAACTAATCTTGCTTGCAGTCACTGCTGTGCAAAGTGAAGATTTTGCCAGCTCTCCAGAGGTACAAATGCCTTCTAGGAATACTGTTACTGTCCACGGGTAGAAATCTTAAAGTAATATATAGGAGGAAAGGAGGGAAAATTTGAGACAAAATGACTGGAGTCACAGATTCCCAGATTTCCCAGATTCCCTTTAATCTGGGAAAAGGCATCCAATCAGAGTATGTGTAAGTTAGGAAGCTGAGAATTTGAATCTCATGCATAACTCATCAAAACGCAAATCATCTCTTGTTAAGAATTGCACTTAAATACATAGTATATGCACCATATATGGGAATTACACAAAGTAGAATTTATCAGAAAACCTGTTGCTGTGTTACACCACGAATACTTTCGGGTGAGAAATTGGATATTTTATGCATCTAACCATGTCATCTCACATCTTAGAGAATCTCACTCATCTTTACCTAAGGAAATCTGGCAGGGTCAGGTTTAGAATGGTGCAAAATTGTGACCAATGCTATGAAATGACAAACGTAATACACAAATGGAGCTCATTTGGCAAAATGTTAATAGTTGTCGAATCCAGGTAATGGGAACTTGGGTGATTATTGTACTCCTATTGCATATTTGAAAGTTCTCATAATGAAAAGAAAAAGCACCCTATAAAATCTACTTAGCTTATAAGAGAAGAAATTGACACGAACCTATGAGGAAATGGGTGTATATGATAGAGGAGGAACTTGATTATACTGCTCAGTATGGTGGGTCATTCATTTAAAAATGCATTTTGGCTTAACTTATCATGTATGATTTAATTTCAGCATAATTTTGTATATTTTTCATAATTGTTAATCAAATCAAGCTTCAAATATAACTGGAATGAAGTCTGTCGGTAGAAGCCAAAAAAAGTAAAAGACAGGAGAGTAGCAGAAGCTTCAGAATGTCAAAGCCCTCCTTAGCATGTCATAATGAAATTTTAAAACTTTGATGTCAAAAATCAATGAACATTTTTCTAGAATATCAATAAAAATGATTTTTCCATCATGCAAAAGCAAGACTAAATTATCTTTTATTCTCTCTAGACATTGCAAAATTATTGTCATATGGTAGAACAGTGCATACAGCCAAAAACTTCAGGAATATAGAGTGTCAGGTGGTTAATAAAAATATATTATTTTCAGATTTTTGATATGTGTACTATTTGTTAACTTTTTAACTTTGTAATTTGTTGTGACTTTTTTCTCATTTAAAATAATATAGTACCTAGCGTTTGTACCTAGCTTTGAATTTATAATTTTGTAATCTTAAAGAGGACTTTAAAATGTACATGCCTCAGGTCTCTGGGTTGGTCACTAGCATCACTCTGATGTTTATAGTGTTCAGACAGAAAATTTGTGTTTTCTATTCTTCTCAACCTGTTTTTTTTCTAGTAGCAAACTGCAATGTTAAAACTAACATTATGTTATAAACTCAGACATTTTAATATGTTGGTGAAGGTATTGAAGCTCAGAAAGAAAGACGGCAACTTGTCCCAACTCAAATATATATATTAATATGTAGTGACAACACAGTGGTTAAGATTCAGGGCTCCTGATTCCCGTCCTCTGTTCTTCTCCTCATGCTGTAGAAACATATATGTTAAATATCATGCTCAAAATATGACATTGCGAGATGATTTGAAGTTCATTCGGTTGATTTACTCAGCCACTAATTTATGCATTACATATTCAGTGAGCACTGGATATTCACAGGTGGCCCCTGACCACATGGACCTGGACTTTAAACAGCTCACAAGAGCAGGATTCTAGACTAGTACAAAGAAATGTTGCAAAATAGTCAGTAATTATACACACTGGCATTCAAGTGGGGAAGGAATGTATCTTCTATTCCATATTTCTTGTGCCCCACCCCACATATTCCTCTGGAAAAGAGAGAGGAAGGTTGGTCCTGGCTTTATCAACTACCACAGAAATACGCTCTGTATTCAATCTTATTGCCTCCTATTTCCCATTCTTACTCTTTTTTAAAATTTCTTTTAACTTTTTATCTTATATTGGAGTACAGTTGATTAACAATGCTGTATTATTAATGTACAGGTGTACAACAAATTGATTCAGTTATAGATCTATTCTTTTTCAAATTCTTTTCCCAATTAGGTTGTCATGGAATATTGAGCTAAGTTCCCTGTGCTACACAGTAGGAAAGTAAAGAATGTTAGAAACTTTTGTACTTATGAATCCCTAGGAATCCTCTTCTGAACTTGTCAGGGTTCTCTAGAGAAGCAGAACCAATAGAAGGTGTATATATATATGTAAAAGCAGAGACATAACTTTGCCAATGAAGGTCCGTCTAGTCAAGGCTATGGTTTTTCCTGTGGTCATGTATGGATATGAGAGTTGGGCTGTGAAGAAAGCTGAGTGCTAAAGAATTGATGCCTTTGAATTGTGGTGTTGGAGAAGACTCTTGAGAGTCCCTTGGACTGCAAGGAGATCCAACCAGTCCATTCTGAAGGAGATCAGCCCCGGGATTTCTTTGGAAGGAATGATGCTGAAGCTGAAACTCCAGTACTTTGGCCACATCATGTGAAGAGTTGACTCATTGGAAAAGACTGATGTTGGGAGGGATTGATGGCAAGAGAGAAGGGGATGACAGAGGATGAGATGGCTGGATGGCATCACTGACTCGATGGACTTGAGTCTGAGTGAACTCTGGGAGTTGGTGATGGACAGGGAGGCCTGGCGTGCTGCGATTCATGGAGTCACAAAGAGTCGGACACGACTGAGCGACTGAACTGAACTGAACTGATATATATGTGTGTGTGTGTGTGTGTGTGTGTGTGTATCCTCTATCTATATTGTGTATGCTAAGTGTCTTCAGTCATGTCCACTCTTTGTGACACTATGGGCCATAGTCCATCAGGCTCCTCTGTCCATGGGATTCTCCAGGAAAGAACACTGGAGTGGGTTGCTGCGCCCTCCTGCAGGGGATCTTCTCAACCCCGGGATGAAAGCCACATCTCTTATGTGTCCTGCATTGGCAGACAGGTTCTTTACCACTAGCACCACCTGAGAAGCCCACCCCCCTCACATATATGCAACTGTGTTTGCTCAGTTGTGCCAGACTCTTTGCGACCTGACCCCAAGGACTGTAGCCCACCGAGCTCCTCTCTCCATGGGATTTTCCAGACAAGAATATTGAAATGGGTTGCCATTGTCTCCTCCAGGGATATTCCCATCTCAGAGATTGAACCTGTGACTCCTGTATCTGCAGGTAGACTCTTTACCACTGAGCTACCTGGGAAGCTCATACAAACATATATATGTATGTTTATGAAAGAAATCAATATTGAGATATGTGTGTATACATACATATAAATAGGATTTATTGTGAAGAATAGGCTAATACATTTATGGAGACTGAGACATTTGTGCAGTCAGAATCTGCAGCCTAAAGTTTCAAGAACCAGGCAGGCCAGGGGTGTAAGTTCCAGTCCAAGTCTAAAGGCAGGAAGAGACTGATATCCTAGCTTGGAAACCAGCAGGTAGAGGGTGCATTCTCCATTGCTCAGTGTTCTGTTCAGACCTCAACAGATTGGATGAGGCCCACCTACACAGGGGAGGGCAATCTGCTTTACTCAGTCTACTGATTCAAATGTTAGCCTCATCCAGAAACACCCTTACAGACACATGCAGAAGTAATTTAACCAAATACCGGGCACTCTTGACCTGATTAAGTAGACACATAAATTAAGCATCACTTCAGTATCTCCTCTCTCCCTCTCTATCCTTTTTCATTACTACTTTAGATTGGGGTTCCCTAGAAGCAGACCCTCAGATGACGGTTTGTGGAAAAATGGTTTACTAAGCAATGCCCCCAAGAAAAAAACAGAAAAGGGACAGACAGAGGGACTGGGATGGGAGGAGGCCAAGTGATGGTTCAGTAACAAGCGAAGTTCCAGGGAAGTTAACTTTGTCTTAGTCCTATGGAAAAGCTCTGAAAACATGTGGGCTACACCTCAGACAGAAATGTGCCCCAGTGGTTATCGGCCTCTTAGCAGTGATCGCAATAATGTCAGTGTTATCAAGGACTTATGTGCATGATACTGGACTCTGGCTTTTTAGGCTTAATAGTATTCAATCTTCATGTCAAATTTATGGTAGTTAATATAATTACACTACTGAGACTCAGAGTGAGTAAGCTGACTGTGGGAACAGTAAGGGCTCACAAGTATACAGTCCTCCTGTCCTCCAGATGCTGTCTGTCCTTTGCTCTATGTCCTTGTTGACCACGCCAAATTAACTGGTGGAAATATTATTAATTTCTATGCAGGTTATAGTGGGTAGAATGTCAACATTCCCATTTGTGGTAGAGAAAATCTGTTTCATTCTTTATAGACATACTCTCATGTATCTTGGTAACTTCCCAGGACATAATTCTCTATTAATTCAAAATAAAACATTCTGATATTGATGAAAGGATTGTAGGTATAAGCTGCAAAGAAAAATATCTGGCATTTCTCTGAAAGTTTGCTTTTTTTTAAATTTTTATTTTATTTTTAAACTTTACAAATTATATTAGTTTTGCCAAATATCAAAATGAATCCACCACAGGTATACATGTGTTCCCCATCCTGAACCCTCCTCCCTCCTCCCTCCCCATACCATCCCTCTGGGTCGCCCGAGTGCACCAGCCCCAAGCATCCAGTATCATGCATCGAACCTGGACTGGCAACTCGTTTCATATATGATATTATACATGTTTCAATGCCATTCTCCCAAATCTTCCCACCCTCTCCCTCTGCAACAGAGTCCATAAGACTGTTTTATACATCAGTGTCCCTTTTGCTGTCTCGTACATAGGGTTATTGTTAGCATCTTTCTAAATTCCATATATATGCGTTAGTATACTGTATTGGTGTTTTTCTTTCTGGCTTACTTCACTCTGTATAATAGGCTCCAGTTTCGTCCACCTCATTAGAACTGATTCAAATGTATTCGTTTTAATGGCTGAGTAATACTCCATTGTGTATATGTACCACTGCTTTCTTATCCATTCATCTGCTGATGGGCATCTAGGTTGCTTCCATGTCCTGGCTATTATAAACAGTGCTGAGATGAACATTGGGGTACACGTGTCTCTTTCCCTTCTGGTTTCCTCAGTGTGTATGCCCAGCAGTGGGATTGCTGGATCATAAGGCAGGTCTATTTCCAGTTTTTTAAGGAATCTCCACACTGTTCTCCATAGTGGCTGTACTAGTTTGCATTCCCACCAACAGTGTAAGAGGGTTCCCTTTTCTCCACACCCTCTCCAGCATTTATTATTTGTAGACTTTTGGATTGCAGCCATTCTGACTGGTGTGAAATGGTACCTCATAGTGGTTTTGATTTGCATTTCTCTCATAATGAGTGATGTTGAGCATCTTTTCATGTGTTTGTTAGCCATCTGTATGTCTTCTTTGGAGAAATGTCTATTTAGTTCTTTGGCCCATTTTTTGATTGGGTCATTTATTTTTCTGGAATTGAGCTGTAGGAGTTGCTTGTATATTTTTGAGATTAGTTGTTTGTCAGTTGCTTCATTTGCTATTATTTTCTTTTTTGAGCTACTCAAAAAGATATGATTCTTGGCTGTCATGGGATTTTTTTACACCCATGCTGACACTCAGAGTTTCAGAAATTTGCTGAATATGAAAGAAGTCTTTGGAAAGACAGAGCCTTTCCAAATTTAGCCTTTTGCTACTAAATGTAAAGAACAAGTGGTGAAGATAATTATGTGTGTAAGCCATAAAGGCTGGGAACTTCCTGCATTGGCGAATCATAAGTTCACCTCCTGAAGGCTCTCAGAGGGACAGTTGTGTGTTTTATAAACAAAAATAAATTGGTTTATGGACACCACTGTTCCAGAGTTAGCCATTACTTTGAGTTCTTTATTAAAAATGCATATAAATGAAGATATAATTAGGCAGGTTTAAAAAGCTTTATGTTTCCTATAGTTACTTACTGTTTTGCAAAAAGAGTATTATTTTAACAGTTTACCCTTCTTAAATGTTAATTTTGAATGTAGCTTAACAAAGAACAGTTCAACCAAATTACAGGATTGTTTTATAATGGATTTCAGGATGTTTTTTCTTTATGAGTAATTTCCTCATCCACCATATATATTACTATATAGTTAATATTTTTAGTTACAGGAATTTCTCAAAGAATTGACAATTTAAAAATTGTTTAAGGTGACATTTGCTGAATTAGAGCTTTCCAGTTATATATGTAGAGAGAAAGTAGAAGTTTGATAAATTTGCACTATATTGAATATGTTAAAAAGATAGTCTGAGAATTCTTTCTTATTAATTTTCACCTTGTATTTTAACACATGTTGGCATCTTGTATTGTGGCATCTAGCATTATTTTACATAGAAGATTGCACTTCAAGGAATGCTTTAGCATGTGTGGGTTTATTTAAAGCTACCATGTAATGGTGTTGAGATGAAATCTTGAAGTAATTAGAAGAAAGACAGCTTGAGACATCTAAATTATGTGGCTCCAACTGGCCCTCTTCTAATCATCCTTATTTTGAAAAACAGAACTAAAAGGGTTATCGTCTTTGTTTTGTTAACATGTATTTTTTAAATTAAAAAACAAAAGTAATGCTTATAAAAATCTCAATAATACGAGCTAGTAGAAGAGCAGGCCCCCTTCCCTGACCCCCCTCACTCCTGAGGGACCCAAACACTTCTCCATCCAGGAATCTCCCCTTCCCACTTTGGTTTTCTCAGAGCCAACCTCTTTCCTCCTCTCCCAGTCATTCAGCAGAACCTCTTCTGGGAGTGAAGGAAATGGCTTCAAGAATCTTTGAGACAAAGAATTGTAAAAAGCTGTTTACCAGCTAGAAATCTGAGGGCAGAAGGGAGGGGGAAACAGAGATTTAGTAAATTACGTAGCTTGTACTATCCTCTGTCCCTACCATAGCATCATATTCTAGGATCTTCACTTTCTGGTTGCAGCCTCTCGGTACCAACCTCTCAGCCCATTCTCCCCCTTTCTGCTCTTCTGGATGGAGTTCAAGGGGACAGAGCTCTGGCTGACCCCTGAAACTGTGTCCATGCAGGAAGTCAGGGTGCCCATATCTCCTGATCTGTACAATGCCGTGTGACAGGACAACAACTCTCAGGAGGGTATAATTGTACTTTAGTAATAATTTATATCTTATCTCCCTAGCTTGCTAAAGAGAAGCAGTTTTAGACAAAGAGCCATATAAATTCTTCTTTCAAATCCATGGGTTTACTCACCTTGATACTGTAACATTCTTATTGAGTCTTAAGCACAGTAAAGTGATTTTTAAAGATTCTTTATGTTGAAGAACACAGGATCAAAATTTCAAAACATTTGCAATTGGAAGCTTTGGGTAGAAAAACTGCGATAATGACCAAAAAGGGGTAAAATGGTGAAGCATGTGCAAACAGATGTTGCACTCAATTTCATGCCAGAGTACATTAAAAAATTAGAACCTTGCTTTGTGATTTAGACGGTTGGACAATCTCTACAGATGTGTGTAGGCTGAAAAAAATTCTCCATGTGAAAGTGGACATTTTAAAAATTGTGGGAACCTACCTTCCAAACGCAGTCAGGCTCAGTTACGAAAACAGAAATCTCTTCTTTGTTTGGCAATTGTCTGCAGTGTCCAAACATGGATATTAGATCAGCACCACATGGGAATGAAAACAATTTTGAGGCTTATGCATCAAATGGAAAATTATGATTAGAAAATTTAATAACATTTTCATAAAGGAGAATAAAATATCCATGTACTATTTGGTAATTTAAAATGTATTAATATTAAAATGCATGAGTTGGGCATTTATTAAGTGCAAAGCACTTTGTTAGAACACCAGGTGGGTGGTCAAATGGTAATGAAAATATAAAAGACACAGTTCTGTTGGAGGAGGTCAGACTTTAAACTCCAAAACAAATTTCAGAATTATTATCGTTGCCTAGCAGGAAATGGCAACCCACTCCAGTGTTCTTGCCTGGAGAATCCCAGGGACGGGGGAGCCTGGTGGGCTGCCGTCTATGGGGTCGCACAGAGTCGGACACGACTGAAGTGACTTAGCAGCAGCAGCAGCATATGCTCATAGGTCTTTTTAAAATGTAATATAAGCATCCCCCTGAAAGGGTATTTCAATGTAATATGATTTATTTGAATTAATATCCTAGAAGTTTCAAGCATTCCTTTTCATAACTATCATCATTAAGTAAGAATAGAATTTCCTACTTTAGGATCTCTGAGTATTTCAGAGGATCTGTAGATGGGCTCCAGAGGGTCCTCTCCAGCTCTGCTAAAATTGTATACAATGTATATTTATTTGTATTTTTATCAGGAGAGAGTGGATAGCTTTCATATGTTCTGCTGAGGGCTCATGGCTCCTCAAATATTAAGAATCTGCATTTGAAAAACAGAGCTCTACTAATAGTAGGAGACAATTTGATTTATCTTACATAAAAAACTTTGCAAATAGCCAAAGTGTAAAACAAAGTTAAGCATTATGTTTATACCTTCAAATACAACTCTGGTAACATAGTTTCTATTTAAATATGTGTTTTAGAAATAGGTCCAAGCTCTTTGTCATCAGACATCCTCTCTTCTGTCTCCTTACAGTATGAACGATCTGAAGAGTCATGAGAAGTACCCATAAGGTTGCACCATATTGTGCATTTTTGGCAATCACTCAGGAATTATCTGGGAAGAAAAAGGAAATGAGAAATAAGTATGGATTCAACCTTATGATCAAGGGATACTGACACAGATAAACAGAAAAGTTTGGATCAAGTGCCAAGTCATGGGTTACAGAACACCTAATTAAATCAAATTAATTGACTCAGCAATACTAATTATGGGCATTAATTAATTATTAATATCAACATAGGTTAACATTCTTTGATAAAAAATTGGAAACCTGAAACTTGGTCATAATATTTCTTGTTTCAGCAAAAGAATAACTTGTCAGATAAATGAAGCAGTTAAGATTTGAGCTTTGTTTGTTTCTTTTTATTGATAAGAGAATGTTAGCCAGTAATAAGAGTTGTGGTAGATTTGCATTATGTCAATTTAGTTAAGCTGGAAATAAATTTCCCAGAGTTCCGTGCCTATCAACTTCCAGGTTAATATGGGATGCACGAGACATTGTGTATGAGATCTGGTAGGTGGAAGTGAGATTAAAGGCATATTATGTTATGCTTGGAAGGTCACCTCAGTCTACCATGCTCTGCTGGCAGCTCTTGAATATTGCTGTTCCTTTGCTGGTGTACCTTGTTGACCTGGAACTGTGGTGGGCCTGCAGCTTCTTTAGCTATTGGCAGATCTTCAGCTGCTTTGGCTCCCTGGCCAGGTGCATGTTGAGCTCTGTGATGCAGAGGACTAGCTTCTTGTGCTGCCTCACATCATCAAACTTAGAGGCTCTGGGAGACTGACTTTGGTTTCACCTTATCCTTCCTAATGCAGGTCCATCTTTCCTTCCTTACTTCTTGTCCTGCCTACTTCAAGGTCAGCACTGGATGTAGAAGCAACAGTCTTACAAGGACTGTTTAACTCGCTTCCATAGCTGTGTAAGAGCAAACATCCATTGTAATCCCTTTTCTATATCCTTCCTATTGGTTCTGCTTTTCTGGTTGATGTCATATACCCATATGACCCGATATAACTAAAGGGACATACACTGAAAAAGGATTTAAATTAGGGAATTTATTGTTGAAGTCAGAAGTGATATCCTATACTTTTTCAAAACTGATGCAAGTTAAACCATTTTTTACACTAACTTGTTAATATTTATAAAGCAAAAGGCATTTTCAAAGTAGTTCTGTGCTCTTCTGGGCTTAGGAAATAATTAGAAATAACAAAAACTCTTATGAATCAGTTCTAGTTTCCATCTCTTTTTCATGGTTGATATTGTTAGGTAGTTAGAATAGGAAAAAGGAGTCCAGAACAGCGATGGCTAAAAGAAAAGGAAGGGAAAAGCCCTTGAAAATAGAACAAAGAAAGGTCTGAGGACCTGAGTGAGGACCTCAGGTAGAACAAATAGCACTCCTGGCTAGCCCAGTTTACATAGGGCAGGCTCAGGGGAAGGAGAAAAAACAAAACATATAAAAAGAGGAGCCAAAGGGCCAGAGATCTCTCTTTTCTCTTTGTGTCTTTTGGGTCAGCGTGCCCTCACACCTCGAGAATGTATTTTCCTTTATTTTCCAAATAAAACTGAGCTGTAACACTGGTCCATCTGAGAGCAAACATCCATCAATTTGGACTTTGGGTGGCACTCTGCCCTCAAGGTCAAGCACCAAGCCTTCCCTCATGGTGGTTCAACAGGACTGAAGTGGCACACTCCAGCCAGCCTGCCTGTCACGGATAACCGTCATGGGGCTGGAGCCAAGGGTAGCAACTGGATGTGGCAGGTAGGTCTGAGAATTTCTTGGTTGACACAGGGGCTACCTACTCTGTCCTGACCACCTACTCCAGAGCCTTCTCCTCCCAAACCTGTACCATTTTGGGTGCTACAGGAAAGACGATTATGAAAGATTCACCCGAGCACTTCTTCGCTGCTGACAAATATTTTCCCACCAGTTTCTGGTGGTCCCTGAGTGTCCTACTCCCTTATTGGGAAGAGATCTTTCCTGCCTTTCAAATCTTACAGCTATTGCAGTCCTGATAGAAGATGCTTTAAAACTCTTTTTTTTTTCTAATTTTATTATTTTTTTTAATTTAATTTAATTTTATTTTTTAATTATTATTATTTTTTAATATTATTTTATTTTTAAACTTTACATAATTGTATTAGTTTTGCCCAATATCAAAATGAATCCATCACAGGTATACATGTGCTCCCCATCCTGAACCCTCCTCCCTCCTCCCTCCCCATACCATCCCTCTGGGTCGTCCCAATATTGTATTGGTTTTGCCAAATATCTAAATGAATCCACCACAGGTATACATGTGTTTCCCATCCTGAACCTTCCTCCCTCCCCATACCATCCCTCTGGGTCATCCCAGTGTACCAGCCCCAAGCATCCAGTATCGTGCATCAAACCTGGACTGGTGACTCGTTTCATATATGATATTATATGTATTTCAATGCCATTCTCCCAAATCATCCCACCCTCTCCCTCTCCCACAGAGTCCAAAAGACTGTTCTATACATCAGTGTCTCTTTTGCTGTCTCGTATACAGGGTTATTGTTACCATCTTTCTAAATTCCATATATATGCATTATTATACTGTACTGGTGTTTTTCTTTCTGACTCTTTCTTGGGGGCAAACTATTTTTACCAGCCACCAAGTGAAAAAACTCCTAAATGGGAGAGGCCATTTATGGATATCTGATCAAAGAATTCTCAAATATCAAGTAGTGCTGATGGAAAATCCAAGCCTCACTATATCCCTTTGTGAGGTTCTTAACCCAGCCACTATCCTGCTTACCCCCGAGGGCTCTTTCTCCCCTTTCACTCTTGCCTAGAAACCTTGGACCACTGGACAAAACCCAAGAGGGACTGTTGGAAGGTCCTCTGGCCAATCCTGAGGAAATCTGGTACACTTATGGAAGCAGCTTTGTCTTGGATGGAAAAAGAAGAGCCGGATAGCCAGTAGTCTCCCATTTTGAGACCATAGAGGCTAAGCCTCTGCCACTAGGTACTTCAGCCCAATTAGCTGAGCTAATAGCTCTGACTCAAGCTTTAGAGCTGGGAAAAGGAAAAAGAGTAGCCATTTACACTGACTCCAAGTATGTCTTTCTGGTGCTACATGCACATGCTGCTATTTGGAAAGAAAGAGGCCACTTGACCACTTGAGGGTCCCCAAATATGGTGATCAAATCCTTATACTCTTGGAGTGGGTCCATCTGCCCACTAAGGTTTCGGTCTCCCACTGTAAAGAACACCAAAAAGGGAGCACGGAAGTGGCACAAGGGAACCAAGCAGCTGATCAGGCAGCTAAAAGAGCAACATTACAGAACAGTGACCTAACAGGGGTTGCCACCTTAGTTCCACATACTAATTTGCCAGACACTCCTTCATATACTGAAGGTGAGACTCTTAAAGTTAAGAGTGAGAGCTTTCGAGAAGATCATATGGGGTGGTTCCAAAAGGAGTAGGGCCAAAGCTGACTTTCTGCAGAGAAAATGGAGAAAGGGAACATGTAGGACCTACACAGAGTCACTGTCTGCACACTTTATTCCTCAAAGTGGACTAGGAAGGACATTGATCTTTTTCAGAAAAAAATTACATTTTATTAAATGTAATTGGTCAAAGTTATATTTATGGGCCTCGATGAGTGTTTTATACCCTCATCTGCTTTTTCAAATGTTGATAGGAGTCACTGCTGCTGCTGCTAAGTCACCTCAGTCGTGTCTGACTCTGTGTGACCCCATAGACGGCAGCCCACCAGGCTCCCCTGTCCCTGGGATTCTCCAGGCAAGAACACTGGAGTAGGTTGCCATTTTCTTCTCCAATGCATGAAAGTGAAAAGTGAAAGTGAAGCTGCTCAGTCGTGCCGACTCTAAGCGACCCCATGGACTGCAGCCTACCAGACTCCTCCATCCATGGGATTTTCCATACTAGAGTACTGGAGTGGGTTGCCACTGCCTTCTCTGATAGGAGTCACTAGATACCAGTAATAGAGAGTTTAAGGAAAGAATCATGGAATAAGTTGAGAGTCAGTAGGTCTTAGGGAAGGATTTGTTAGAAGTAATGATTAACTCAAATTTGACTGAGTTAAAGAGAATTTATTGGTGATGGTAGTTTTATTTATTTATTTAAAACAACCTAAAGGGTAGAAATAGAAATATAGCATTCCTTCCCCGCTTTATCTCTTGATACATTAGGGTGCATTTGGCACTCACTCCTAAGTTATATGTCCTTTCAGCTCGAATGTCACTGACCAAATGGCTAGTGTCTTGACCTAGTGTCTTTTTTGACCTAGTTATTGGGGGTATTGATTGTAACAGCTCAGCCAGTGGATTTACTATGCTATGTGAGGGTTTCCAGTATTGATCCAATCAGCTGTGGGCAGGGAGCCAAATACAAAAATGGCTGCCAAGTGATAGTAGAGAGTCTTTTCGAAGAAGATTTGGGTTGGGCAGACATCTTGAATAGTTTCTACTAGACAGTATTCTCTTTATTACCCAGTAAAAAGCAGTTGGATTCAATTACTGTTTTTAAGCCTTGAATCAGTTGAATCAGTAGCTCTCTCTGTGCTTTAGTGCTATCATATCCATATATATAAGAAACCTATTCCTACTCTAGATATAAAGATTACTTAGGTCATATTTTTTGAAAGCACTGAATCTTTTGGTAATAAATACTGCATAAATATTTGGCCATTGTAAGTCTTTCAAATTTTTTACTGTCTTGAAAGGCTAATTTAAAAAATAATCTTTGGAAAGTTGGTCTCCTTATCAATCACTAATAGAGTATTCAGATCTGTATAATACCCAAAGCAATCTATAGATTTAATGCAATTCCTATAAAGCTACCAATGGTATTTTTCACAGAACTAGAACAGGTAATTTCACAATTTGTATGGAAACACAGAAAACCTCAAATAGCCAAAGCGATCTTGAGAAAGAAGAATGGAACTGGAGGAATCAACCTTCCTGACTTCAGGCTCTACTACAAAGCCACAGTCATCAAGACAGTATGGTGCTGCACGAAGACAGAAAGATAGATCAATGGAACAAAATAGAAAGCCCAGAGATAAATCCACATACCCATGGACACCTTGTCTTTGACAAAGAAGGCAAAAATATACAATGGAGAAAAGACAATGTCTTTAACAAGTGGTGCTGGGAAAACTGGTCAACCACGTGTAAAAGAATAAAACTAGAGCACTTTCTAACACCATGCACAAAAATAAACTCAAAATGGATTGAAGATCTAAATGTAAGACCAGAAATTTTAAACCTCTTAGAGGAAAACAGGCAGAACACTCTCTGATATAAATCACAGCAAGATCCTTTATGACCCATCTCCCAGAGTAATGGAAATAAAAACAAAAATAAACAAATGGGACCTAATTAAATTGAAAAGCTTTTGCACAATGAAGGAAACTATAAGCAAGGTGAAAAGGCAGCCTTCAGAATGGGAGAAAATAATAGCAACTGAAACAACTGACAAAGAATTAATCTTCAAAATATACAAGCAGCTCAATCAACTCAATACCAGAAAAATGAACAACCCAGTCAAAAAGTGGGCCAAAGAACTAAACAGACATTTCTCCAAAGACATACAGATGGCTAATAAACACATGAAAATATGCTCAACATCACTCATAATTAGAGGAATGCAAATCAAAACCACAATGAGGTACCATCTCGTGCCAATCAGAATGGCTGCTATCAAAAAGTCCTTAAACAGTAAATGCTGGAGAGGGTGTGGAGAAGAGGGAACCCTCTTACACTGTTGGTGGGAATGCAAGCTGGTACCACCACTACAGAGAGCAGTGTGGAGATTCCTTGTGTGTGTGTGTGTGAAGTCGCTCAGTCGTGTCCGACTCTTTGCGACCCCGTGGACTGTAGCCTGCCAGGCTCCTCTGTCCATGGGATTCTCCAGGCAAGAATACTGGAGTGGATTGCCATTTCCTTCTCCAGGGGATCTTCCCAACCCAGGGATCGAACCTGGGTCCCCTGCATTGCAGGCAGACGCTTTATCCTCTGAGCCACCAGGGAAGCCTCTTTTTAAGGAGATTCCTTAAAAAACTGGAAATAGAACTGCCGTATGACCCTGCAATCACACAGAGGAAACCAAAATTGAAAGAGAACATGTACCCCAATGTTCATTGCAGCACTGTTTACAATAGCTAGGACCTGGAAGCAACCTCGATGTCCATCGGCAGACAAATGGATAAGGAAGTTGTGGTTCATATACACAATGGAATATTACTCAGCTATAAAAAGAAACACATTTGAGTCAGTTCTAATGAGATGGATGAAACTGGAGCCTATTATACAGAGAGAAGTAAGTCAGATAGAGAAACACTAGTACAGTATATTAATGTATATAGATGTAGAAAAATGATAATGACAATCCTATATGCAAGGCAGCAAAAGAGACACAGATGTAAAGAACAGACTTTTGAACCCTATGGGTAAAGGCAAGGATGGGATGATTTGAGAGAATAACATTGAAACATGTATATTACCATATGTAAAATAGATGACCAGTGCAAGTTCGATACATGAAGCAGGGCACTCAAAGATGGTGCTCTGGGACAACCAAGAGGGATGGGTGGGGAATAGGGTAGAAGGGGGTTTTAGGATGGGGGGGCACATGTGCACCTGTGGCTGACTCATGTCAATGTATGGCAAAAGCCACCACAATATTGTAAAGTAATTATCCTCCAATTAAAATAATCAATCTAAAAATATTGAATATTCAGATCCCTCATTCTCAAGACATGGATGGGCATAATAAATATGTGACAATAATTTTAAGAGGTTTTTTTTTTTTTTTGATGCATCTTGTCTCTCTGGGGTTGTGTTTCATCCTCCTGAATAATAGGAAGATGTTATATTCCCTCAATGTTCATGCAAAGAAAATATTCCTTTTAACATTGAACCATAAATAAAATAAATAAGACACTCCTGAGCTAGCATAAAAATTAGCACAGTGGGATTGAGAAATTATACTGTTCAAGAAGAATAATGAAATTGCAAAATGCTAAAGATCCTGTAGAAGGGGCTTTAGACAATACTCAGAGATTAAATGGTCCAGTCCAACTTTTTTAATTTTCAGATTCAGAAGTTAAAGATTAGTGGAGATTAGGTAGCTTTCTGAGAAATAGTTTGTATTTAAACTAGGACTGGGCCTTGCAATCCCAAATACAACCAAAATAGCAAAATCTTGACTTAAAAAGCATTTCAGGAAAATGAAAACTTTTCTCCATATTCTCTCTCTCTCTTCATTAAGCATTATTGTCCACTCAGTAATGATAAGTACGATTACATTATTTAATGATGTGAAAGAGAAAATTGGCTTGACTCTCCTCTGTTTGTAGAATTAGAGAAAATTACTCTATCATTTGTTTACAGTGACTCTATTTTTACCACAAAGTGCTGCATAGTGTATGCTTTTTGATAAAATTAATTCAAAGTGATATCCTTAAGGATACTCTCAATACCTACTGACATAATTAGCTGTATCTTTAACTTTTTCAAAACCAGAATTAGCAATTTCAAGGTTGAAGAAAAGATTAAAGACAAACCTGAATTTTCAACATATATTGTCACTGAATACCAAGGGCAGAAATCATATTTAATTTACTGTACATGGCTTGAAATATTGGGGATGCTGGCAAGAACAGAAGGAAAGCAGTGAGAGCTTTAAAATACTCAGGCAGAGAGAATCATAACTCACTATTTTGAATTTACATGAATTCACTGTATGAAGATCCTTGACAAAGGAAACGTTCTAAGATTCAGGGTAAATGAAACATAAACTTATTAGGCTAAATAGTTGTATCAATATGTCAGGGGAAATAAGCCAGAGATATTTTCACGTCAAACCATATGCAATTGTTTGTATATTCCCTTTTCTCCCCCCAGAGACATTCTGGCTGCCTTCCCATTGGTCAAGTCTCCTGACTCATTTGTAAACTTAAATTTTATCCAGGGAAAGCCTTTCATGTCTATTTATATCACATCCTGCTTTCATTTGGTTTATTTAAAGATTTATTAAATGCATTAAGCACAGTGAAATTTCCTATGAGAGTTAGAACATGTGAATAAAATTATTTTAAAATTATGTTTATGTTGTGATTTATAGAATTGCAAATTGTCAAAGACATAAGGGATCGTAGTAAAGTAGCACACAGTTGCTTGGAGCCCACATATTACTACAAGACCTCACTTGAAAGCTGGTAATTTTCCTGAAATAGCCCATAGGGGAAGCATATGAAAGGCAGCTCCCAGCACGTGGTTTGAATAGATGTGCCCTTACAGTGAAATGCAAAATTGAGGAAAATTTTAGTGGAGAATTTGAGTACAGGAATCACTTCTTAACTTGATTCAGAGCCTGGCCCCATTTTCCTCCACTTTTTATCATCTGTCTCATTGAAGAGAGGAAGAAGTTACTCAAGGCCGCAAGCACTTGCCTCCTTAAAGTGAGTTAATAGATGGATTATGTAAACAGCAATGCAATTGCATACCTCCTTTATGGTTTGATGAATATAGAGAGTGGGGAAAAAAATGTTTGGTAGCCACAGCAGCTTGTATTGATAGCAAACTAGTCACTGTGCATGAGTGTCTTTAGACCACTCAATTATGAATTCAACAAACACTGATTACTAATCCTAAAGCATTTTATGGAGGAGTGGTGTCAGTGATGAGGGTGAGGCTGGCAGGGTATGAAGATGCTAGTTTGTAAAGGGACTTTTGTGACATTCTAAGTAGTTAGGCCAGATCCCTTTTAGTCTGTTAGGTGTCACTGAAGGATTCTAATCAAGACACAGGCATTTTGGGGACTTCCCTGGCAGGCCAGTGGTTTAGATTCTGCACTTCCAGTGCATGGAGCATGGGTTTAAACCCTGGTTAGGGAATTAGGATCCCATATGCCGTGCAACAAGTGTTACTATCAAGTATTTCTATACATAATGTTAGTTTGATTGTAATAAAGACTATGTTCAAAAAGATAGGCATTTCTAAGGCCTGCTTCTTAGAAATAATAATATGATGGTAGTATATAGGATGGATGGAAAGAGGAAAGATCTGGACCCAATGAGGAGATAATGGCAGTTGACTGGACTGGAGGTGGTGGTAGCCTGAACAATGGCCAGGAGAAAAATGATGAAAAGGGGTAGGCTTGAAATATCATTAGGAGGTTAAATCAATAGCATATATGATTGATTAGATATGGAAGCTAAGAAAAAGGCATGACTCAATGGTGATTGATAGAATGATAGAGTGATTGATAGTGATTTCTGATTTATACAAACTGAGCATTTATGGAACTTTCTAACCTCTGTTCACTTTTATAACACTGAAAGTGACTGTTGAAGAACATTGTTATTATATAATACATGTAAGACAACAAAGTACTTTTTCAAACTACATGTGTAGGGCAAGCAGGGTTAAAAACTGATTTCTATTGTTTCAATTTTGCTAAATAAATAGTATGAGAAAACAGGTCTAAATTGCAAGTCTTTCTGGTTCATATTTGTAAGAACAGAGCTTACAAATGAATGAACATTCCCTATGAAAATGAAGAACAGACCTTAAAGAAAATTCCACAGAAAGCCATGAGGTCTAACATGACATAACTTGATAGACCAGGAAATCTGAAAATTTGGTGTCTAATTCCAGAGAGCAAGTGTTAGAAGATAGAATTGATGAATACTTGACTGAAACGAATTCCTTGAATATCTAACCATGCATTTTATGTCATCTATCATTGTAGTTTCTCAGCACTTAGAAATATGAGCCCTGAATAAAAATGTAGAGGACCACCTGTCTCCATGGCAGTATTCCAAGAATCCACTGGCTAATTTATGCTTAACACTAGCAGGAAATATAGATGGCTACCTTCTACTTGCCACTCATAGTTTCATTTTTCAAAGGAGGGCATTGCAAAGAAACTAACTGTACATTAAGGCAAATATAATAGAGTGCACTCCTTATACATGGGAGCTTGGAGTTAGGTGTTAGGATCCGAGGGGAATCACATAGGGTAGACTTACTATAGCTATCTTCTAACGTCTCCCTCAGCCATTTGACTTTGGAGTCTAAAGCAGTGTGACCTAGTTAGTAATGAGACTTGGAGTATTGTGTTTCAGAATAGGTATGTAATATGTGAGTAATGTATTTTGTTTAATGTGTATTTTTTTTAAGGTTGATGGTTATTTTAGCAATTTCCTTTCTCACAACTATGAACTGAACTCCTGAATTATTATGTTATAAAGTAAAAACATAGAAAAGGGCATGGCCTCTAATCAGTGCAATGAGTATTAATCTGTGTTTATAAGAAACAAATGTCGCTGACTGAAAATGGAAAGTAAAGACTGACCTATAACAAGTATTTGTTGATGACATCAAATAATCATACTGTTAGCATTGATAGAATTTTCTAGCTTCTTTAATATTACAATGTTTGAGGTTTACAACATACCACAGTGGTTTGTATACAGGATTAAATTAGACCTAGGACCAAGCTTTAAAACCTGCAGATGGTAATTCCTAGTGGTGATTCTGTGGATCAATTATTTAACCCCTCTAAACTCCCTTTGCTTCATTTTTAATACAGAAATGACCATAGCTAACTCACCCAATAATTGAATGCAAGGTAAATGCTCAGTAAATCATTATTGGTTAATAACAAACCAAGAGTAGTGGAAGTACTGTTTGAATTAGAATAAAAGTAAAGTGTTGAGAGTCCCTTGAACTGCAAGGAGATCAAACCAGTCTATCCTAAAAGAAATCAACCCTAAATATTTATTGGAAGGATTGATGCTGAAGCTCCAATACTTTGGCCACTTGATGTGAAGAGCAGATTCATTACAAAAGACCTTGATAAGGGGAAAGATTGAAGAGGAGAAGAAAGGGATGACAGAGAACAGATGGTTGCATGGCAATCACTGACTTAATGGACACAAGTTTGAGCAAACTCCAGGAGATGGTGAAGGACGGGAAAGCCTGGTGTGCCACAGTCCATGGGATCACAAGGAGTCAGACGCGACTGAGCGACTGAACAACAAAAAGTAGAGTATCCTTCTTTGTCCCACAAAATACTTTAGATTAATTATTTTAAAAACTTTAAAAAATGATAAGTAAAAGGAAAGAATCAGACTTTATTTTTAACATGTAAAAGAAAAAACAGGAAAGCCAAAGTCAGTATGTGTGTGGTGTGTATATATCTGTGTGGGTTTATATGGGGGCTATGTCTTTGTATATCATTAGGACTAACATTACTTCATTTGACCTTTCTAATCTGAGCTTCAAATTCAGCTTTAAGATTGATATCTGCCATTTGAAAGAGGAATATGTCCAGCTATGTAATTTTCCATAATCTATATGGAAAAAGCATAGTAACTATTCAGATCAAGCCAAGTTTTTCTTGAACAGTAATTTGTTCAAGGGATTTCTTCTGTTAGGATTTATAAGAGGGCATTTCAGGATAAGGGTAGGTCATATTTTCAAAAATGTATGCCTGACACAAAAATAGTAATGTATGGTCTCATGTTTGATCTTTTGACAAAAATAAAAATCTTACCATTAAAAGACATGCTCAGTCATGTCCAACTCTTTGCGACCCTGTAGCCTGTAGCCTACCACGCTCCTCCATTCATGGGATTTTCCAGCCAAGAGTACTGGAGTGGGTTGCCATTTCCTTCCTAGGGGATCTTCCCAGCCCAGGGATCGAACCCTGGGTTGCCTGCATTGTAGGCAGATGCTTTACTGTCTGAGCCACCAGGGAAGTCTAAAAGACAATTAAATGAAGCCAAATACATGAAGGACAAAATTCATACAGTTTAATTATGTAGCCTTTTTGTGGTCTAGTTTATTAATCCAATGAAGAACCTGGAGCAACTGAAGTGATAGATGCAACCATCTTATTTCAGACAATTCTTTCAGTTGGCTTTCTAATGGGAGCAGAAAATCTGAGCTCATCCTCTGAACTAGGAATAGATTCACGCACTTAAGGAATAAAGGAAAAATTACGTAGATATGCATCCTTGTGATAATGTAAGGAGGTCAACCAAAATCCTCAGTGAAAAATACTGTTAATAATTATGTGAAAGAAGAGCTGCTTGTATTGGAAGTTGCTTTTCTTTAAAAAATGTTTAAAATTATGAAATACTGCTTTCTAACTTTTTCTGATGCATGGGATATTTTATTAAACTGAATATGTGGCTTCAGAATCTTAGTATGAGACAACTGGGCCACATGATGAAAAACTACATAAATGGCAGTACTGCGTGTTGAGGATTATTAAAATTGCTGTTTTGGCAACAATTTTGGAAAATGGAATAAAGACAGAATAAGCAAATGTATTTCTTTAATTCTTTTATTTAAATGAAAACACAGTCATCTCAAATAACAACAGTATGAAAACATGCCATGACTTTAGTAATCAACTTTTACTAGCATTATCATTAACAAAATGATGATGATAATAATTGAGGGAGCAAGACATAAACATTCTAGTTTTTGACTAGTGCTATTAAAGTAAAGTGAAATTTGTTCTCTCTTAGATCTCATTTACTTGAATGAGGGTAGTTTTCTCTATTCAATGCTGAATGATTAATAATCAAGCATGTTGGTCATGTTTAAGGCTGAACAATTAAGGAGACTGGGGGCTTCCCTGGTCAGATGGTAAAGCGTCTGCTCGCAATGTGGGAGACCCGGGTTTGATCCCTGGGTTGCGAAGATCTCCTGGAGAAGGAAATGGCAACCCACTCCAGTATTCTTGCCTGGTGAATCCCATGGACAGAGGACCCTGATAGGCTACAGTCCATGGGGTCACAAAGAGTAAGACATGACTGAGCGACTTTACTTTCAAGGCTAACCTGGGGTCTCTTCAAAAAAATGCAGATTGTGATATCATTCCAGTCCTATTGGATAAGAATTAGGGTGAGGTGAGGAAATGGGGTACCTTGTTGGGAATTTATATTTTTAACAAGATTTCTGTGTGTATATGCTCAGTCATATCCAACTCTTTTGTGACCCCATGGACTGTAGCCTTCCAAGCTCGTCTGTCCATGGAATTTTCCAGGCAAGAAAACTGGAGTGGGTTGCCATTTCCTATTCCAGAGAATCTTCCTGACCCAGGAATCGAACTTGTGTCTCTTAAGTCTCCTGCACTGGCAATGGATTCTTTACCACTACCCCACCTGGGAAGCGCAACAAATATACTGCATGATTCTTATGTCAGACAAGTCTTGAAACAACAGATGAAGCCAGTCCTCAGAAGCATTCTGGAGATGAACTTTGCTTTAGAAATTTGTTTTCTCCATCCCCACTGCTTTAGCCTTCAGAACCACAAAACAATCCAAATATTCTCCATTGAAACCTCATTGCTAACATCTGGGCTACTTTTCTCTCTGTTCACAGATTTTATCAGATTACACTATGTGTAAGTCTCTGCTGTTTTTGAAATTAAAAAATGCTTGGTCCTTGGAAGAAAAGCTATGACCAACCTAGACAGCATATTAAAAAGCAGAGACATTACTTTGCTGACAAACCTTCATCTAGTCCAAGCTATGGTTGTTCCAGTAGTCATGTATGGATGTGAGAGTAGTACTATAAAGAAAGCTGAGCACCAAAGAATTGATGCTTTTGAACTGTGATGTTGGAGAAGACTCTTCAAAGTCTCTTGGATTGCAAGGAGATCCAACCAGTCCATCCTAAAAGAAATCAGTCCTGAATATTCACTGGAAGGACTGATGCTGAAGCTGAAACTCCAATACTTTGGTTACCTGATGCGAAGAACTGACTTATTTGAAAATATCCTGATGCTGGGAAAGATTGAAGGCAGGAGTAGAAGGGGATGACAGAGGATGAGATGGCTGGGTGGCATCACCAACTCAATGGACATGAGTTTGAGCAAGCTCCAGGAATTGGTGAGGGACAGGGAATTCTGGTGTGCTGTGGTCCATGGGGTTGCAAAGAGTCAGACACAACTGAGCGACTGAACTGAACTGCTATTTTTTGGTCATACAAGTGAAGGCAATGGCACCCCACTCGGGTACTCTTGCCTGGAAAATCCCATGGACAGAGGAGCCTGGTAGGCTGCAGTCCATGGGGTCACAAAGAGTCAGACACGACTGAAGCAACTTAGCAGCAGTAGCAGCAGCAGGGTTTTTGGAGAAGGAAATGGCAACCCACTCCAGTGTTCTTGCCTGGAGAATCCCAGGGATGGGGAAGCCTTGTGGGCTGCCGTCTATGGGGTCGCACAGAATCAGACACGACTGAAGTGACTTAGCAGCAGCAGGATTTTGTGACAACATTTTTCATTCAGAGTTCCTATGGTCTAGAATTCATGTTGCTGAAACTCTACGTTTAGCTTTAAGAAAACGTAGAAAATTAAAATCTGGCTAACTCTGACTTTCCACATTGAGGCATATCCATTATTTCTCCCCCTTAATAGATGGATATAGGTCATAAGATATTAGAATAATTGCCCAAACTGTCTTATTTTTCTTATCTTTCTAAGTACTACCAGTATCAAACAGTTACTTCTTGGCTTCTAGTTAATCTTGCACATTTTAAAGTTTCTTAAAGATATGATAATATTTTAATATGACATTGTAAAGTTCATTATTAGGTCTTTCATTTAGACCAACTACCAATCCAGTATGATGTTTCAGTGGGCTCAGTTAGCAAGCAATGTAGAAATGGTAAAGTCTCATCACTCAAATTCACAAACAAGGTATTTGCATAAACACTGAAGCATTTTCTTTTTCAAAGTGATGTTTCCTTTTAAAGATCTGCCTTTAATCTTAAGTAATCTTTGACCATACAAAAAACAAGATTTAATTTTTACAAATTCTTGTAAAATGCTTTGCAAAATAATATCAGGAGAACAAGACCTATTTCATACGTCTACCCCATAGCATCTTTTAATGTAGATGTGCTCAGTTATTAATTTTTCCTATTTAATAATGAGGATGAACTCATTCTTTTTATAATATATATATATATATATATATATTTTATTGAAGTATAGGTGACTTACAGTGTTTCAGGTGCACAGCAAGGTGATTCAGTCATACAAATACACATATATTATTTTTGAAATTATTTTCCATCATAAGTTATTATAAGATATTGACTATGGTTCCCCATGCTACACAGTAAAACTTTTTTGCTTGTTGCATATCCATTTTTTAATTAAAAATCTAGCATTCTGTTAATACTAAGTCCAACAAGTGGAATCAAAATGTCATAGAATTTTAGTTAGGCAAAAATTCATAAGTTTTCTAAAATATATATATATTATACATATCTAACCAGTCCATTCTAAAGGAGATCAGTCCTGAGACTGATGCTGAAGCTGAAACTCCAATACTTTGGCCACTTCATGTGAAGAGTTGACTCATTGGAAAAGACCCTGATGCTGGGAGGGATTGGGGGCAGGAGGAGAAGGGGACGACAGAGGATGAGATGGCTGGATGGCATCACCAACTCGATGGACATGAGTTTGAGTGAGCTCTGGGAGTTGATGATGGACAGGGAGGCCTGGCGTGCTGCGATTCGTGGGGTCACAAAGAGTCGGACATGACTGAACTGAACTGAACTGATATATATTTTTATACATGTATACAAAAGCTTTATCACTACACTTGATAAAGGCTTGATAAAGAACATCAAAGAAAAAAAAAGAGTTGGAGAAATTGGAGAACATAAACTAAAAGAAATGGGAGCACTGATTATGAAATAGAAAAAATGAAACAGACTGCTGCTGCTAAGTCGCTTCAGTTGTGTCTGACTCTGTGCGACCCCATAGACGGCAGCCTACCAGGCTCCTCCATCCATGGGATTTTCCAGGCAAGAGTACTGGAGTGGGGTGCCATTGCCTTCTCCAGTGAAACAAACTAGATAAAAGTAAAAGATCGTCATGTAGTCCAATTGCTTTTAAACAAGACTGCTCATTAGAAACATCTGGAGCTCTGGAGAAAAAAGCAATACTTGAGCATTTGTATTTTTCAAAATATTTCAAGATAATTCTGATATGCATCTGGATTTTAAAAGTAATTACAGGTTTTTCTATTAGGTCCCAGTTTTGGTGATATAGAGTTCTATTATTTTTTTCTGTTGACCAATCATGATACAGTGGTATTAAGTGAGTAATAGTTACATAATCACAATAGTAAAAGATGTTTATCAGTTTTCATACTTGATAGCCAGATGAAAAATAAAAGATAAAAATAATTACAATTGCAAGCCATAATGGGAACATGATTAACCTAACAATATAAAATAATCACATACAATTTGGAGGGGATCAAGCAGAGTGATGTGGTAAGAGGAAGTGCATACATGCACTTGTTTTCATCCACCCAGTCAGTCTATGTCTTTTGGTTTGTGCATTTAATCCATTTACATTTAAGGCAATGGCACCCCACTCCAGTACTTTTGCCTAGAAAATCCCATGGATGGAGGAGCCTAGTAGGCTGCAGTCCATGGGGTCACTAGAGTCGGACGTGACTGAGCGACTTCACTTTCACTTTTCACTTTCATGCATTGGAGAAGGAAATGGCAACCCACTCCAGTGTTCTTGCCTGGAGAATGCCAGGGACGGGGAAGCCTGGTGGGCTGCCATCTATGGGGTCGCACAGAGTCTGACACGACTGAAGCGACTTAGCAGCAGCAGCAGCATGATCCTATTACCATTTTCTAAATTGTCTTGTTTTTTTTCTGTAGGTCTTTCCCTTCTTGTGTGTTTCCCGCCTAAAGAAGTTCCTTTAGCATTTGTTATAAAGCTGGTTTGGTTGTGCTGAATTCTCTCAACTTTTGCCTTTCTGGAAAGGTTTTGATTTCTCCATCAAATCTAAGGAGAGTCTTGCTGGGTAGAGTATTCTTGGTTGTAGGTTCTTCCCTTTCATCACTTTAAATATGTCATGCCATTCCCTTCAGGCTTGTAGAGTTTCTGTTGAGAAATCAGTTGATACCCTGATGGGACTTCCCTTGTATGTTATTTGTCCTTTTTCCCTTGTTGCTTTTAATATTTTACCTCTGTCTTTAATTTTTGTCTGCTTGATTACTATGTGTCTCAGTGTGTTCCTCCTTGAGTTTATCCTTCCTGGAACTCTCTGTGCTTCCTGGACTTGGTTGACTATTTCCTTTCTCATGTTCTGGAATTTTTAATCTATTATCTCTTCAAATATTTTCTCATGTCCTTTCTCTCTTGTCCTTCTGGGACCCTTATAATGCAAATGTTGGTGCATTTAATGTTCCAGAGGTCTCTGAGTCTGTCTTCATTTCTTTTCATTCTTTGTTCTGGGACAGAGATTTCCACCATTCTGTCCTCCAGGTCATATATCTGTCTTCTGCCTCAGTTATTCTGTTATTGATACCTTCTAGTGTATTATTCATCTCTGTTTGTTTGTTCTTTAGTTCTTTGGTAAACATTTCTTGCATCTTCCCAATCTTTGCCTCCATTCTTTTCCCGAGATTCTGGACCATTTTCACTATCATTATTCTGTATTCTTTTTCTGGAAGGTTGCCTATCTCCACTTCCTTTAGTTGTTTTCCTGGGATTGTATCTTGTCCCTTCATCTGGGACATAACTTTCTTCTTTTTCATGGTGATTAACTTTCTATAATATGGTTTTTGTTTTAGCTGCTGTGAGACTGTGCTTCTTGCTCCTTCTGTCTGCTCTCTGCCTTCTAGATGAAGCTAAGAGGCCTGTGTAAACTTCTTGATGGGAAGGACCAGTAATGGAAAAAACTGGGTCTTGCTCTGGTGGGCAGGGCCTTGCTTAGTACCGCTTTAATCCAATTATCTACTGATGGGTGGGATTGTACTCCCTCCCTGGTAGTTGTTTGGCCTGTGGGGTCTACAGGCTCTATGGTAGGGTTAATGGTGAACTGGAGGGTTTACACCAAGGGGGACCTTCCAGTGCCCCCATTCCTGTGGTGAGCCCCTGCCCAAGCCATGCCTCCACAGGAGGTCCTCCAACACTAGCGGGTAGTTTTGGATCAGCTTCCTGTGGGGTCACGGCTTCTCTCCTCTGGGTCTTGGTGGATGCAGAATTTTGTTTGTGCCCTCTAAGACTGGACTCTCTGGTTACCTTAGTCCTCGGGAAGGCCAATGATCAAATCCTGCTGCCCTTAAGGCCAGATTCCCTGGGTATTCCCAGTCTCTGTTGGATCCCCAGGCTGGGAAGCCTGACATGGGGTTCAGAACCTTCACAATAGTGCAAGAACTTCTTTGGTATTGTCGTTTTCCCATCTGTGGGTCACCCACCTGGCATTTCTGGGATTTGATATAATTGTGATTGCACCCCTCCTACCAACTCACTGCAGTTGCCTCTTTGTCTTTCGACGTGGGGTATCTTTATTTGGTGGGTCCCCACATCCTCTTCTTTTTATTTTATTTTATTTTTTAACTTTACAATATTGTATTGGTTTTGCCATGTATCAACATGAATCTTCACAGGTATACACGTGTTCCCCATCCTGAACCCTCTTCCCTCCTCCCTCCCCGTACCATCTCTCTGGGTCGTCCCAGTGCACCGGCCCCAAGCATCCAGTATTGTGCATCGAACCTGGACTGGCAATTCATTTCATATACAAAGGCTCATAAGAGACTACTATCAGCAATTATATGCCAATAAAATGGACAACGTGGAAGAAATGGACAAATTCTTAGAAAAGTACAACTTTCCAAAACTGGACAAGGAAGAAATAGAAAATCTTAACAGACCCACCACAAGCATGGAAATTGAAACTGTAACCAGAGGAGGGTTCAGGGTGGGGAACACATGTATACCTGTGGCGGATTCATTTTGATATTTGGCAAAACATACAATTTTGTAAAGTTTAAAAATAAAAAAAAAAGAAAAAGGAAAAACTTAAAAAAAAAAAAAAAAAGAAAAGAAATTTTCCGGCAAACAAAAGACCAGGTCAAGATGGCTTCACAGCTGAATTCTACCAAAAATTTAGAGAAGAGCTAACATCTATCCCACATCCTCTTCTTGATGGTTGCTCAATAGCTAGTTGCAATTTTGGTCTCTTGAAGGAGGAGATGAGCACACATCCTTCTATTCCACCATCTTGAACTGAAAGCCTCCGAACTCATTCTTTTTTTGAATACTTGTATTTAATATTAAGTAAGATGGACATAGCTAAATAGTTACTCAGTATCTTCTTACCTTGTGATATAACAGTTTTTATTGATGAAAGATTATATTTCATGTAATTTTCCATGATATATTTCCTGAATATGTGAATTCTGTGTCAGAATGGCACTTTTTGAGGACTCATTTAGAAATTGTCTTGTAGCCTAGGAGTACACTAAGCTCTTATAAAAGTCCTGTTATAAACCAGACTCCTAAGATCCTTGAATGCTCAGTCCGAATCATTTTAGCAGCATATTCCTGGGAAAGAATGCATGGATTTGCAAAGGAAACTTTGCTATTTATTATTTAACACATACTTCCACAGCAAGGTCACTGTTTTGAGAAGGTTGACTTGGTGTTGAATAATGGAAACTTCAGTCTGCTGTATTTGTGATTTTCAAATCCACGTATTTCTGTATGTGGCAGTAGTGCAGTACTATTTTGTTTTTGACATTTCTTTTCAAATGCTGCTGGAGGCCTTCATCAAGAGGATCCTTGAAACATAGCCACTTGACAGTTCGGGGACAATTCTCCACTCCGCAGGAGTGAGAACTTTTCAGGTTGTTTGATTTCGTTAGAATGGAATAATCTACCTCAGAGTTGATGTGGTCATATTTTACAGCATAACGGGTACAAAAGGTAGCAATACCAAAAATCAGAAAGTCAGATCTTCAGTTATAAGTGTTTCTTGTGGCTGCGACTCTTTTCGAAGTTTAAAGTTGAATTTAAGACCCCTTTTTTTGGTCATTTTCTATATTTTCAATCTTGGTGAATAACTCTGCCCTGAGGGCCAAAATATTTTATTTGACAAGCATTTTAATAGTGTTTATGAGCCCACGTATATCCTCAAATAGGAGAAAGAAGTGATGGTATAACATTTGCTGGAGGCATTCTTGTAAAACAAATGATTTTTCTTACATGATCTTAAAACACACCAGTTTCAGAATATATATGTTAAAGATACCCAAATTATGTGTATGCATACATGTTTGTTTATATTATGTAGTTCATAAATTGCTTGAACATTCCTTCACCAAAAGGAGCTATGTTTATCTTTGAAAATATTAAATGTTCAAAGAGATGACATTACTCACAAGAACTAAAACTGTGCTTTTATTATTTGAAATAAGTATGTTATAGAGAAGCACTTAATTTTTAAAACTGCATATTTCATAGCATTAAGTTCATAATGTGGTGGGAGCTGCTCTATAAAACTTTATCATTCCCAAGACTTTCCAATAAAAGTAATCTGTCATTCAGGGGAGCCACCATTTACTAATACTATTCATATGAAGAAACTATATGGGATACAAAGATGAACAGGGCACTGTATTTGGAAAGTAGCACACGTAAGACTGTAATCTTTTTTAAAATAAATGAATAATTTTTCTGAGACTTAACAAAATACCATGTTTTCTATTTCTTTTTCTCACAAATGAAACTCTTTGATTTTTCCCTGATTGTTGTAGTTCAATCACTCAGTCATGTGGAATTCTTTGTGATACCATGGAGTGCAGCACACCAGGCTTCCCTGTCCTTCACTATCTCTTGGAGTTTGCACAGACTCATGTCCATTGAGTTGATGATGCCATCCAACCATCTGTCCTCTGTCACCCCTTCTCTTCCTGCTCTCAATATTTTCCAGCATGAGGATCTTTTCCAGTGAGTCAAATCTTTGCATCAGGTGGCCAAAGTATTCGAGCCTCAGCTTCAGCATCAGTCTTTCCAGTGAATATTCAGGGTTGATTTCCTTTAGTTTTGACTGGTTGAACTCCTTGATGTTCAAGAGATTCTCAAGTGTCTTCTCCAACACCACAGTTCAAAAGCATCAATTATTCAGTGCTCAATCATCTTTGTGGTCCAACTCTCACATCTATACATGACTAATGGAAAAATCATAGCTTTGATTAGACAGACCTTTGTCAGTAAAGTGATGTCTCTGCTTTTTAATATGCTGTCTAAATTGGTCATAGCTTTGCTTCCAAGGAGCAAGAGTCTTTTAATTTCATGGCTGCAGTAACCATCCACAATGATATTGGAGTCCAAGAAAATAAAATCTGTCACTGTTTCCATTTTCCCCATCTATTTGCCATGATGGGACTGGATGCCATGATCTTTGTTTTTTGAATGTAGAGTTTTAAGCCAGCTTTTTCACTCTCCTCTTTCACCTTCATCAAGAGGCTCTTTAGTTCCTCTTCACTTTCTACCATGAGTGGTGTCATCTGTGTATCTGGGGTTATAGATATTTCTCCTGGCAATCTTGATTCCTGCTTGTGATTTATCAAGCCTGGCATTTAGCTTGACGTACTCTGCATATAAATTAAATAATCAGGGTGAAAATATACAGCTGTATCATACTCTTTTCCCAATTTTGAACCCATCAGTTGTTCCATGCCTAGGTCTAACTGTTGCTTCTTGACCCACATACAGGTTTCTCAGGAGACAGGTAAAGTTAAGGTGGTCTGGTATTCCCATCTTTTGAAGAATTTTCCACAGTTTATTGTGATCCACACAGTCAAAGGCTTTAATATAGCCAGTGAAGCAGAAGTAAATGTTTTTCTGGAACTCCCCTGCTGTCTCCATGAGCCAACAAACATTGCAATTTGATCTCTAGTTCCTCTGCTTCTTCAAAACCCAGCTTGTACATCTGGAAGTTCTTGGTTCACATACCACTGAAGCCTAGCTTGAAGGATTTTGAGAGTAATAGGCATAATTGTATTGTAGTTAGAACATTCTTTGGCATTGCCCTTCTTTGGAATTGGAATGGAAACTGACCTTTTTCAGTCCTGTGGCCACTGCTGAATTTTCCAAACTTGCTGACATACTGAGTGCAGCACTTTAATAGCAATATCTTCTAGGATTTTAAACAGCTCAGCTGGAATTCCATCACCTCCACTAGCTTTATTCATGTAATGCTTCCTAAGGTCCACTTGACTTCACACTCCAGAATGTTTGGCTCTAGGTGAGTAATCACATCATCATAGTTATCTGGGTCATTAAGACCTTTTGTACAGTTCTGTATTAACTTATGGACTTTTTTTTGCTTTATTATTGTTATTTTCCTGATAATAAAGCAAAAAGCATCCATAATAAAAACAAGTCAAACAAATACTGTTTTGTGGAGTAGAAAGAGTATCTTATCCTTCTTGAACTCCCCTGCCTGTAAACCTCCTCCTTCTATTCTCCCATTCTTTTCCAGTACTCCCACTCCCCCAGGATAATAAAAGGTTGAGGCGTATGTTCACATGTATTTGTGAATATGTACTGACATGAGTGTGTACTGGAACCTGTAGCACTTGGTGTGTATCATAGTACTTGTCATGTGGTAAGCACACGATAGATGTGAGCTAAATTATAATTGCATATTTGGTTTTATAAATTTTATTTGTAGTTTATGTATTTAACCCTATAACGTAGAAGTAGTTTCTTATACAGTTTATATTGTCATAGATTTCTCTTATAAGTTTTAATGAATATTTAGCATTCATCTTATTGTTATATATTAATTCATTAGTCAAGTCCCTTTTTTATTGAGGGATAACTGACAGACATTGTATTAATTCATGTGTACAATATAAGGATTTGATTTTTATATATCAGTTCAGTTCAGTTGCTCAGTCATGTCCAACTCTTTGTAACCCCATGGACTGCAACACACCAGATCTCCCTATCCAACCTGGAGTTGACTCAAACTCATGTCCATAGAGTCGGTGATGCCATCCAACCATCTCATCCTTTGTTGTCCCCTTCTCCTCCCACCTTCAATCTTTCCCATCATTAGGGTATTTTCAAATGAGTCATTTCTTTCTATCAGGTGGCCAGGGTATTGGAGTTTCAGCTTTAGCATCAGTCCTTCCAATGAATATTCAGGACTGATTTCCTTTAGGATGGACTGGTTGGATCTCCTTGCAGTCAAGGGACTCTCAAGAGTCTTCTCCAACACCACAGTTCAAAAGCATCAATTCTCTGTGATGTGCTCAGCTTTCTTTATAGTCCATATATTATAACACAATTACCATAGTAAGTCTAGTTAACATCTGTCACCATACATAGTTACAGAATATTTTTTCCTTGTGATGGTAAATTTACGATCCACTCTTTTAACAACTTTATATATGCAATATGGTACTGTTAACTATAGTTGCCATGCTGTAATTACCTCCCCACAGCTCACTTATAACCATAAGTTTGTACCATTTGACCTTCTTCACTCATTTATCCCACCCCCACATTGAACCTCTGTCAACCACTCATCTTTTCTCTATCTATGAGCTTATTTTGTTCTTTATCTTGTTTTCTAGATTCCACATATAAGTGATACCCTTTAGTATTTGTCTTTCCTATTTCACTTAGCCTAATGACCTCAAGGTCTGTCCATGTTGTTGCACATAGCAAGTTTCCTTCTTTTTAATGTCTGAATGGCAGAAAGTGAAGCGGAACTAAAACGCCTCTTGATGAAAGTGAAAGAGGAGAGTGAAAAAGTTGGCTTAAAGCTCAACATTCAGAAAATGAAGATCATGGCATCTGGTCCCATCACTTCATGGGAAATAGATGGGGAAACAGTGGAAACAGTGTCAGACTTTATTTTCTGGGGCTCCAAAATCACTGCAGATGGTGATTGCAGCCATGAAATTAAAATATGCTTGCTCCTTGGAAGGAAAGTTATGACCAACCTAGATAGCATATTCAAAAGCAGAGACATTACTTTGCCAACAAAGTTCTGTCTAGTCAAGGCTTTGGTTTTTCCAGTAGTTATGTATGGATGTGAGAGTTGGACTGTGAAGAAAGCTGAGCACTGAAGAATTGATGCTTTTGAACTGTGGTGTTGGAGAAGACTCCTTAGACTCCCTTGGACTGCAAGCAGATCCAACCAGTCCATTCTAAAGGAGATCAGCCCTGGGTGTTCTCTGGAAAGAATGATGTTAAAGCTGAAACTCCAGTACTTTGGCCACGTCATGTGAAGAGTTGACTCATTGGAAAAGACTCTGATGCTGGGAGGGATTGGGGGTAGGAGGAGAGGGGGATGACAGAGGATGAGATGGCTGGATGGCATCACTGACTCGATGGATGTGAGTCTGAGCAAACTCCGGGAGTTGGTGATGGACAGGGAGGCCTGGCGTGCTGCGATTCATGGGGTCGCAAAGAGTCGGACACGACTGAGTGACTAAACTGAACTGAACTGAGGGTTAGTTCTCTGGTAGTCTAGGGTATTGGAGTCCGTGCTCCCACTCCAAAGGCTCAGAGTTTGATCTCTGGTCAAGAATGAAGATTTCACAAGTGGTTTGTTATGGCATTAAGAGAGATTAAAGTAAATATCCAAAAATGAGAAATGAAAGGTGAACCTCAGACAAATGGCAGTTACAATATCAGGCAAATAATAATTAAAATAATGGAATATACACCCATGAGCAAAGTCAAAGCAGTGTAACAAAAATAAAGTGAGTAGACTGACCTGATGAACAAAGGAAATAAAAACTTATACTTACCAGTTAAGAACAAAACTAAGTAAAACACACACTGGAAAACAAAACTAAAGCAGGGTGCCAAGTGGGGAATAAAGCAATGGAAACAAAACTAACAAATATGTTGAGAGGAAAGGAAAGAAAAGAAAGGAAAATAGATATGCAAATTTAAATAGAGGTAGGTGAAGATTTATATACATTAAAGGTTAACTGCAAGGGGAAAAAAACAGTAGGAAAGGCAAACAAGGAATAAATATAGAAAAAATATGGTAGGTTTAAAAAAATTAAAAATCAAAATTAGAAAAAAGAGAAAAAACAAAACAGAAGAAAAAAGGAAAAAATAGGAAAGCTCCACAGAACTGCAAAAGCCCAAGGGAGAGGCAGATGTTTATAACAACAATAAAAAATGTGACTAAATATATACATATACACCTATAAGCAAAATCAAAACAATCCAACAAAAATAAAGTACAATAGATTTACCCAGCAAACAAGGGAAACAAAAAATTATATCTACCAGAACAAAACTAACTAACACACAAACTGGAAAATAAAACTAAAGCAAGGTGCCAATTGAGGAATAAAGCAATGAAAATAAAATTAACAAATACTTTGAGAGGAAAGGGGAGAAAGAAAAGAAAGAACAAATAGATATGCAAAGTTAGACAGAGGTAGATAAAGAAGATTTATATATGTCAAAGATGAACTGCAATGGGAAAAAAAGAGTAGGAAAAGCAAACAAAGGAATAAATGTAGAAAAAATAATAATAGATTTAAAAATTAAAATTAGAGAGAGAGAAGGGGAAGAAAAAAGAAAATTCCACAGAACTGCAGAAGCCCAGCGTAGAGGCAGAGGTTTATAACAACAATTAAAAAAGAAAAAAAATGTGAGTGAGAGAGAAAAAAGCTCCAAAGCTTAATTGGATTTCACAGTGCCAATAAAGTCGACAACTACAACAGAGAGGGATTAAAAAAAAGAAAAAAAAATCCAAAAGAATCTACAGAACAAGTCAAAAAATAAGAATAATAAATGTTTTTCTTGGAAAGCCACAATCTACAGGGTCACAAAGAGTTGGACACGACCAAAGTGACTGTGCGCATAGATGCAAGACTTCTTTTGCCTGTGGCAGCTCTGCCCCAATGAGAGTTGAGCATGAAGGTGGCACAGCTGCTTGGCTTGCAGGGACCCTGGTGGCACCAGGTGCGCAGGGACACGGACTGTCTATGCCACAGGAGTTACAGCCCTATCAGAGTCTTTTTTCAAGCCTCTTATAGCTGGCAACCAGAAGGTCTTTTTGGCCCGTCTTTCTCTGTAGCTCCACTTGTTCAGGCACTTAGAGGGCTCCCTTGCTTGGGGTCCTTCTCTGTTGTTCAGCGTGTCAGGCACATAGAGGGGCCCCCTTGGTTCAGTGCGTCAGGTGTTTGATGGGTCAGCCTCTCTACTGTTCAGCTGCCGATGCCGGCATGTTGCGGGAGAGAGGCTATGGTGATGGCTCCACCCTCTATGCGTGACTCAGCAGAATCGCTGTGCTACCATGGCTGCCTGGCTTTCCTCCATTGGCATTTCCCACCACTATCTCCTCCCTCACATCCCCTTAATCCATCTCTCTACAGTTACAGGAGTCCTCACCCTGGGATTGCTTCACAATCCCTAAACTTCAGTTCCCAGCTGCTGTGCCTTCCAGGGGACCAGCTTTCCTGTCCGGGATGTGTATGGCTGTGGCAAGGACTGTCTGATTCTCATCCCATTTAGGCTGCCACAGATCAGCTCTTTCACTCTCAACCTTAAATGTTTCTCCTCTGACTCAGACAATTGCCCTGATGTGGGGATTGGACCCTTGCTTCATTTCCCTCACCGGCCAAGGGCAGGTCCGGCCCTATTAAGACTCCTTTTTTTTCCCCCTAGTTCCTTTGTCCTACTGAGTTTTGCTTGGTTCTGTATATTCTTCTCCACTGGTCAGGTACTCCTGTCCAGTTTCAGCTGGTGTTCTGCATACATTTCTGTTTCTGAAGGTATCTTCCTGATATATCCATGGAGAGAGATGTACTCCACATCCACCTACTCCTCCGCCATCTTGTCACCTCTAGTTTCTTTTTAACAACAGGGAGTATGAGAAAAGAAACAGTTCTTTCAGAAATATTTGTTTATTTAGTTTTTGTTGTCATTTTGAAAGCTTTACTGTGAACTCTACTCATTGATAGATGTTTTATACACATTCTCATGGCAACCCACTTCAGTACTATTGCCTGGAAAATCCCATGGACGGAGGAGCCTGATAGGCTACAGTCCATGGGGTCACAAAGAGTTGACATGATTGAGCGACTTCACTTTCACTAATCTTCAAAAATAGGCATGACCATTTCCCTCTTAAAGAAGGGAAACTGAAGTTAGGAAAGCCAGATAATTTGTCCAATTAATACAGCTAGTAAGTAACAGATTTGAAAGCTAAACCTATAGTTGATTGTGCTGGAAAGTATATTCTAATAACTCTACATACTGCTCTATTCTCTTTCTAAATTAGTATCATATCATTATCCATTTAGTTTGACTGTCCAGTACATTTATCTGGAAGCACTTACTGTTATTGCTTTTTATGAGTGAGGTACTTTTCTAGATGTTGAGTTTATACAGATGAATAAGACATGGTCTCTGCATACATTCTAATCCTTGAAGAACTCCTAGTTCAAAGGAAAGTAGACAAGTAAACTATTAAATTACAGTATAGCAAGTGCAGTACAAACAGTCCTACAGTAACATAGAGGTTGAATATTTATGACACGTTAGCCCATCAGTGTTCAAGGTTAAAGTAAATAGAATGTAAAGATATTAAAGTACTTTTTATTATTTTACACATAGAATGGAGCAAATGTTATCTTTAATTTGAACTGAATAGAAAATAAGAAACTACTAAGACCAGACCTAATAGGAAATATTGGAGCATCAGACTTGATCATACTCATCATCATTGTTTATCTGGTCACATCTCATTCCAGTACAGAAAAGTGACTAATGAAGACAAGTCAAGCCAATTGGGGTGCATGGGACATAGCTAATGTGCTTTTCTCTTATTTTTATTCAAGGCGAAATATTTCTCTTGGAGGATCAATTTGACTTTTTTTTTTTTAATTGAGATCAACAAAGGTATTAATTTCTCTATCATTTTTCTGAGACTGAATATTACTATATTAAGGGAAAAAAAGACAATTCCTGAAAATTTCCCACTAGCTTTACCCTGTATTGGAAATACGGCCAGGAGTAAATTTCAAATGATCCAACTTTATGTGGTTTCTTAACTCTAGAGTAACCTAAGACTTTCAGAGTCTGTTCCCACCTTGAATATTCTGAAAGGGCATGTCATTTTGGTTCCTTTTTACATCAGGGAAAGTAAAAAATACCTTAAGACACCAAAGATCACAGAAGTGCATTATGTCTATTGTGTCATAATTAGTATTATGCCCTCACAGACTTCATGCAGAAACAATCTGACTTTATAATAGACATATTTTACATCATAGAAGTAAATGATATTTTGTCTGAGGAAGTTTTGGATTCAGTGGTATTCCAACATAAATGAAGATTAATTCTGTGTGTGCAAAGCTGATGGGGATTAGATATTTTCATAAGGACACCAGGTTTAAAAGTTAATCTAAAAAGTTAACTTGGAATCCTGGCCTCAGTGAAAAGGGATAGGAATGGTTGATAAATTAGACATGAATAAGCAACTCATATTTCTTGAACTATTAGAAAATTTTACCACAATTAAGTAGGCCAATTTCATAATGTTATATAGCAAATGTGACAAGTGCTCATGTTTCAGAAAATACTTGAAGAATTGTGTATAATAATATATATGGCCTGGGATTATTTTCTTTGTGGTATATTATTTTAGTTTAACATTTAATTCACAAAACATGCATGGAATCTTATTATTTTGGTAAGGTTCAATTCAGAGTCTAAAGATTGCAGAATGTCCTTTTTAACTGATACAGCCATACAAAGATCAGACATACTGCAGTTATTGAGGTCTTGTTTGCCCTTAAAGGTCTTGCCAAAGGTTAGAAACAAACCAAAAGCTCAAGTCAGTAATCTCTTTTTTTATTGGCTGGTGTAGAAAAACTGTTTGGTGAGGAACTTGAAAAATGGGCCATTGTGAAATGAATAATCATAGTCATCTTGACAGGTAATTTTATCTGTAGGAAATTAGATTTTTATAATTTCAGTTGAATAACTTGGTTCTGCAGATCTGTTTTTTTGAATCACAAGTAAATAACAAAATGTGTGGTTAGGATTTAACCTCATATCTCATGCTGTTTGCATGGCATAAAGTGAAACTGACTGGCCCAGAGAGTAGTGTGTGGTAACTTGAGGAAACCACACTGTGAAACAAAAGGATGTTGAAAAGGTTAGAAAGCAAAATCAATTTACATCCTTGCCACTGCTATGCTGTTGTTAAACAACATCGCTTCATGCCATCAAATCACGCATTTTCAGTATTTCAGTTTTTCAATAAGGCAATATCTCTCAGTGACCAGTTTAGTGGTCTGGAGATCCACGTTCCTCTGCTCTTCCCTCTTCTTCAGTTCAGTTCAGTTCAGTTCAGTCACTCAGTCGTGTCCAACTCTTTGCAACCCCATGAATCGCAGCACGCCAGGCCTCCCTGTCCATCACCATCTCCTGGAGTTCACCGAGACTCACGTCCATCGAGTCAGTGATGCCATCCAGCCATCTCATCCTCTGTCGTCCCCTTTTCCTCCTGCCCCCAATCCCTCCCAGCATGAGTCTTTTCCAATGAATCAACTCTTTGCACGAGGTGGCCAAAGTACTGGAGTTTCAGCTTTAGCATTTCTCTACCTTATCTCTTGGATTGATCTTACACAATCAGGGCTTCAGTGATTGCCCTGGTCTAGTTCCTTTATCATATCCATGACATCCTTCTTACTGAATATCCTCAGTTGGATGGCCCATGCAAACCTCAAACACATCTCAAAGTACACTTATCTTCTCGGTCTTCTCCTTCCTTTCAAGCTACAAATCTGTTTCTCCTTCTGTGCTCTGATCTCAGTAAATAGTACCACTAACTACAAATGCTGTTGCACATGAAACTTGATCATTATCCTGATTCCTATCTTTTTCCTACATCTAATGAACCACCAAGGCCTGTCAATTCTATGACCTGTATCTAAAGACTATCCACTTCTCTCCAATCTCAGTACTATTATAGTAGTTCGGGCTCTCATTCAATTTCTTCTAGATTACTGCAGCAGTTTTCTAATTATTGAAAATACCACTTATGCACAATTTTTTCAGGATGTCCTTATAATGAAGCAGGTATTATTATAATATTTATTATACTTAAGCAGATTGTATCCTATGTCTTTGTTGTTTAGTTGCTAAGTCATGGAAATGGCAACCCACTCCAGTGTTCTTGCCTGGAGAATCCCAGGGATGGCAGAGCCTGGTAGGCTGCCATCTATGGGGTCGCACAGAGTTGGACACAACTGAAGTGACTTAGCAGTAGCAGCAGCATGTCTGATGCCTTTGCAATCTCATGGATTATAGCCCACCAGGCTCCTGTATCCATGGGATTTTTCAGGCTAGAATACTGGAGTGGGTTGCCACTCCTTCTCCAGGGCATCTTCTGATCCAGAGATCAAACCTACATCTCCTGCATTGGCAGGCAAATTCTTTACCACTTAGCCCAGGGAAGCCCATCCTATGTGGTGGTTATTAACAAAAGTTTGGCATTGGGCTTTAGTGTGAATGACTAATTCGGGCATAAAGATCTTATCCCTGCATATGACTAAACCTGTGTATGTGTAATTTGTAGTTATTACCCTTCAGTGATTCCCTCATCTGAACTGTGAGGTCAGCTTATTGATGGTTCCCAAGATACGCCATTTGAGAGTTTTGATTTTAACTTCAGTTCTCACCCAGTATTAGGCTGCTTTGATAGCTGGAGAATCATTTCAGCTTATGCTAGGAATGCCAGACCAAGAGGGAAATAGGTAGGAAACACCTTGTGTGAGCATGTTTTAAGGAACATGCTCACATGTAAATTTCAAAATTCTTCACTCTTGTTTGCAATTAGGAGTAGTGAAGTAGTGAAGAGCTACTAAGGGTCTACTCAAGCTGAGGGTCATAATAATTTTAAAAAACTACTTCTTATTGGAGAAGATAGAAAAATAACACTATAATTTTGTAAGAGTAGAATTTGTATCCCCGCATTAGAAAACATTACTTTTCTTAACGTAATTGTTCATTTCCAGTAATTAAAAAGAGATGTTCAGTATCATGCACCTGTATCTCAAATAATGGGATCAGAACTTAAGCACATCCGTGTGGTTCAGTTCGTCCTATTGTGAGCGGCATGTGTGGCCTCTCAGCTTGACCCGTTTGAGTTACTTTTCTCACATGTAATGTATGATAAACACTCTGGAGAGATCGAAGATGAACCAAACTTGGCTCCTACTCTGGAAGAAACTAAAAATTGATTTCAAATAAGAGTAAGTTAGCAGTATGTGCCCTCTAATGTGAAGGAAATCAAACCTCTGGGTTGGTTGATTTCATTCAGTACCAACATGAGAACACAGCTCTTCAGTGCTTTTCACTTCTGTAAATATTACCATAAGCCATAGGAAAAACTATTGCTTTTGAAGCATATAGCTTTATAAATTATAAACATCTTATGTTTGTTTGGTCTGTTTGATCAACTGTGTAATAAATTCAGTGAATAAAGCATGAATAATCATTTAAGCTGGTTAGTTGGTAATAGTTTTGAGTAAAATAATCATTGACTTTATATTTGTAATAAATTCAGTGAATAAAGCATAAATAATCATTTAAGCTGGTTAGTTGGTAATAGTTTTGAGTAAAATAATCATTGACTTTATATTCTTTTTGTTCAATTGGTTGTTAGATTATGGCTATATATTTTTCTCTTTCTAGGCATAGTCTAAATGCAAATATAATATTAAAAAACATAAAATATTACCCATGATGGTTTACATATATATATATTCCACTATTCACCAGCATAGGTCCATCGACAGAAACATGATGCTCATTCACAGAGGAGAAATAGTGGATCCACTTGTCAGCTCTTCACTACTCCTAATTGCAGACAAGAGTGAAGAATTGTGAAATTTACATGTGCAAGACATGCTACAAATTCTAGTGTAAATTATGAGAGTGCCTATATCCTGTGTTTAATTATAATTCATACTCTTATGATATTCTTAATGAATAAGAGAGCTATTATTGTTTCTGTCTAGTCGCTGAATCGTGTCTGACTCTTTTGTGACTCTAAGCACTGCAGTCAGTGAGGCTCCTCTGCCGATGGGATTTCCCAGGCAAGAATACTGGAGTGGGTTGACATTCCCTTCTCCAGTGGATCTTCCCAACCAAGGGATTGAACCCATGTTTTATGCATTGGCAAGCGGATTCTTTACCACTAAGCTTTGTCATAAAAACAAAATGTAAAAAAAAAAAATTGAAGATGACAAATATCATTATTTCAAGTTATGACTGGATCATAATTTTATTTCTGTATATAGAGGTTGTATAGTCAATGACTGTACTTTGCACAGCCAACTTTCTGAGATCTGATTTTTTTACTACTTAACAATAATGCATGGCATGTTGATAAGAGCCAATTATAACCTTAACTGATACATTATAGGATAAAAATGTTATGAACTATACAAAAGCATTGTTTATATAGTGTACATATATATTCACAGTAAATACTTCTTTAATCTGATCTTGAAATTGAACACATTTAAAAGCAGAACCCTGTATATTAACATATTAAGTAAAATAAATAGTGTATTGAATGTGGTTTATATATTTAAATATTAAAATATATACTATTTATATACATGTATTAATTAATGCTTATTAATATAAGCGACATAATATTTCAATCATTAAAAAACTTTCTGACTTCTTACCTAGTTGAACTTGAGATTTTGATCTAAATCTTATGTTGTTTTTCTGAATATCTTGGTGCTGTCCATGAGGGGGGTAGACTATTTTTATTTAAGAAACTCTATCAAAGAGCCTCCTGAAGCCACCAGCGTTCCAGCCGCTCTACAGATACTAATTCAGTTAACCCTCCTGACAATGCTGGGAACAGCAGCAGAAACTACTCTAGTGCCCAGTTTGTAGATAAGAAAGTTAAGTAACCTACTATAGGCCAGACAGCTGATTGGCAGAATCAGAATTTAAAATTACTTCAGAGTCCTTATGATATTGCTTCAATGTGGAACCGAAAAAAAAAAAAAAAAAGGATACAAATGAACTTAGTCATAAAACAGAAGAGAGTCACAGATGTAGAAAACAAACATGGTTACCAGGGAATAAAACGGGGAGGGGTAAATTGGGAGATTGGGACTAATATACAGACACTGCTATTTATGAAATAGATAACTAATAAGAACCTATTACATTCTGCTCACCACTCTGTAATGCCTATATGGGAAAAGAATCTTAAAAAAGTAGTGGAGGTATACCTGAAACTAACACAACAGTTAAAATTAAAACAACAACAACAAAATTACTCCAGAGTCCACCTGTCAGTTTGAAAAGGATTGACAGTTGTATCTGAGCATTGTGTGCTCAGATATTGGTTTGACACCAAGGGCACAGACAATTCTACCCAACCCTTGGTAGCTTGGTGGCAAGACATCCAAATACCTGGAGTCTCAGCTTTCTGTTGCCAGCCTGTGTGTTACCCAAGAGTTAGAGCCACGTCTTACCTGCCTTCCTCTGCAGAGCACCCTGGCAGCAAAAAGGGAAAGCTGGCATCTGTAGTAGCCCTTCTCTTTAGGTGACACAAAAATGACCTCTTGTTATCTTTTACTGACTCCACAGCTGCTATAGTATTCGGTTAGCCATGGTTACGAACTGGGTTTTGTGGTAAGTTTGACTTTTGTAATTCTTTGAAGCCTTTGCTAGAACTAGAGATTTGAGTCTTTATATCATTTCCCTTGTTAGTGACATAAATTTGTGAGTTTATCTAGCTATAGATCTTTACATACTGCAGCTTAAGCTTGCTCCTTCAACAAGATATTGAGGACTGCTCTTTATTACTATAGGATGTTTTTCACTGTCTTCTAGAATTTAATTAAAAGTTTAAAAAATCTCTTTTCTGTTTGGGTAGTGATGATGAGTTTTAGATTCTTTTTCACGAGCTTGGGTGACTTTAAATGTAGGTTCCTTATACTAGAAAAGAAAATAAGGTTTTAAGTGACAACTATACTTAATATGTAACTTTTTCCCATTTTACCACTGAACCTTGAATAATAGAACTTAAGTAGTTGTTTGGATTTAAATTATTCCTATGTCTTAAATTATAGTTCAAACACAGTAAAATCATCATATGTCTTATTTCAGAAAGTAAAAAGCCCTCAAAATTGCCTCAAAAATTTTATTTCCTTATAATTTAAACTTGGTAGTTTTCCTCAATAATTAAAAAAAAAAGTTGTTCAAAGGTAAATACAGCTTGTAAACTTAGTATTGTTTTTCCACATGAGGGAGAAGGGCCAACATTTACTGTGTATTCACAGTACGGCAGACGCTTGACCTCACTTAAACCCCACACCAAAGGTATGAAGTGGGTATCTTTCTTCCCGTTTTTATTGAAAGAATAACTCTCAGAGATATTAGATGAATAGTCTAAGGCCACAATGGGTCTTCCATGGAATACAAACTAGAGTTATCATGACCGCAGAAATTGTTCTTTGTTCATTACAATTTACTTTGAATTGGGAATTTAAAAAATACTGGTTATTTTCACCTTTAAATTAATCATCAGTATCAACAGTGCACCTTAAAGAAGGAGTGCATTTCTAGAAAAAGTGTGAGCTATTTACTGTTATCATTGGAGGCAGAAATCATGCTGAATATGAAGTCTGATTTACCTTGGTAAGTGCCCTGGTTTAAATTGACAGGTGCTGGTGGACTTAGTTAAATGCCTCTTTGGAAACAAGAGATTCCTTGTGGACCCAACGCATACTTGTTGTAGTTGTGTGCTCCTCAGAGTCTTCTTACTGATTGCTCAGAGGGATTACAGGGGAGTCAGCAGGTAAGAAGCATGAAAGGTGACTGCTAACAGTGTCCTTTACCGTCAGTGCAGGCCAGAGGCTCGGAGTAACTGCCAATAGAAAAGAAGCTATCGTACAAGAGAATTGCTTAAAACATGTCCGTTGCTCTCCCTGCAGAGTGGAGGCACTGTTTGTGGTTTGGAAAGCATGGTGACAGTTGAAGCTGTTTCACCAATTCAGAGTGTGTGTATATATATATACGTCTGCAATGCGGTATGCTTTCTTATCTTGAGGAGCATGTGTTACAACAGTTGATGTATGTTGACAAAATGGGGTCTGTAAGGAAAGATCAAGTCTTGATATTTCCTCACTTCATAGTTAGTGTTCAGTTGGTAGTGTGAGTGTCGATAAAGGACAGCATTAGTGCCCGTTGGAGATGAGAAGATATCAGTTAAAAGATGATCAATTATGGATAGGACTATTTCTGGTTTTCTCTATCTCTTGACAGCTGTGAGCAAGGCTATTCTAAAGTTCCATTATAGTATAGCAAGTTTATTACTTCCCTGGACAAATAAAATACAAATATAACTTCACCCTGAAAAGAGACTATTAAGCTAATGTTGCAAAAACTTGCTAATCTTATTAATTTAACAGTTCATAGTACTGAATAGGGAAACTCAAGATAACATGATTTTAGATCCTGAGGGTGTGTTGCAAATCATATATTAAAGGCCCCCCCCAAAAGTAAGTATACATAAATACAATTCTTGCTGAGAGTTCTCACTTCTCAGTTGTATCTCCATTTCTCTGTGTGAAGTGGACATATTTATCTCTGATAGTTTTAGGTTTGTCTTTCAAGGATCTTGAGTACTTCAGACAAAGTGACCATACTGTTTGTTATACCAGTCACACACACACACACACACACACACACACACACAGAGGCACTAACCAGGAACCTCTTGCATATTTGGGAAGGTAAGAATACTTGTTTTTCCTGTGACTTAGCAATCAACATCTTCTGCCTTTGACCACAAGAGTAGGAAAAGTCTTGTTTACCACGGATGTTCACTACTGAGCCTGATGAACAAACCGTCAGTGGTGTTTCTGGATAGTTTGAGTTTCCATAAGCAAGCCACCTTTTGAAAGGGTTGTCCTAAATGCCAAGTTCATAGAGTCTAAGAAGAAGCTACCCTGAATTTTCTTTGCCAGTATCAACTATTTTAGTATTTCCTGAGCAGGATTAATTAGACCTGAAAGATATATCTAGTCCCTTACAGAAAATTCAGTCAAAATGTTCCTGCTTGTTTAATACATAGTTTGTAAACATATCTGAGAGTTTTCATATTATTTGTCTTTTTCCCTTTCACTATTGATTTAATTCTCAGTTCTGCCTAAATATCAGACTTCAAAAACTGTTCTTAATTTGTGCTTAAATATGGTTAGAAGCTTGATACTGAAATTATTCAGTAAATACTGAGTTTTGAAAAGTATTTACAACTAACCAAGGAAGGAGAACTTAATTCCTTACTCCTAAACTGAGTGTTTCTAATAAAGAGTTGTTTTTTATTGCAAAAAGTTGTTTTGTGATCTCACGTACTTGGAGAGTGAGATGTGGAGAATTTACCAAGGCACAAAGATGGACAAAAGAGAGTCGATGGGCAGACAGCGACTGATAAAGAAGGCAGATAAATGAGGAAAGGAAAAGAACATTTTGAAAAATTTCTGTGATATCTTTACTTAAGATAATATTTAAGAGAATGTTGTTCACAGCTGCAAAAGAGATTCAGAAATGAAACATAGAAAAGATATTGAAAAATGGGAAAGGGGGGGAGTGGGAGGGAGAAAAATGATACATAGATGGTGAAAGAAAATGTCTAGAAGAACAAAGGTATTTATAAAATAGCTGTGAGTCCTCTGCTCTTCAGTCTTGAAAATCCTCTGGTTTCATAGTCTCTGCTTCTTGACACAGGATGTACATTTATAGATTGTTTACTTAGTAACTGGAACCTTTGCTTTTTTTCTCTTCAAAAAAAAAAAAAAATCATGAAGTTAGAGGGAGAAGTGTGTTCCCAATCACTTAGAAATGGAAACCTCATCTACGGGCAGTTGTAAAGAGTCAAAATATACTTTAATAATAAAAGTGATAAACTGTTAAAATGCTCAGGCTATTTCTCTTGGTTATTGAAGTTCTTAGAACTTTTTTTTCTGCAAAATATTAGAGTGATATCAGTGGCATTGCTTGAGAATCAATTTAAGCACAGTAGTGACAGTTTTGTACTGACTCAGTGGACAAGCATTTGAGCAAACTCCAGGACAGTGGAGGACAGAGGAGCCTGGCGTGCTACAGTCCATGGGACATGACATAGCGACTGAGCAACAACAACAAATGGCCATTTTTGCTATACAATTATTTTAGAATTTTTATATTAAGTCAGTAAACACACATAACCCAATAGCTGTTAGGAAACTGTGACTATATTCCTTGAATTTAAGAGACATCATCTTAAAAACTCTCTTTAGAAAACTGTCTCTTTGCTGAAGACACAGTGGTAGGCTCTGAGCCCAGGCTGTCTGGGCTGTAGACCCAGCTTTGTCTCTTACTGTCCGGGTAACTTGGAACAGTAATTTCTCCTCTCAGAAGGTACAGGTGATGTATCATGAGGCTGGGCTATTGGATAATTAAGTGCAAATAACTCAGAAGAATGTCTGACGTATAAGAAGTATCCAATAAATTTAAGGTATCAGGATGCGTTGTTCAATAGAAAAGAAAAAAAAAATCACATCAACATATAAACAGAAAGCCACAAAAGAAGTAAATATGTTTGGTAGTCATGCAAGGTGACTATTATTCTTTAAAAAAAAATCTATCAAAGTATCTTCCACATAGTTAGCAGTTTAATAAATATGTACTGAAAAGATGAGTGGTTAAGAGAATAAAATGTGAAACTGGAGGTACTCATCAGAAGTATTTATTGAGATCTCATACACACTTATAACTATATTGGATCTGCTTTAGTTAGTGGGAAAATATGATATAACATATCTTCAAGGTTGTTTCAGCTGGTTGCAGAGAGATTACATATATGTATGACAGACATAAGATAAGCCTTTGCAAGTAGTAAGCACTCAGTAAGTACTCAAGAACTCACTCAATGAATGAATGGGAAAATATGAAATAATTCTAAATGATAACAGAAATATAAGGAATTATAACATAGGTAGTCTGGCAATCATAAGACCCAAATGAGTTGATGTAGTTCTGAAAGTAGGATTCAGGCAGATATTTAAAGAATGTGTATTTTAAGCTTGTCATTTTCAAGCCTGGGGCTTCCCTGGTGGCCTCAGATGGTAAAGAATCTGCCTGCAATGCAGGGGACCTAGGTTCAATGGGAGGGTCCCCTGGAGGTATACTCTAGTATTCTTGCCTGGAGAATCCCAAGGACAGAGAAGCCTAGTAGGGTACAGTCCATGGAGTCACAAAGAGTCGGACACCACTGACTAACACTTTCATTTTTCACTTTTTCAACCTTAGTTGCACACTGAAATAGTGAATATCCATAGCCATCCCAAGAAAATCTTATTTGACTTATGTGAAGCCCAGGAGGCATTTATATAGTTTAAAAGCTACTGAGGCATCTGATATGAAGGCATCTGATATCAACATATACAGTTAGCAAATATTTTTCAAAAAAAAAGCTATTGAGATGATTCTAATATTCAGTCAAGGTGGGACTCACTGGTATAAATGATCAAAAACACAGAAAATATCATTTGGGCAGGCCTGACGTGGAGAGAGATGGTAGTGTGGCGGCATTTGTGTGTAGGACTGTGAAAAGATGTGCAGTGACACAGAAGGGAGTTGCGCTGAGGCTAGACTAGCTTAGTTTAAGGTAACAGCATCCTCCATGGGGATGGACGACATAGAAGTGACAGATATGTGACTTTCTCATATGCATGGGCTTTGACTTCAGGCCCAACTTAAATCCCCTGCGCAGGTGGAAAGGATGTAGTGAAAGGAAGAACTAAGTTAAGTAAATTAAGTTACTGGGAAAACCGTGTGTCATGGCCAGGCAGGAAAATGGAAGGGGCCAAAAAGGGAACAAAAATAAGTCACATACTTCTTGAATTTGTAAGGCTTCATAAATAGAGAAATTTGTCTTTCCAAAACTCTCCAAGTACAATATATGGTGGATCAGAAAATCTCTGTTTTATGGAACAAAGTAAATTCCCTCCTCATAGTTGCTCACTATAAATTCCCTCTCAAAACTGGTTATACCAACTCAGAAATGAAACTAGAGCTGTGCACAACAGGTTGGGCAAAATAAGAAATAACCCTCTTGAAAGTTTACTTACTGTTTCAAATGTTCACATTAGAAGCAGAAGTATTTAAGTCCCGTGAGAAAACGCTAAATGAAAATAGGAAGTATTGAAAATGAAAGCCACATACATTTTGTAAGAATTTGACCTTCCATATTCTTTCTGTAGATTTTTTTCTACATAAAGTAATTGAAATTGTTAGACCTTCTGATGAATAATATCTATGTGGAGGCACATATTAATACTGCTATTTCTAAATTAAAGAAATGTGATTGCCTAGAAACATATTGAATGACCATCATTTTTGTTTAAAAAGAAAAAAATGTGTTAAATGAGGCAGAGTGATCTAGCGAAGAGTTGACCTGTATTTATATTGTCTTTTTAATCTGAAGCTATTGTATTAGTTTTGCACATGGACTTTTGAAATGTCTTCTAGATATCATTGGCCTAAATATTTCTGTTATCTCCAAGTATTATTATTCATGTTTGCTTACTTTGTTGCCATACAAACTCTGAGAGATGGATATGGTATCCCACTGTACATAGAAGAAGGCGAGTTTCAAAGAGGGGCTTGCCTCAGTAAGCAATCATAATGACCAGGCTAGAACACAACTTCTTGAGTTTCTGTGTGACATCTCATTTTATACTAACATATTCATTCCAGTGGTTACTGACCTTTTAAAATCACAAACTCTAGTCAGCCTGATATAACACAAATGAAAGCAAGTATATTCACTTTTTCAAATTACATATTACTTGAACTCTGACTAATGTTAGTTTTTAAAGGAAGCAATGTTTCATATTTTCAGTATGATTTTCAGCAGGCTTTGATTTTAGGTAGACCCAGCTTAAAATCCTAGAAGAATTTTCATTATCTCTATATGCCTCAGACTTCTCATATGTAAACTAGATAATAATTTGTACTTTATATGTGTAAGAATCTTATCAAGTAAGAATGCATGTAATATTCTTAACACACGGTAGGCTTAATACAGGCTATTTACATAATTCTGAAGTTGAAATAACTGTTTCATAAAGGTATAAATAGGTCTCATTAATTTATTATTACAAAAATTGTACTTTTTAAAGAAACCATGGTCTCTGTTAAAATTGAAGATAGTTTGAAAAAGAATTCAGGTTAAAATATGCAAAATATTTTTAAAATACATAAATATGAAAGGTATGATAAAAGTATCAAAAGACATTTTTATAAAGCAAGGTGAAAGTGAAAGTCACTCTGACTCTTTGCGACCCCATGTCTGACTCATGTCTGACTCTTTGCGACCCCATGGACTGTAGCCTACAAGGCTCCTCTGTCCATGGAATTTTCCAGGCAAGAGTATTGGAGTGGTTTGCCATTTCCTTCTCCAGGGGATCTTCCCAACCCAGGGATCGAACCTGGGTCTCCCACATTGCAGGCAGATGCTTTACTATCTGAGCCACCAAATCATGCATAAAAATAAACGTACAGGAATAGCAAAGAGAACACTAGAAAGAAAGGCTATGTGGACAGCCATATGCAAAAGAATGAAATAGACTGCTATCTTACACCAAACAAAAAAATCAACTCATGGATTTAAAACTTGAACATAAGACCTGAAACTGTAAAACTCCTAGAAGAAGACAGTGGGTAAGCTCCTTGACCATTAGTCTTGGCAATGATTTTTTTGAATTTGACCCCAAGAGGCAGCAAAAGCAAAAATAAACAAGTGGGATTACATCAAACTAAAAAGTTTCTGCATACCAAAGGAAATCATCAACAAAATGAAAAGGCAACCTACTGAATGGGAGAAAATATTTTAAAATCATGATTCTGATAAGGGATAATATCCCAAATATGTAAAGAACTGATTAACTCAATAGCAAAAACAGTCTTATTTACAAATTAGTAGACCTCTGTAGACATTTTCCCAAAGAAAACATACAAATGGCCCAGCAGGTACACAGAAAGGTGCTGAACATCCTCAACATCACTAGTCATTAGGTAAAATGCAAATTAAAGCCATAGTGAGATATCACCACATACCTGTCAGAATGGTTGTTATCAAAAATAAAAACTGATGATGAGGACGTGGAGAAAAAGAAACCTGCATCCTTTTGGGTTCCTGTAGTTGCTGTAAACTGATGCAGCTACTACAGGAAATAGTATGGAAGTTCCTCAAAAAATTAAAAATAGAACTACCATATGATCCAGCATTCCCACTGTGAGCATTTATGCCAAAGAAACAAAATCATATTAGGGGTTATTTGAGGAGTCTTTAAGCATAGCGCAGGAAATAAGAGAAGCAAAAACAAGGAAGAAAGGGAAAGGTATACCTAACTGAATGCAGAGTTCCAGATAATAGCAAAGAGGGACAAGAAGGCCTTCTTCAATGAATGATGCAAAGAAATAGTGGAAAACAACAGAAGGTGAAAGATCAGCGATCTCTTCAAGAAAACTGAAAATATCAAAGAAACGTGTCAGCCAAAGATGGGCACAATAAAGGACAGAAATGGTAAAGACCTAAAAGAAGCAGAAGAGATAGCAAGAATACACAGAACTGCACAAAAAAGATTTTAATGACCCAGATAACCATGATGGTGTGGTCACTCACCCAGAGCCAGAAATTCTGCAGCATGAAGTTAAGTGGACCTTTAGAAGCACTGCTGCCAGTAAAGCTAGTGGATGTGATGGAATTCCAGCAGAGCTATTTAAAATCCTAAAAGATGATGCTATCAAAGTGCTGTACTCAATATGTCAGCAAATTTGGAAAACCCAACAGTGGCCACAGGACTGAAAAAGGTCAATCTTCATCCCAATTCCCAAGAAGGGTAGTACTAAAGAATGTTCAAACTACTGGACAATTGCACTTATCTCCCATGCTAATAAGGTTATGCTGAAAATTCTTCAAGCTTGGCTTCAACAGTTCATGAATCGAGAACTTCCAGATGTTCAAGCTAGGTTTAGAAAAGGCAGAACCAGAGATCAAATTGCCAAGATTCCATGAATCATAGAGAAATCAAAAGAATTCTAGAAAAACATACCTCTGTTTCATTGACTATGCTAAAGCCTTTGACTGTGTAGATCACAACAAACTGTGGAAAACTCTTTAAAGAAATGGGGATACCAGACCACCTTACCTGTTTCCTGAGAAACCTGTATGCTGGTCAAGAAGCAGCAGTCAGAACCCTTTATGAAACAACTGACTGGTTCAGGATTTAGAAAGGAGTACAACAAGGATGTTTATTGTCATCCTGTTTAACTTATACATGAGCACATCATGCAAAATGCTGGGCTGGATGAGTTACAAGCTGGAATCAAGATTGCTGGAAGAAAAATCAACAACCTCAGATATGTGGATGATGTATCACTCTAATGGCAGAAAGCAAAGAGTAACTAAAGAGCTTCTTGATGAGGGTGGATGCTAAGTCACTTCAGTTGTGCCCAACTCTTTGTGACTCTATCAACTGTAGCCTGCCAGGCTGCTCTGTCCATGGGGTTCTCCAAGCAAGAATATTGGAGTGGGTTCCCATGCTCTTCTCCAGATGAGGGTGAAAGAGGAGCATGAAAAAACCAGCTTAAAACCCAATATTAAAAAAACTAAGATCATGCATCCAGTCCCATCACTTCATGGCAAATAGAAGGGGAAGAGGTGGAAGCAGTAACAGATTTCCTCTTCTTGGGCTCTAAAATCACTGCAGATGGTGACTGTAGCCATGAAATTAGGAGATGACTGCTTCTTGGCAGGAAAGCTATGACAAACCTAGACAATGTATTAAAAAGCAAAGACATAACCTTTGCCAACAAAGGTCCATATAGTGAAGGCTATGGTCTTTCCAGTAGCCATGTATGGATGTGAGAGTTGGACCAAGAAGGCAGAGCACTAAAGAATTGATGCTTTTGAACTGTGGTGCTGGAAGACTCTCAAGAGTCCCTTGGACAAAAGGAGGTCAAATCAGTCAATCCTAAAGGAAATAAACCCTGCATACTCATTGGAAGGACTGATGCTGAAGCTCTAATACTTTGGCCACCTGATGTGAAGAGCCTGGAGAAGACCCTGATGCTGGGAAAGATTGAAGGCAGAAGAAAGGGGTGACAGAGGATGAGATGGTTGGATGACATCACTGCTTCAATGGACATGAACTTGGGCAAACTCCAGGAGATGGTGAGCAACAGGGAGGCCTGGTGTGCTGCAGTCCATGGGATTGCAAAGAGTCAGACATGACTTGGCAACTGAACAACAACAACAACATTATAATAATGCAGCATGATTTACAGTAGCCAGAACATGGAAAAAACCCAAGTGTAATAGATGAATAGGTAAAGTATATGTTTGTATGTTTACATGTATGTTACACATATAAAACATGGGTAGACCTTGACAGCATTATGTTGCGTGAAATAAATCAGACAGTGACAAATACCATATGACTTCATTTGTATATGAAATCTGAAAGAAAAAAAAAAAACCTGAACTCATAGATACAGAGAACAGATTGGTGAGTACAAGGTAAGGTAAGTAAATCTGGCAATGTAGTGAACAACACAGTGACTATAGTTGTTAACTATACTAATTAATATTGTACTGCATGTTTGAAAGTTGCTAAGAAAGTAGATTTTAAAAGTCTTCATCACAAGAAAAAAATGTAACTGCATGTGGTGATGGATGTTAGCTAAACTTGTTGGAGTAATAGTTTTGCAATGTACACATATGTCAAATGATTATGCTATACACCTAAAACTAATACAACATTTTCTGTCAGTTAAATTTCAATTTAAAAAAGAAATAAGCAGAAAAACAAAGACACAGGCAAAAAGGAAACATTAAGTGAGAACTATCTCTAACAGATGTTAAAACCTTACGGTAAGTTGTGAATAATTGAAAAGTGTGGTATTGGTGCACCATAGAGAGATGGACCAGTGGAATGATTGGATGAAGCAAAAATAGTCCCAGGTACAAATAGAGCTTCAGCGTTTATGTGCGTATCTGTATATTTATATCTATTTCCAAGTCTTCTGCCCAACCTGAAAGTCTGCCATTTCTCTGACTCTGCTCTGGCACTGCGTGGGGTTGCCATCCTGGCAGGTGTACTTTGCACACCATACTTCTAAATGTTGATTTCATTCTACACCAGGACTGTGTATCTTTCTGTATTGATAGAAATGGTGTAAAATCTGGACTGTCCAATAAGTTGGCTATTGAACCCTTGAAATATGGCTAGTGCAACCGACTTACTTTAAAAGTCTATTTAATTTTAATTTATATTTGAAAGCCTACATGAGGTTAGTGGAAACTCTACTGAATGATCACACTTTAGATTCTAAGCTCTTTGAGGACAGATTCACATCTGTTTAGTTCACACTAATGTCTAACATGGTTCCTGAGGGCTGACTGGATTTTATTTTTCCAATTGATATTAATTCCATGACAAATATTTGACAGGAGATCTGGGTGCACCCTGATGTTCAGCTCCATCATGGTACACAGTCAGGGAGGAGATCTTCAGCTGTAATAGGTGCTTCTTGAGTGTTTTTTCTCTTTGCTGATCAGAAACTAGCTTATCCTTAAACATACAGGCTTGAAAGATTCACTTTAATTTGCAGGAAACTCGGTCTTGTTTTTATGTGATAGTGAATGAAAAACAAAAGCAGATGTAAGTATATTTATTCACCTGCTTTAAGGAAACTACAGCTTCCTTAAAGCAATATTTTCAGCTCTGCTCATAGAGAAATTTGTCTTTGAGGAAACATATGCAGTCAACGGTTTACATAAACACTGGTCTCAGAAGAGCAAAACATCAGATGGAGGGCTCAACAGCAACAGAAGGGGAAGATTAGAATTTTGAAAAGGAGTTTCTGTTAACCTAAAGATTGTTCAAATCAGATCTTCACAGACAATTTGGGGCAAAGTAAAATAAAGTGTTAAGTAGCATGCTGGTGAGGAAAGAGCTAGGGCTAAATGTCACTGATCATTCATTTGACTTTCAGCTTTTCTGTTCCCTTTAGCTGTGTGATGACATCTATTCAGCTTCTCAGTACCAATTCTTTATCTGGCAAAAAGAGAAGAAGGATTGTATTGTGCAAATGTGGTTTGGGGTATGGAATGAACTAATCTAAGTAAATGCTCATCAGAGGTATATTTTCCTCTACTCAACTCTCCTCCCACACACTGACACTACCTCCAAAATGTTGTTGTGTTGAGTTAAGAGGGTGAGAGCTGGAGAAGATTCTAGGAAATACCCAATCAAATACCTTCTCTTTATAAATCTGGAAATTGAATATGGGTTATGGGAAAGCAAAAGTGATACCAGCTGCAGACTCTAAAAGAGGAGATGGCAGATGCCCTCAGCATCACACCTGCTCCATGCTCTGTGCCACCACCTTTGCAATCAGTACTCACTGCTGAAGATTCAGAGACGCAAACATGTGCCTGCATGTTTTAAGTTCTTTCTCACACTGATTTTCAATGTTTGCTTTTTTCTTTACTTTATTAAAAGTATTACCAGAGCAGTTGTGCTGTGCTAAAGTCGCTTCAGTCACATCTGACTCTTTTTGACCCTAGGGACTGTATCCCACCAGGCTCCTCTGTCCATGGGATTCTCCAGGCAAGAATACTGGAGTGCATTGCCATGCCCTCCTCCATTAATTTTCTCTATTTGAGCCTTTAGTTACAGTCACATTAAATACAAAATAAAAAAGGAAACATGTATACCTAATGCTGATTCCTGTTGATGTATGGTAGAACCCATCACAATATAATTAAATAAATACATATGTATAAACAAAAATATGAAATAACTGCCTCAACATTATTTTATCTAGTAGGAGGGCAAGTTCTTTGCTATCAGTGGTCAAATTCTTCTACACTTTTCTCCCTTCTAATGTGCTTTGGCATCTCCTGAATTTTAACACACAATTTTTATTTAAAAAAACAAAAAACAAAACTCTGGCTTCACTGTCTTATCTTTTGGTGACTGTAAGACAGGGCAGGGAAATGTCTAACTGTGATAAAGGACCAGTGAAATTACACATGAGAAACAAAGAGCACTTGAGCGATGCCAGTTATGAGAACTGGTATTTGACAGCTCAGTGTGTCGTGCAGCATCAATGCACAGATCAGGTATTTGCTTGTAGGAAAATTCCTGAAAGTAGCAGAGTGGGGGAATTTGTATTTTTCAGCATTGACTATGCTTTTGGTTTACAGCAACTATAAAACACATTTCCCATGTTTCCTAATTTAGGTATTTAGTTTCACATAGGTAAACACATACAAAACTTTTTTGTGTTAGTTGATTTTCTCATACAGAATTTTTTACCTTAACTACAATTTTAGTCCAATCCCAAATAAGGGCAATGCCAAAGACTATTCCAACTACTGCACAATTGTGTTCATTTAACTTGCTAGCAAGGTAATGCTCAAAATCCTTCAAGCTAGGCTTCAACAGTACATGAACTGAGAACTTCCAGATATACAAGCTGGATTTAGAAAAGGCAGAGGAAGCAGAGATCAAATTGCCAACATCTATTGGATGATAGAAAAAGCAAAAGAATTCCAGAAAAAACATCTACTTCTGCTCCATTGAAAAAGCCTTTGACTGTGTGGACCACAACAAACTGTGGACAGTTCCGAAAGAGATGGGAATACCAGACCACCTTACCTGTGTCCTGAGAAACATGTGTGCAGGACAAGAAGCATAGATAGAACCATAAATGAAACAATGGACTGGTTCACAATTGGGAAAGGAGTACGTCAAGGCTGTATATTATCACCCTGCTTATTTAACTTATATGCAGAGTACATTGTGTGAAATGACACGCTGAATAAATCACAGGCTATAATCAAGATTGCTGGGAGAAATATCAGTAACCTCATATATGCAGTTGATACCACCCTAATGGCAGAAAGTGAAGAGGAACTAAAAAGCCTCTTGATGAAAGTGAAGGAGGAGAGTGAAAAAGTTGGCTTAAAACTCAGCAATCAAAAAACTAAGATCATGGCATCCAGTCTTATCACTTCATGATGGGGGAAAAAAATGGAAACAGTGACAGACTTTATTTTCTAGGCTCCAAAATTACTGCAGATGGTGACTGCAATCATGAAATTAAGACACCTGTTCTTTGGAAGAAAAGCTATGACAAACCTAGACGGCATTCAAAAGCAAAGACATTACTTTGCCAACAAAGGTCTGTCTAGTCAAGGTTATGGTTCTTCCAGTAGTCATGTATGGATGTGAGAGTTGGATCATAAAGAAAGCTGAGCACCGAAGAATCGGTGCTTTTGAACTGTGGTGCTGAAAAAGACTCTTGAGAGTCCCTTGGACTGCAAGGAGATCAAATCAGTCAATCCTAAAGGAAATCAACCCTGAATACTCATTGAAAGGACTGATGCTGAAGCTCCAATACTCTGGCCACCTGATGCAAAGAGCTGACTTGTTAGAAAAGACCCTGATGCTGGGGAAGATTGAGGGAAGGAGGAAAAGGGAGTGACACAGTATGAAATGATTTGATGGCATTATCGACTCAATGCACATGAGTTTGAGCAAACTCCAGGAGATAGTGAAGGACAGGAAAGCATGGTGTGCTGCAGTTCATGGGGTCGCAAAGAGTCAGATATGAACTGAGCAACTGAACAATAACAACATATATGATGAGCGAAATAATACATAACTAATATTTTATCCAATTTTAGAGCATAACAAGAGTATGTTTTCCTATTCTTACAGAAATGAATATAGGCTTAGAGAATATGGATACTCATATTAAGACTAAAATGTAAATTATAAAAATATCTGGCTTCCCAGGTAGCTCAGCTGGTAAAGAATCTGCCTGAAAGGCATGAGACCCCAGTTTGATTCCTGTGTTGAGAAGTTCCTCTGGAGAAGGGATAGGCTACCCACTCTAGTGTTCTATGTCTTCCCTGGTAGGTCAGACAGGAGAGAATCCACTTGCAATGTGGGAGACCTGGGTTCAATCCCTAGGTTGGGAAGATACCTGTATATGGGCGTGGCAACCCACACCAGTATTCTCCCCATGAAGAAAGGAGTCTGGCAGGCTACAGTCCTTGAGGTCATAAAGAGTCCACCACGACTGAGCGACTGAGCAGTCTAATAGATGTTATTTCTTTTGAATGGAGTTTGTCATGGTACATATTCTCTGTCATGTATATCCCTTTCTTTATTTGTCTATTAACATTTTCCCCAGAAAATAGAATATTGTTCAGTGGTATCACTCTGTAGATGAACACACAGAAGATTTCCCTTTCTCTTCATATCTTGTTGCCACAGCTTCTCTTTTATTTTTATTTATTTATAAACTTATTTGTTTGGCTGTGCCTGTCTTAGTTGGGCAATCAGGATCTTTTTTTTAACTGTGGCATGTGGGATGATCTAGTTCCCTGACTAGGGATCAAACCTGGGCCCCTGCATTGGGAGCATGGAGTCCTAGCTACTGGGCCACTGGGAAGCTCCTTGTCTTTTATTTTTGGCACCCTCTCCCCTCTCATTCACACATATTTATATTTCCATATTTATATGTATTTTAAAAATATATATCCCACCTATCTATTCTTATTTATCTATCTTATTCAGGAAGGACTCATAAGATGATAAGGCTCATATTAATCATAATAAAGAGGATTCTGAAAGAAGGCTTCCAGCCACATTGTTGAATCTTTGCCTCTTTATTTTTCCATTAAAGACAATATTTAGAAAACTCACAGAATGAAATCTCTTCTAAACTGTTGCTTCCTAAAGTGAAGCTATTTTATAGTTCATTTTCTCCCCCCTCCCTTTTTTTTTTTTTTTTTGAGAAATAATTGAAATAATTACTGTATAAGTTTAAGGCATACAGCATGGCAGTTTGATTTACATATATTGTAAAATAATTACCACCATAGGTTCAGCTAACATCCATCTTCCCATATAGATAGAAAGAACTCGAAAGATATTCTTGTGATGAGAGCTCTTAGGATTTGTTTAGTCTCTTAATAACTTACAGCAGTGTTAACTACAACCATCCTGCTGTACATTCCATCCACAGTCCTTCTTTATCTGGTAGCTGGGAGTTTGTACCTTTTGACCACCTTTCTCCAATTCCTCCTTTCCCCACCCTCTGCCTCTAGAAACCACAGGGCTGAACTCTATTTCTATGAGGATTGTTTTTGTTACTGCTTTTTTAATTCTACCTAGAGGTGAGATCATACAGTATTTGTCTTTGTCTGACTTATTTCATTTAGCATAATATCCTCAAAGTCACCCATGTTGTTGCAGATTCTCCCTTTGCAATATCGTGTTTGGTGCATTATTTCTGGGCACTTAACCTCTTACTCAGTTTCAACAAGAACCTCTTTCTTTACTGAGAGTAACAAAGCCAGGAGAGAAAGCCAGTTTTCAAAAAGCTTCAGTGACCACAAGTAGGGAAATTGAAAAAATACATATTTATCCTCAGTCTATCTAAAGCATATGATATATTGCAATTTGCCTTCCTAAGTATAATATTGTCAGATTTATTCAATTTGCTTAACTTGTGACTGCATGCTACAGCCTTGCCAGAAAATTTCTGGGACATCCTAATTTTTCCTGTTCTTGCTAATGAGACAGGAGCCCCAGACAGGACACTGCTTTGACACAGCTCATGCCCTGACTCAGGGGTGATGGGCCTAACCAGAATAAGGACAGAAGTGCTTCCCAGGACCTTCATCATTAGTACTTTATAATCATAGTCTGTAGGAATTTACAGATCAGCAATCAAAAAGTCCAATCTTGAGACGTTATTTTAATAATATGAGTTAGTTATAAAGCCATAATGTTGTATAAATTAAATTATAATAACACAGTTCACTACTTTTATTTCCTAATTGAATGTAAAGTGATCCAAAATGATATATAGAAATAATTAAACTTTTAAAAGTGATAAATTAGTGAAATTAACTTGTTAATTATTGTGAGACATTGAAATATTAGTACTCTCCAATCAGATAGGAAAAATATGGGAGAAATTAAGTGATTATATCTCTTCTTATTTTTCTCCTATATCACATCTCTTCTGAATTCTCTAAGAGTTCTAAGATATATGTTTAAAATTTCTGAAATAAACTTTGATTTTTCATTCATATCAGTTAAATATGCTTTCTTTAAAGCATATTTAAAGAAAGCACAAAATATATATCTTAGGTTGCATTTGAGGTGTCATTTAAAAAACACCTTAAATTCTTAACATCCTATAAAAGGAAAAATGGACATTGTTGTATATTATTATTAGGTAGTAAATTGGTAGAGTCTCTGTGAGGAACAATTTGGCAACATACATTAAAATTTTTAAAGTGTGTAATATTTGGTCTATAAGTTCCATTTCTAGATATTTATCCTCTGTACATACAGATTCATGTGCAAAATGCTGCATGTACCATGATATGGCTTTGCTGATGGCTCAAAGAACGACAAAGAATGATGACAAAGAATCTGCCTGCAGTGAAGAAGACCCGGTTCAGTCTCTGGGTGGGGAAGATCCCCTGGAGAAGGGAATGACAACCCACTCCAAGATTCTTGCCTGGAGAATCCTATAGACAGAGGAGCCCAGAGGGCTACAGTCCATGGGTTTGCAAAATTTGGACATGACTGAGTGAGTAACACTTCTACCATGATAGGCGCTGGAGCATTTGTACAATAATGATGATTAGAAACAAGCCACGTCTTTAATAGAGAACTGGTAAAAAGGTTTTGCTACATTCATTGTGTGGGATGACAAAGAAGTATTAAAATAGTACATGAAATAAAATGAAGAAGCCATTAAAGTCATAATAATGCTTATCATTTGTTGAACAGTTCATTTGTATGAATTCGTTTAATCCTTATAATATCCCTATGATGTTTATACTGTTATTTACAGATTAAAAAAAAAAACAAACTGAAGTGTGAAAAAGTTTCCTTTAACGACCAAGATAGAATGTAGTGTGACTACTATACAAACCTAGCCAATTCTATACTGTTATACTACATAAACAATTATAAAAGTATATAGAGTGTGCACTGTTTTGTAAGAGAAATACATATTTAGAAAGGAAGGAAAGAAGGGAAAGGAGAGAATCTACAGCCTTCATTTATCTAAAGAATATGATTCTTTACAAATACTTTTTTATAATATTATATTATTTGTTAATGCACATAATAATTTGTTATATATTAGAAAATAAATATTTTTCAATGAAGGTAAAGGTTTTATACATCATACATTGCAGTGTATGTGCTGCAGTATGTAATAGACAGCTTTAGCAACATGTAGCTCTCCAATATTTGATATATGGCTATTACAAATTGAAATATGCTATAAATATGAAATATTCATCAGATTTTGAAGGTTTAGTACCAAAAATATAAAATATCTTATTAATAACTTCATTGATTATGTTATGAAGTAATATTTTAATTAAACTAGGTTAAATAAAATATATTTTTAAATAAAATTTACCTTTTAAAAACTTTATAATATAACCATTAGATAATTTTGTTACTGTAGGTCATTCACCTAGAGCCAGACATCCTGGAATGTGAAGTCAAGGGGTCCTTAGAAAGCATCACTGCAAGCAAAGCTCGTGGAGGTGATGGAATTCCAGTAGAGCTATTTCAAATCCTGAAAGATGATGCTGTGAAAGTGCTGCACTCAATATGCCAGCAAATTTGGAAAACTCAGCAGTGGCCACAGGACTGGAAAAGGGTAGTTTTCATTCTAATCCCAAAGAAAGTCAATGCCAAAGAATGCTCAAACTACCGCACAATTGCACTCATCTCACACACTAGTAAAGTAATGCTCAAAATTCTCCAAGCCAGGCTTCTGCAATACGTGAACCGTGAACTTCAGATGTTCAAGCTGGTTTTAGAAAAGGCAGAGGAACCAGAGATCAAATTGCCAACATCTGCTGGATCATGGAAAAAGCAAGAGAGTTCCAGAAAAACATCTATTTCTGCTTTATTGACTATGCCAAAGCCTTTGACTGTGTGAATCACAATAAAATGTGGACAATTCTGAAAGAGATGGGAATACCAGACGACCCAACCTGCCTTTTGAGAAACCTATATGCAGGTCAGGAAGCAATAGTTAGAACTGGACATGAAACAACAGACCGGTTCCAAATAGGAAAAGCAGCACATCAAGGCTGTATATTGTCGCCCTGCTTATTTAACTTATATGCAGAGTACATCATGAGAAACGCTGGACTGAAAGAAACACAAGCTGGAATCAAGATTGTCAGGAGAAATATCAATAACCTCAGATATGCAGATGACACCACCCTTATGGCAGAAAGTGAAGAGGAACTCAAAAGCCTCTTAATGAAAGTGAAAGAGGAGAGTGAAAAAGTTGGCTTAAAGCTCAACATTCAGAAAATGAAGATCATGGCATCCAATCCCATCACTTCATGGGAAATAGATGGGGAAACAGTGGAAACAGTGTCAGATTTTATTTTTTGGGGCTCCAAAGTCACTGTAGGTGGTGAATGCAGCCATTAAATTAAAAGATGCTTACTCCTTGGAAGAAAAGTTATGACCAACCTAGACAGCCAAAGGACTTCCCTGGTCGCTCAGAGGTTATAGCATCAGCCTGGAATGCAGGAGACCCGGGTTCGATCCCTGGGTCGGGAAGATCCCCTGGAGAAGGAAATGGCAACCCACTCCAGTACTCTTGCCTGGAGAATCCCATGGAGGGAGGAGCCTGGTAGGCTACAGTCCATGGGGTTGCAAAGAGTCAGACATGACTGAGCGACTTCACTTTCACTTTCAGACAGCATATTAAAAAGCAGAGACATTACTTTGCCAACAAAGGTCCATCTAGTCAAGGCTATGGTTTTTCCAGTGGTCATATATGGATGTGAGAGTTGGACTATAGAGAAAGCTGAGTGCCAAAGAATTGATGCTTTTGAACTGTGGTGTTGGAGAAGACTTGAGAGTCCCTTGGAAAGCAAGGAGATCCAACCAGTCCATCCTAAAGGAAACCAGTCCTGGGTGCTCATTGGAAGGACTGATGCTGAGGCTGAAACTCCAATACTTTGGCCACCTCATGCGAAGAGTTGACTCATTGGAAAAGACCCTGATGCTGGGAGGGATTTGGGGCAAGAGGAGAAGGGGACGACAGAGGATGAGATGGCTAGATGGCATCACCAACTCGATGCACATGAGTTTGAGTGAACTCCGGAAGTTGGTGATGGACAGGGAGGCCTGGTGTGCTGCGATTCATGGGGTCGCAGAGTCAAACACGACTGAGCGACTGAACTGAACTGAGTTATATTTCTATTAAATACCAGTAATCAAATACAATCAAGTTTTATTGTACTTCACTTACTTCCCCTCCAGGATTATTTCTCTAGCACAATGATAATCAACTCTTGTACATTAGAATCACCTGAGAAACTTTAAAACGCACCTGGCCCCCCCCCCCAGGGGTTCAGGATTAGCTATTCTGGGCTGGGGTGCCGGCATCCTCACCCTTTTTAAGATTTGCATTCTAATATGAAACCAAGGTAAGGAACTACTGCTTTAACCCTCTGTGCCTATAGAGTATACAAGGGACTTAATTTTTTTCAAGTAATGCTTGAAAAGTTAAAGTTTGCATTTTCTTAACTAGGTAGGGATTTTTATTTTTTTGAACATGTCAAAGTATAGGAGATTTTCAAGTAAAGAAATATTCAGAAATGTTCTTGAGTCTTGGTTAATTAAATTTGTTTAATTATTGGTAAAACAAAGAGGCCTGATCCATATCGCTGTTTGTTCTACAAACTTTCCTAAGGAAAACTAAGTGTTTTTAAAGCCCTTCATTTTTTTTAATGTTTTATGTTTTTTTAATGTTTTTTTAAATTTTTTTAATAGTTTAACTTTTATTTTATACTGAAGTATAGTTGAAATATACTGAAACATACTGAAATACAGCACAGTGATTCAGTTATACATACACATGTGTTTATCCTTTTTTATTTTCCCATTTATGTTTTTACACAATATTGAGCAGAGTTCCCTGTGCTATACAGTAGATCCTTGTTGGTTATCTATTTTAAATATAGCAGTGTGTACATGTCAATACCAGACTCCTTAACTGTCACTTCCCCCATCCTTCCCCTCTGGTAACCATAAGTTTGTGAGTCTGTTTGTTCTGTAAATAAGTTCATTAATATTAAATTTTTAGATTATACATATAAGTGATATCCTATAATATTTGTCTCTCCCTCTCTTACTTACTTCACTCAGTATGACAATCTCTAGGTCTATCTGTGTTGCTGCAAATGACATTATTTAATTCTTTTTAATGGATGAGTAATATTTTATTGTACATATGTACCACGCCTGTTTATCCATTTCCTTGTCAATAGATATTTAGGTTTCTTCCATCTCTTGCTATTCTAAATAGTGCTGCAATGAACATTGGCATATATGTGTCCTTTCAGACTATGCTTTTCTCCAGGTATATGCCCAGGAGGGCTTCCCTGGTGACTCACACAGTAAAGACTCTGCCTTCAGTGCGGGAGACCTGGATTTGATCCCTGGTTGGGAAGATCCCCTGGAGAAGGGAAAGGCTACCCACTCCAGTATTCTTGCCTGAAGAATTCCATGGACAGAGGAGTCTGGTGGGATACAGTCCATGGGGTTGCAAAGAGTCAGACACAACTGAGCAACTAACACTTTTACTTTCTTTCACTGTATGCCCAGGAATGGGACTGCAGGATCATATGATAGCTCTATTTTTAGATTTTTAAGGAACTTCCATGCTGTTGTCCAAAGTGGTTATACAAATTTACATTCCCACCGACAGTGCAGGAGGGTAAAGCACTTCAAACAGAGCAAATAAAAGTTGCAAGCCTGTTTGTATTGTGACCACGAATGTGGCCAACAGTGTTGGGTCAAAGATTGCTGCTGCTGCTGCTAAGTCGCTTCAGTCATGTCTGACTCTGTGTGACCCCATAGACGGCAGCCCACCAGGCTCCCCCGTTCCTGGGATTCTCCAGGCAAGAACACTGAGGTGGGTTGCCATTTCCTTCTCCAGGGTCAAAGATTATGTCTTTACAAATCACAGAACAGAGTTTTCTGTCCCCTAACATTCTCAGTGTCATATAAACAGACTGTGGTAAACATACTAAATAGAATTTTTGTACCCTTCTGGATAAACCCGAGTTTTATAAGTGCCACTGAAAGACGATTCTTTATCATGCATCAATGGGACCAGTATTCAGCCTCTCAGTTTTTATATCATTTTCACAGCTGATTGCCTTTTCTGCCACGGTGTTCTGCTCCATATTTTGACTCCCACTGCTTATTGGGTTGTGGTGATGAAACGCTGCTGATTGAAAAAAGAAACTGAAGGAAAATTAAATTGTGACTTTTAAAAAAATCTGTTTTCAGGGAGAGAGAAATTACTTACAAGATCTTGGATTTTTTTCCTGGCCTCTTTGGTATTAGCTACATAATTGTTTTCTGTTTGTAATATACCAGAACCTGAACCTTTATACTAGAACTAAGACTCAAAGTTTTATTAGTATTCAAGCTGTTCGAAAGTAACCTTCAGTATGATTGTGTGTGTGCACTCAACTGTGCCTGACTCTTTGCAACCCCATGGACTGTAGCCTGCCAGACTCCTCTGTCCACCGGATTGTCGAGGCAAGAATACTGGAGTGGTTTGCCATTTCCTACTCCAGGGGATCTTCCTGACCCAGGGATCGAAACTGTGTCTTTTCTTGCAGCTGGGTTCTTTCCCAGCTGAGCCACTGGAGAAGTTGTCAGTATGATTATTTTTTCCCAAATTTCTGAAATTCTTTTTCAAATTGGCTATATTGACAAGCTAGAATATAAATTCCTTGATGCCAGGCACCTATCTATCTACCTTGTTCAGTGCATCTCCCCAGAGTCCAGTAAGAATAACTATCACATGCATTTTTAAATAAAAGAAAAACGAAAAATTTGTGATGGAGTATTTCAAGGTACAATATAACCCCATTATGATACAAGAATGGAGTAAAGTTGTAATTTAACCACTGAATTTTGCACCTTCACCATTTCTGAAACCTTGTTAAATGTTGTAGAGAGAACTCCTACCAGAAGTACAAAACCCTTAACAAAATGATCCTAATGATTCTGAGAATTTTTCAGGCCTCTCTCTAATCTGTCATTAATATATTTTAAAGATGTGCTTAAAAGTTAATAAAACTAGCAGCAAATAAAAATTCATACATATATTAACTTTAAAACAATCTAAAATTAATCTCTATCAATTGTGCGATATTTAATTTTTCAAGAGCCCAAATATTCTGGAAATATGATTCTACTAGATTATCCCTAGGAAATATTGTTATGCAGACAAGTTCTGCACAATAGGATTATGTTATGCAGCATCCTGTTAAATGGCAACAAAATATAAAAGTCATAAACTCATTTGTCAGGATTCTAAATGAATTCTCTTTGAATCATGGTTGTTCTGTTAGGTTGGTGCAAAAGTAATAGCCGTTTTGCATTGTTGAACTATGCTGTTTGATATTAGAATACATTCTTAAATGTGATTATGCTCTATATCATTTTAATGTGCACTTCTCACTTTATGTTTTTTGTTAATAACTTATTCCTTGATGTTTATTTTATGTTTATTTTAGACTATAGAAATGATGGTAGCCAAAAAGTATATTCATATGATTTTTTTATTCGAGTTCAAAATGAGTTGTAAAGCAGCAGACAACTTGCAACATCAACAATGCATTTGGCCCAGGAATTGCTAACGAACATACAGTGCAGTGGTGGCTCAAGAAGTTTTGCAAAGGAGACGAGAGCCTTGAAAATGAGGAGCTCAGTGGCCAGCTATCAGAAGTTGACAACAATCAATTGAGAGCAATCATTGAAGCTAATCCTCTTACAACTATGTGAGAAGTTACGCAAGAACTCAATGTTGAACATTCTATGATCCTTTGGCATTTGAAGCAAATTGGAAAGGTGAAAAATCTTGATAAGTGAGTGCCTCATGAGCTGACTGAAAATCAAGAAGCTGGTCATTCTGACATGTCATCTTCTCTTACTGTATACAACAACAATGAACCATTTCTCCATCAGATTGTGACATGCGATGAAAAGTGGATTTTATACAACAACCAGCAATGACCAGCTCAGTGGTTGGACGGAGGAGAAGCTCCAAAGCACTTTCCAAAGCCAACGTTGCACCATAAAAGGTCATGGTCACTGGTGGTGTGCTGCCCATCTCATCCACTAGAGCTTTCTGAATCCCAGCGAAACCATTACATTTGAAAGTATGCTCAGCAAATTGATGACATGCGCCGAAAACTACAGTGTGTGCAGCCGGCACTGGTCAACAGAAAGGGCCCAATTCTTCATCATGACAACACCCAAGCACACCTCACACAGCCAGCACTTCAGTAGTTGAACAAATTGGGCTGAGAAGTTTTGCCTCATCCACCATATTTACCTGACCTCTGGCCAACTGACCACCACTACTTCAAGCATCTTGACAACTTTTTGCATGGAAAACGCTTCCGCAAACAGCAGAAGACAGAAAATGCATTCCAAGAGTTCATGGAATCCCAAAGCATGTATTTTTATGCTACAGGAATAAACTTATTTCTCATTGGCAAAAATGTGTTGATTGTAATGGTTCCTATTTTGATTAATAAAGATATCTTTGAGCCTAGTTATAATGATTTAAAATTTATGATCTGAAACCACAGAAAAGGTAATGGCACCCCACTCCAGTACTCTTGCCTGGGAAATCCCATGGACGGAGGAGCCTGGAAGGCTGCAGTCCATGGGGTCGCTGAGGGTTGGACATGACTGAGCGACTTCACTTTCACTTTTCACTTTCATGCATTGGAGAAGGAAATGGCAGCCCACTCCAGTGTTCTTGCCTGGAGAATCCCGGGGACGGGGGAGCCTGGTGGGCTGCCATCTATGGGGTCGCACAGAGTCGGACACGACTGAAGTGACTTAGCAGTAGCAATAATTACTAGCTGTATGGCTATGTGGTTACATAACTTCTCTGCATCTCAGACCCCTCCTTATTAAAATAGGAAAAGTAATGATACACAGTGTTGTAGGGATGTGGTAAGAAATGACTTAGGTAACAGCTATAAAGCAGTTCCTATATAGCCTTGATGAAAGTGAAAGAGGAGAGTGAAAAAGTTGGCTTAAAGCTCAACATTCAGAAAACAAAGATCGTGGCATCTGGTTCCATCACTTCATGGCGAATAGATGGAGGAACAGTGGAAACAGTAGCAGGCTTTATTTTTGGGGCTCCAAAATTACTGCAGATGGTAACTGCAGCCATGAAATTAAAAGATGCTTACTCCTTGGAAGAAAAATTATAACCAACATAGACAGCATATTAAAAAGCAGAGATATCACTTTGCCAACAAAGGTCCATCTCGTCAAGGCTATGGTTTTTCCAGTAGTCATGTATGGATGTGAGAGTTGGACTATAAAGAAAGCTGAGCATTGAAGAATTGATGCTTTTGAACTGTGGTGTTGGAGAAGACTCTTGAGAGTCCTTTGGATTGCAAGGAGATCCAACCAGTCCATCCTAAAGGAAATCACTCCTGAATATTCATTGAAAGGACTGATACTGAAGCTGAAATTCTAATACTTTGGCCACCTGGTGTGAAGAGCTGACTCCTTAGAAAAGACCCTGATGCTGGGAAAGGTTGAGGTGGGAGGAGAAGGGGGCGACAGAGGATGAGATGGTTCGATGGGATCACCAACTCTTAAGTAGAGATGAGTTTGAGTAAACTCTGGGAGCTGGTGATGGACAGGGAGGCCTGGCATGCTGTAGTCAGTCCATGGTATCTCAAAGAGTTGGACATGACTGAGCAACTGAACTGAACTTATATAGCCAATATTCAATTTAATATAATATTCACTATCAATATTATTGGTTACATGACCATATGAAGTTATATAACTGTTTGTGCAAGCAGAACTGTGCACTACCCTTCACAAGAGTAGAAAGTCCAGCTTTAGTCATTAATTTCTTCAGCTAAAAAATCACATTAGTACAGCAGGGCTAACTTGTTTTTTGTTCTCTGAAGTGATTGCTGCTTAATCACTGAGGGCATAGAGTTAATGGGCTGATATACAAATGCAAATCCTAATATTCTTAGTTAACAACAAAAAAGTCTGTATGAATCTAGTGTTTATATCATCATAGTAGTCAAGATTTATAAAAATTTACTCTCTTCTAGACACTCCATATGGGTAATTTCATTTAATCTTCACAATAACTCAATGATAGAAATATACTATTATTTTTCCTTTTATGGGTCAAAGATCTGAAGACTAGAGAAGTTATATAAACTTGCCCCAAGGCCTGAAGTTTACCAGTATGAAATATTAATTAGAACTGAAAGTTAATCACAGAAAATCATACATTACATTATAGTGTAACATACAGTATTTCTAAATGTATAATATATATGTTACAGGATTTAAAATAATTTACATAGTTATTTAAATATGTATTTTAAGATTTTGACTTAAATCAGTGTTCTTAAAATATTTTCACATGGGATGTGGCTAACTTAGTTAGCCCAAGGGGCGACTGTGTACCTAGGCCTCGTGTGTCTTGTGATGGTGTTCAGGCACACCTATTAAGACCCTTTGAAGTGAAACTCCTAGGATGTTAGTATGAAATAGCTTGTTTGATCACTAAAATGGATCCTCATATACTGAATTTTTGTGTTTTTATGGCGTTTTTTCATTGATGGCACCTACCTATCATTTTAAACAGTAAATATTAACTGTATTTGGGATTGTGGATTCTTTGATTTCCTTTTTTTCCTTGAACCTATCACACACAGTTCTGGGCTTTATATATAAGTCTTTTAAAGCATTATACCTGAAGAGGTTGATGGAAATATGGGTGCAATGGTGTTTGTAATGAAATGAGTCATATGCTTTCAGAATAGTAGGAAGGTCAAATTGATGAACCATCTGATACCACCTGTTACTGTTGTAAAAACACCAGCTGTAAACAAGAAATATGGACATACAGTGAAAATTGTTTTATATTTGGATTTTAGTGGGTTGAAAATGAACATAAATTCTTCCATTAGAATAAGCATGTTTAGGGACATTCACAGTGGTGGCAAGGAAGCATTCTATCTGAAACATCAATTTTGAAATGTACAAGGACTACTATGTGAAATGTTGAGCTTTTTAAAACAAAGCAGGAAGGCATTGGATAGACAGAAACATCAACGCAGGGTGGTAGATGAAACTGCAAAAGTTGCAGAAGTCTTGTTTACAGTGTGTTCAACGTCAAAGTTAGAGTTATTCGAGTTATTGATGAGACACCCATTACTGTTTGGCTGCCATACAGTGCAAATAATGCTCTCTGGAACAAAGCGAAGGAAAAAAAAATCCTGTGGAGCAACTCTGTCAAATGTAATAATTTATCAAACAATGACAGAGGTAGTCCAAATATGGGGCTCCATTTGTTGTGTTGATTACAAAAGAGTCCATAATACTCCCCGGAGTCTCTAAGACGAATTCTCTGATATAGCCACTCAGCTGATCTTTTGGTGTTTGTGAAACGTAATTTGGATAAAGCAGTCCAAGAAGAAATATTGTTTGGCCATTCTTTATTAACTCTTAGAACTGGGAAAGAAATTTTAAAATTATTGATAACTTCAAGGTGAACAATAGCACACAAGTGATGTACTGGGTTATGCATAGATGGTGCTAAGGCAGTGGTACCTAATGAGAACAACTTGTTCCATATGTTTAAGGTGCTGTTCTGAAAATAAGATCTACTAGCTATGTCGTGCATCCCAGAAGCTCTCCCTACCAGAGATGTTTTTAAAATTTAAGGGAAAGAACCAAATGAAGCTATAATGATTGTCAATTGTGCTAAGGACAGACAAATTGAATGCTCTATTTTTGTCTCAGCTGTGAGAAAGTATTAGCAATGATGACAAACAATTACTGTTTTCTGTGATAATTTGGAGGAAAATTTCATGTCTTTCATGATAAGATCTACACAGTGAGTAGGAACATATGCATAATTTAGATTGACTTTGCAGATCAGCACGTCAGTGATATATTTTCTCTCCTTTGAATAGACTAAATTTATTCTTTCAAGGTAAACAAAATTTATTATTATTCCACATGAAATCAGTACTGAATGTGACAGTTGCAGATCTGGATCTGGAACACATGCCTTGGTTGGAGTTGTTGTTGTTGCTCAGTTGCTAAGTCGTGCCCACCTCTTTGTGACCCATGGACTGCAGCACACCAGGATCCTTTGTCTTTCACATTTTCCCAGAATTTGCTCAGATTCATATCTGTTGAGTCAGTGATGCCATCCAACCATCTCATCTTCTGCTGCCCTTTCTCCTTTTACCTTCAATCTTTCTCAGAATTAGGGTCTTTTCCAATGTGTTGGCTGTTCGCATGGGTGGCCAAGGTATCGGAGCTTCAGCTTCAGCATCAGTCCTTACAATGAATATTCAGGGTTGATTTCCTTTAGGATGGACTACTTTGATCTCCTTGCAGTCCCAGGACTCTTAAGAGTCTTCTCCAGCACCACAGTTCAAAAGCATCAATTCTTTGGTACTCAGCCTTCTTTCTGGTGTAACTCTCACGTCTGTACATAACTACTAGTTGGAGTAAGCTAAATTATTATATTAATCTGAATAACCTTGTAAACATTCATTAAAAGAAGTCACTGAAAATATTCTGAAAATTATGAAATAGTCTTTTGATAAATAACTCCATAAACACTTGTCCATGGTAAATGACTGGTAAGTAAGTAAATCCACAGTTTCACAACCATGACATATTCTGTTAACATACATTCTGCAAATGGTTCTTTCTAAAAGCGTGCTGACCTAAAGTTACTTATGAAATTTTATTGCACTATGATCTATTAAAATGGCTTATATTGGTCTGTTATACTTGTATTGGTTGTTTTGAGGTTATTACATATGATCATTTTTTGGTAAATTTTTCAAAGACAGTTGAAAAATGGAGACTCCCTCCTTATATGCTATAGAACTCATGATATAACTGTTAAATAAACTTTAGGAATGGTATCATTCATGTCCTCTATAACCTTAATCATTTTTATCTGATGTTCTTTAAAAAAAAACCTGTGAGCTAAAGTTTCCCATTACTTTTCTGTGTTTTTTCTTTAGTTTTACTTCATAAATACTTTGATACTAAATTATTCAGCATTTTATGATTACAGCAATTATACTGTCATAATAGGCTTTGGTTGTCTTTAAAGCAAGTTGAACTGCTAATAAGTAAATAAATAGTAAGATTATCCAACATTTTCCTTTTATTCACTAAGTTTCATTATGTGTATAGCTTATAGATATTTTGTACATAGCATATAAATTTTCATTTTTTGACCAAATGTTGGAAATCTCTTTATTTCAGTAATATATTTATCCTATTCATCTTGTCATTTTTAGGCTGACTCTCCTTCCCACTCATTCTTTCTCTTTTACTTTAGTTTCATCTTTTAATTTTTTGCTTCTCAGTGTTTTTTGTTTATTTTCCTTTAGCTGTATTATCTAAGATTTCTTTCATTTATTTCTCTCTTGCAATTTTAATGTATAAGATTTGCATTTAGACATCTGTTAAATACTTATTGAAAAACTCTGTAAATGTTTATTTTCTAAGTTACTGACTTCAAAAATTAATCAGCTGTGTTTCTGATATCATGGCATCCCACCTTCTCAGACTTGTGATGCTTATATTTCCTTCCCCTTTAAAAAAGTTTTACTTATTATCATTCTCCCCTCAAATGTATAATTCTTAACTGCTTTTAAGCATATCATATCTCACCTATAAAAAGGAATCTTTTTTCCATGACTGCACATCTCTCCCTGCAACTGCATCTTCTCCTTTCCTCACTATCAAACTTCTTAAAAGATAATTGTTGATACCAACTCCCATTTCTCACCACCTGCTGCTGCTGCTGCTGCTAAATAGCTTCAGTCGTGTCCAACTCTGTGCGACCCCATAGACGGCAGCCCACCAGGCTCCCCCATCCCTGGGATTCTCCAGGGAAGAACACTGGAGTGGGTTGCCATTTCCTTCTCCAATGCATGAAAGTGAAAAGTGAAAGTGAAGTTGCCCAGTCGTGGTCTGACTCCTAGCGACTCCATGGACTGCAGCCTACCAGGCTTCTCAGTCCATGGGATTTTCCAGGCAAGAGTACTGGAGTGGGGTGCCATTGCCTACTCCGCCTCACCTCCTGGGCTTCTACCAAATCACTCTCCCAATTTTCCTCTTTCCTCTTGGTGGCTGCTTATCTGTCTTTTTTATAAAGTTATATTCCTGTGGTTCTAGGTTCCTTATCTCCTCTTTCTAGGACATCCACGCCAAGAGTTCCAAATGACACATGCGCAGATGACTTGCAGATATATATCTCTAGTTCCAGACATTTCTGCTTGGATTCCAGATCCATGATGAAACTGCCTTCTTCATGTCTCTAGGATATGTCACAAGTACATTAAAATCAGTATCTCTACAACTGAACTCTTGACTGTCCTCCCTGAACCAACTTAGGCTCTCATTCCCTTCAACAAAGAGAGCCTTGAGAGAACCTAGAATGAATGGGAAGAAATGAGATTGTGTCTGGGGCCCAATTACCAGCAGGCTTGGAGGTCACAGTGTTTGGATTTTACTTTGAGATGCAAAGCCATCTCAGAGTTTTAAATAGGGAAGTATTAAGATTTGTATTTTTAAGGATTCCTCTGTCAGTGGAGGGGGTTGGCAAGAGCAGAACAGGAAGACCAGGTAGAAGCCTGTTGCAGAGGTTTGGGTGATTGGCAGAGGCCCATAAGAGGAGGTAGCAGTGGAAGAGACCAAATGTGGTCAGATTTCTGATACTCTTTCAGGGTAAATTAAACAATATGTTGATAGATTTGGCTTCCCAGGTGGTGCTAGTGGTAAAGAACACACCAGCTGATGCAGGAGACCCAAGAGAAGCAGGTTTGATCCCTGGGTCAGGAAGATCTCTTGGAGGAGGGCATGGCAATGGGCTCCAGTATTCTTGCCTGGGAAATCCCACAGACAGAAAAGTTTGGCAGGCTACAATCCATACGGTCACAAAGGGTTGGATGTGACTGAAGCATGCATGCACGTGTTGATGGATTCGATTTAGAAAATAAGATAAAGAGAAGAATCCAGTATAAGTTCTGTGTTTTTGTTGTCATTTTCTGATGAAGAAAATTTGGAGAAGGGCAAAGGTGCAGAGCAACTGGAATCAGGAGTTGAGTTTAAAACGTGATGCTATGAGATGCATATTAGACATCAGCTACTTGAGTTGGCAAGGGGATTCACAAATCAAGTTCAGGGTAGAGGTCAGAACTGCAGATACAAATTTGAAAGTCATCAGCATAGGTATGAGCTTTAAAACCACTTGAGGGACCAGTGTAAATTACAGATGAGAAGCGCAAGCTCTGAGCAAAGAAAATTGGTAAAAGACAGAAAGAAAAAATTGGACTGCTTATATATGTGTGTGTGTGTGTGTGTGTGAGGGTGGGAAGGGATGTGTGTGTGTGTGTGTGTGTGTGTGGCAGCTAGCTATGATTCATATTGGTATTGTGACAGAAAACTCGTCTTTAAGTGGAGTTTGGTCATCATTTCTTTCAGAGCCTTTCTTGATAGTCGCTAGTACTCCAGATTAGAGGCTACTTTATGATTCATAAAAAGCTTCCTAGTGTCAACTGCACCCTTCCCAGTACATGACACTCCTGACTTGGAGTTTGATAAGGCTATGCATTTCTCTCCTTCCAGCTCCGATGGGGTGTTTAAGAATGAGAGCAAGTTTCTTCAGTGTTGTCGGCCCCTATCTCTCCCATGGCCTGCCCTCGTCTCACCTCTCACCCCTCCAAATCAAGGCATGTCTGTGAGTACTTAATAGAGTTTATGAAAATGTATTTCTTTCTTTTCACCCACAATCCCTCATTCTGTTAAGAAGAGCATTGATGTTTTATTCTGTTTGTTTCTGTCTTTGCTATATTTAAGTATAATTCCTAAAGGGAGGTTTGTGACACATTAATTTTGAAGAGACTTCATAAGCAGATGAGAGTTGTGGTTTATTAATCCTGTTTTCTAGTTAAACTCCTTAATAGATACATCCCACTTGTAAGAAAACCGAGGCATTAGATGGTAAACAACTTTCATTAAGATCACATAGCCAGTGAAGGAGACTTTGTTAGACTTTGCATGCTACAAAATCAAAGTATGTGATTAATTTATAAAAAGCATAATAGTTCTATCCCTACTCTTCAGATATTTTTCTGTTGATGTGACAGAATTTTAGTTTTCTGGATAAAGATACTAAAGAGATAGTACCAAGGTATTGTTGTTGTCTTTATGACTTAATTTATGTTACTCTAAGAAATTCACAGCCGTGTTTCAAGTCAAGACACTTAGGCTTTGTAGAGAACTTTCATCATGAATGTATGTAACTTTCGAATTTTGAACTCTATAGAGACATAAACATTTTATCTTGATAAATACCTGCCTGAGGAACGGAAGGGTTTTTCACTTCATACGGTTGAATTCATTAGCACAGCATATACACCTTCCATGGGCAGGCTACCTGTCTCTCCAGCTTCTCTCTTTGCAGGTCTCATCCTCACACCCTGCTGTCTGGCTGTGTACTTAATCAGCAGCGTTCTCCTAACATGCCAGACTGTCTCCTACCTCCGTGCCTTGATCCATATGTTCCCCACTTGTAATGCTCTTTGCTCTGTTGGTCCCTGCAAGAACAACACCTTCCAAGATTTAATCCAAACATCATCTGCTTAGGAAGTCTTTCCAGTCACTATTGCTCCTCCTTGTACCCTGTCAAACTCCCTTTCAAACCCTGTAAATGCCCCTAACATAACAATCATCATCTTTTACTCCACTCTTTTCTTTACATGTCCTTCTCTCACACTAGATTTTGAGCTGGTGTGTCTAATTAATATCAATGTCCCTACACTGTTCAATGTAATAGAAGATGCTTAGTAGTATTTTGTTATATGCAAAGATGATATCCAGAATCTTCAGCAGCCGTACTGAATGAGAAATGACCAATCTTAACAGATATTTAAGTTATAATACTGGTGCATATCAGCTAAATATCAGCTCATCAAATTTTGCTTTATTTCCATTTCACACCTTCTTATTATTTTGATCTTTATGGATCTGGTAAGATAATATACAGCCAATAATTCTATAGCTAAGTACATAGCTTTTTTTTTTCCCCCCAAAAAAATCTGTTTTCCTAAAACAGCTATGGTCTACACTCCTACTGTGTCAAATTCAATGACAGGATCTTATTAGATCTTCATATTAAAGCATCTGCCAAGTTATTTAAGAGAATTGCATTTTGTTTGCCTTATGAATTGTTGGTTTTGACACTCCCTATATAGTTCTACATCATATGAAGCACTGACACACCAGTTGGATCACTGAGAACAGTGAAATTATAAGCCTTTTATTGAGGGATTATTTCTACAGCAGCCGGAACTATCTTACTCCTTAGTAAATGATAAGTGAAAATCCACCATCAGTTTGTGGCCCGCATTATTACAAGGAGAGAAACCAACCTGTAAGACCAAGGCATCCATGGGTGCTTAAAGAAGGTGCTTTGTTTTGATTTTGATGCTCTTCTTCTGGAAACATTTAACAAGAGTTAAGCTGAAACGAAAGCAAAGAAATATATGGTATTTTCTGTGATCCCCAAAGAATGGTATACAGATATGGATTTTAGCATTGTATTATGAGACAGTGCCTTTTAGAATTTCAGCATGTAGGATCACAAATCATCCCCAAAGCTGCTTAATCTGTAGAAAGTATTTACAACAAGCTAATGCCCCCTAGAATAAAAGGGAGCATTTAATGTGGCAGACCATGATGGAGGGGAAGCAATAAAAGAGAAAGCACAGCTTGAAGTGCAGTATAACCGGGTGACTTACACCTCCCCACCGAAGGCAGCAGACTTGCAGTTACGGAACTGCTAATCTGTTCTACTGTTTTTTAATCAGATGTTGGCATTATCTGCCACTAATTGCTTTTTCATTTCCACTTGTAATTATTCCATTGCATGTTTGTAGTGAGAAGCTGAAAATGAGGCAGATCACTGAGAAAGAATTAATTGTTAATGAATAATCATCAGTAGGAAGCCAATTTCATTATCTTCAAAGAGGTAGCCAGAGATTAACCACTAGCTGTGGTTCTCCTACTTTCTGTGCATGACTGTAAAGTAATCACAAATAATCACGCCCTCCAACTTCATCAATTATTTTCTATTATGTGGATTGATACCCATTTTTGTCTTTGTTGTTTAATGATAATGGCAGTATTCATGCTGGGGAGTGCTAATTGGAAGGTGTTACATTCAGTGGGCTCTAGGCCTAATTATTAGAGCATCTTCTTCATTAGCACATGATCCTTCAAGGGTTGCATGGTGGGAGTTACTAATTTTTCCAAGTTATAAGACTATTGTAATAGGAAACTTTTGCATGTCCTTATGCCAAGTAACACACAGAAAATCTTTGTCTGGTCAAAGTTGTGTGGCTACCAACAGAGGTTTTCTGTTTAAGTAAAATAGAACGTTTTAACCTGATAGAAGTCTTTGAACACAAAGCTCATTTCTGCCCTAGGAGCTCGGTCTGCCCAGGACTGTTGATGAGCTTTCGCTTCTGCTTTGTTTCTGAACTAACACGTGTTCTTCAGAACGGCTCGCACGGCCCCGTGGGATTATGACAGCTCTCAGCCGAGCTCTGCCAGCTATTAATAGAAATACTATGAGGTGAGTTTGAAAGTCAGGATGGAAGCCTCCTAATGCTTGTTGCCGCAGTGGCCAGTTGATGTCACTCCCAGACTTAGGGAGAAAGTAAACATGCAGCTTGATCGCATGTTTGCATGCGTGCTCAGTCGTGTCTGACTCTCTGTGACCCCGTAGACTGTATCCCACCAGGCTCCTCTGTCCATTGAGTTTCCCAGGCAAGAGTACTGGAGTGGGTTGCCATTTCCTCCTAGTAGGGGATTTCCTGACCCAGAGATTGAACCCACATCTCCTGCGGCTCTCACGCTGCAGGTGGATTCTTTACTGCTGAGACACCTGGGGAGCCATAGGGCTACCTAACTTGTCAAGGCTCCTTCACGTGCATTGACTCTCAATGGCCTTTCACAGAGCAGTAGAATTTGCTGCTTACAGACGTGCTATAGCCCCAGGAACTGTTGCAGAAAACCTCCTGTCCAGACTAGCATGGGTGCATTCTCCTGCCTCCCTTTCCATGGTGCACTACAGTTCTTTAATTACTGTGGCAAAATAGCTACCCTTACAATGGGAAAGAACTTCTTCAGTGCTTGCAATCACTCCCAGGCAACCCAGGCCTTATTCCTAACTAGACCCACAGCTAAAGACAGCATGTATGGTGGTGCAGCAGTCTTAAGTATTGGGTGACATGTTTTTCAAACATCTCCAGGAGAGAAACTTGCAAAGAGATAGAAACATTAGATGTAGTTCAAAGAGTGTAGGCTTTGGGGTTAGTTTTGTGAGTTGGTGTACATTATTTAACCTCTCAGAAGCTCATTTTCCCTCATTCAGTTCAGTTCAGTTCAGTTCAGTCACTTAGTCATGTCTAACTCTTTGCAACCCCATGAATCACAGCATGCCAGGCCTCCCTGTCCATCACCAACTCCCACAGTTCACTCAGACTCATGCCCATCGAGTCAGTGATGACATCCAGCCATCTCATCCTCTGTCGTCCCCCTCTCCTCCTGCCCCCAATCTCTCCCAGCATCAGAGTCTTTTCCAATGAGTCAACTTTTCGCATGAGGTGGCCAAAGTACTGGAGTTTCAGCTTTAACATCAGTCCTTCCAAAGAAATCCGAGGGCTGATCTCCTTCAGAATGGACTGGTTGGATGTCCTTGCAGTCCAAGAGACTCTCAAGAGTCTTCTCCAACACCACAGTTCAAAAGCATCAATTCTTCGGCGCTCAGCTTTCTTCACAGTCCAACTGTCACATCCATACATGACCACTGAAAAACCATAGCCTTGATTAGACAGACCTTTGTTGGCAAAGTAAGTCTCTGCTTTTGAATATGCTATCTAGGTTGGTCATCACTTTCCTTCCAAGGAGTAAGTGTCTTTTAATTTCATGGTTGCAGTCACCATCTGCAGTGATTTTGGAGCCCAAAAAGATAAAGTCTGACACTGTTTCTCCTGTTTCCCCATCTATTTCCCATGAAGTGATGGCACCAGATGCCATGATCTTCGTTTTCTGAATGTTGAGCTTTAAGTCAACTTTTTCATTAGGTTTCCCTCTTTAGGTTGTTATAAAGGTGAATGAGAGGTTGCATGTAAAGTATAATGCTAAACTCAAGGTCTGGCATCTGATCCGCACTTGCCTTGGTTAGAAGCAGATCAGGAAGAACCTTAATTGTCTAAGTAAAAGGTTGTTTTCTGGAAATTAAATTTAAAAAGGTTCAGAGAATATTAAGAATATCACACAAGTTCTGCAACAGGCAGATCCTGAAAAGCCAATGACTAGGTATAAGAGCATTTATTTCTTCCTCATAAAAACCTGCTGTGAAGTAGTTATGTCTTTCTTCTCTGCAGTCAGCTGGGTATCCAGACTCCCTTAATCCGATGGTGTTGCCCTCTGATGACACAGCTTCCCAAATCACCATGGAAGGGAAAAGAGAGATGGCTGAGGCATAGTGGCTGTCGTGTACCTTCACCAGATGTGATGATTGTGTCAGATCATATTCCGTGTGCTGGAACACAGCCATGTGGTTCCAATCTAGTGACTTGTGGTCCTTCTCCGTGACTGGTGTGACAAACAGCATCACGTATCTGCTATGGTGTGCAAAGAGTAAAATAACCAAGAGATTAATTTGAAAAGATTGTACTGAGAGTTCATAGAGATTGTTGGGAGCAGAAGAAAGACTAGAATCCAAGATGCTCTTCAGAAGAGTATTAGAATCACAGAAGGAAAGAGATCATGTAAGCTTGAGAATAGTTTAGAAACCATGATTTAAAATGTCCAACATTTCTAATGTCAGAGTCATTATGTCTAACGTCAGAAAGAAGTCACAGACATAAAATTCCAAGCTGACACAGAAGTTGAGTAGAAACACTGGCTTTGTATAAAGAGACAAGGTATGGCTAATGAGAGTGGGAAAAGCATATCAGGTGGTCTTCAAAGCAGACTAAGTTATATAGCAGATCACTGCTGATATGATCAGGGGAGGAATAACCATAAACAAGAGGGAAATATACCTCCAAAAGACCTGGACATTCAAATATCTGGGAGAAAGGTTCAAATGTTTCCTATAGAGTCACTGATGAGAAGTATCAAGCTTCTAGGCATGTGAAGAGGGTCTCTGAATTGTGTGGTGAAGATCCTACTCAGAACTTCTCTCTTGAATACAGTAATACTATAATTTTTGTACATAATGACTTTTACTCTAGCACAAAACAACCTTCCAAGCCCAATAGCATGAGGCTCTTGGTTCATCTGTTGTTAAATAGCAGATTGGGAAGGAGGAGGTGAGAAGTGGGGGAAAGGGAATGGAATACACAGGCTTACCCACGTCTTCGTTGTTTTTGATGTTCCATGTGAGAAAAGTGATCGCTGTGCAATGAACCTAATAGGTTGCTAACTTATTAACCAGTGGCATTCTTTTGGCATTTGGGCATTGGATTATTCTTAGACGCCAAGCTATAAATTGATGCTATGGACTGAAATGCTTTCTTTTGATTAAGTTTTAACTAAGACCCCTTGCTCACATGCTGTATTTGTCTGACTTAAATTATTATATATGACATTTCACAGGGCGTTAACCGTGCACTTCAAGATCCTGACCTTATGTAGGCATTCAAGCTGGTTTACTGGGGCTTAGCTTCTGTTTCCAGAGGTTTTGTTTCTGTGTCTCACCCCCTTCTCAATCACTTGACTAATGTCTTTGATGAAAAAAGCATTCTATTCTCCTGTCTCCAACCTTACCATTCTACTTCACCATGGCTGCCACCATGCCACTGTTCCAAAGTTAGAAGGTGATGGTTTCATTTTTATTTTTTAACCTGTTTTGCTTGGAAAAAAAGGGATGTTCAAGCTGAAGGTAGGATGACACAGTTAACGATCCTTTGGTTGCAACTTCATTCTGTCAGAGACTAGAAAAGAGGAAACCAGTCCTTGAGAGCAAGCATGAGCACTTTGAGTAAAAAGGCATCCTGGAAGTAGGGTATACAGAGCATCCCAGCCCTACAAGACATTTTAAGACCTAGATATAGAAATCAAATCTAAGAGCTCTAATTATTGCTTTTTAGTAATTGTGTATAATAATAGTGTTAGTTGTTCAGTCATGTCCAACTCTTTGCAACCCCATGGACTGTAGCCCACCAGGCTCCTCTGTCCATGGGAATTCTCCAGGCAAGAATACTGGAGTGGGTTGCCATGCCCTTCTCCAGAGGACCTTCCTGTCCCAAGGATTGAACTCAGGTCTCCTGCCTTGCAGGCAGGTTCTTTGCAGTCTGAGCTGCTAGGAAAGCCCCAATAATAATAATAATAATAATGTTACCTTAAGTTTTAACACTTAAAGAACTTTATTCATGAATTCAGGTGTCTAGTACTGTATAAAGGGTATGAAAATGAAGAGCAAGCAGTTCTTGCTCTCCAAAATTTAAACTCATATAATTTTATCTCCTAACAGTGGCCCTATTTCAGAGTGCTTCATGGGTGAGCAAAAGAAAACCAAAATAGAGATTTTAGAGGCCTCTGTTTTCAGGGATAAAGGTAGTTTTAAAAATTAAATAATATGGTAAAAATAATGATTTTTTATGAAACCATAGTTTTGGACTTCAGGCTGAAATCTGTAAATAAGTTAGTGATAAAAGTAAGTGAGGTTATCACATATGAAAATAAGTCTTGATATAATTAAGAAAATCCTAAAATGTCTTTGGGAGCTTTTTATTCTGTCAATAAACTCAGTCATCATATATTTACAAATGAGACATCTTTCTAGCACCAATTGTATTTTCAGTATTTTATGCAAGAGATAAGAGCTAATTACATAACATCAGGCTCACATCCTATACATTTTCATGGGAAAAACTAGGTTCTGAATCGACCATAAAGATTAGCAGAGAGTCTCATGAAAGAAGCCATAACAGAGACTGTTCTCAAGTGAAAACTTTACCCTACATTGGTATTCTCCCATTTTGTCATCTAATATCAATTTTAATACCTTATATCTCATCAGAGAGCAGTTATACTCTGACATGTTCCCTCCTGGTGCAAAATTGCAGCTTCTAAAATATAAATCACTGCAGAGAATTGCTGGATTTAGAGCCAATTCTTCTAATCGAAAACAATAGCAATGTTAATTTCAGCTTGAGAATGATGATTTTTGTATGGTGATATAATGGTGTCAACCACAGCCATAAAATATGCTTCAAATGGGGTACCTTTTTTTGCATTTAGACTAGGGTGACTTCTGTCACATTTCTTTCTTTGGCATGGAAACTGACAATCTATTAAATAAATATTAATCCCTAGCAGTCTTCAAAGCAGCCTCAACCATATCAGGATTTTAAATAACTTCATTAATTGCTTAACTACCTTTCCCCTGAATTCCTGAGGGATGCTTTGATGCTCGTCACTCTAATGAGTTACCAAGTGATTCATGACTTCAACCTGTTATCACGCAAAATACATTTCCAGTTGGAAATTTTTACAGAAGGTTATGCCAGAAAGTTCGTAATGACTCTAGACTTTACAGAGGGCAGATTTTGTTTATGAAGAAAAATAATTTGACTTTCTTTTTTTCCTTTTTTTAAAACAGTATACTCTAAAAGGGTGTAATGTGTCCAGAAATTCAATTTGGGCAATATATGATCAAAGGAATTATATTTGAATAATGAAGATGATCTGGATTATTTCTGGGGGTTTCCCTGGTGGAACAGTAGTAAAGAATCCACCTGCGATGGAGGAGACATGGGTTCAGTCCCTGGGTCAGGAAGATACCCTGGAGGAGGACATGGCAACCCACTCCAGTATTCTTGCCTGGAGAATCCCATGGACAGAGGAGTCTAGCAGGCTACAGTCCCTGCATTCGCAGAGTGGGACACAACTAAACGACCGAGTATGTATGCACAAAGTATCCGTAACCGCGGCAATGTCTTACTAGTCCTGACTTTCCTTGTAAGATTTCATATCACTTCTCTCTTCCCAAAGTAATCATTAAAAACAGAGGATGACTTTTTTTTATTAATTTAAATAGGATACAAATTGAAAAGGTAACTATTTTTTCAAAGCAAGAAGAAACTATTTTTAGAAATCTATTTTTCAAAAGTTATGTTTGTTGCTCTCCACTTGAATTGTAATCAAGCACTGAGTATTCTTTATTTATTATTTATTCATTTTTCATTTATTGTTGTCATGCAAACACCAATACACAATTCTTATAAGTACTGTAAAGCTAATAAGGAGAAGCGTGCTTCCTGGAGAAACCTTTCCGGTAGCCCTCTGCTCTCTCTTGCGTTCTAGATTGCCGACCCTCCAGGAGTGGTGCTGAGCCATCACCTTAGCATTTCCTGTTGCCTCTGACCTCTGAGGAGTCACCCATTTCCAGGGTTCTGAAAACTAAATAGAGACAGAGGGCTAAAAGAAAGTACAGCCTTCTTTTTTGTTAAATTACCTTTCATGGGAATATAGCTTCTTTACAGTGTTGTGTTGGCTTCTACTGTACAGCAAAGTGAATCAGCTATGTGTATACACATATCGCCTCTTTTTTGGATTTCCTTCTCATTTAGGTCACCGCAGAGCATTGAGTAGTGTTTCCTGTGCTCTGCAGTTGGTTCTCATTAGTTATCTATTTATTTTTTATTTTTTTAATATAAATTTATTTATTTTAATTGGAGGCTAATTACTTTATAATAGTGTATTGGTTTCGGCATACATCATCATGAGTCCGCCACGGTGTACACGTGCTCCCCATCCTGAACCTCCCTCCCACCTCTAGTATCAGAAGTGTATGTCTGTCAATCCTAATCTCCCACTTAATCTCCCAGCCCCCAAGTACGACTTTCTGTTACTTTTCCTTACAAAATTTGTCTTTGAATCAGAGGCCTTACTAGAGATTAAACCTTCTATTTCCTGGAAAGATAATTGAGGGGTAATTGAAAGTTAGTTTAAAAAAAGATAATTGAAAGTTAATAGTTGCTTAACTCAAATCTTCTTGTTTATAGCCCCTCTTCTGACTCTTATCTTCAGAACCTGGTGTGTCCAGTTCCCTAGCCTTTCTGGGGTTTTGTGGCACAAATCAATTCATTTTCCTGGAGCCTACAGATTTCACCTTTCTTCTTTAAAATGTGTTGACATTAGTGTTACGCTGTGGATTTTTCTTCTTTTGGTCTTTTTGGGTAGTGATGATGTTGGTGATTGACCATCCCTTTAGCAGTGTGAAGGACTAGAGCCGGGATAACAGATTTGTTGAGGCTGCCATGCTAACTAGGTGTTGACATTTGTCAAATCTTGTCTTTTTGTCAGGGATCTGGGAGTCAACAAACAGTAGGTCTAATTTGCACAGAAAGTATTTCCAGTCTATATGATTGAAATGCCTTTTTAAGTGTTTCAGTCACATGACTCCTCAGAACCGTAGAGATTCCACAGAACTTTCCTGGGTACCTAGCATCCAAGGAAGGCAGGAATAAAAGGTTGTTAGTGGGTGGGACCTTGGGCCACCAATCGTACCTCTCACTTTTATTACTAGTTTTAGTTGTTATATTTTGCATATGATTTTAATTGAACAGAATTTCAAATATATATAATGTTTGAATCCAGTTAAAGTGAAGTGAGCTCAGTCATGTCCGACTCTGTGACCCCATGGATAGTCCATGGAGTTCTCCAGGCCAGAATACTGGAATGGGTAGTTATTCCCTTCTCCAGGGGATCTTCCCAACTCAGGGATTGAACCCATGTCTCCCACATTGCAGGTGGAATCTTTACCAGCTGAGCCATCAGGGAAACCCAAAAAGACTAGAGTGGGTAGCCTATCCATTCTCCAGGGAATTTTCCTGACCCAGGAATTGAACTGGGGTCTCCTGCACTGCAGGCAGATTCTTTACCAATTGAGCTACTAGGGAAGCCCAAGTGAAGTAAAAATACAGTTAAATATAGACTATCTTGAGAGCTCTTGAGAGCTCTTGAGGATAAGTGGCTGACCTTTATGAGACCCCATACTTTATTACCCTTGATGTGCTGAAACGTTTGTCTTAATTGTTTTGTCTTTGCTATCACTTATATATATATGTAGGCTATGGGATAGGCTTCTGTGTCAACACACAGTCACGCTCACAGTGGAGATTCTTTGTACCTTAAAGAGCTGCTGACTTGGTATTGATGCAAATAGTGGCTGAGTCCCTCAGACTGCACAACTGCTATAATTTGTGGGTTTTATTTTCTCCTTGTTTTTACTCTTTCTCATCTTGTTTGCACTTATACCAACTAATCCAGAAGTTCGTGCTTTTTGTATTACCTGTCCAGCATATTTAGATATCACAATCAAATAATTCTTTTACTCTACAAAGTACCCTGTCAATTAGCCCACATTCCATATAATCATCAAGAAAGTATTTCTGTCTATTCCATGCTCACTTTAATACTAAAGATTTCATTTTCCCAGGCACAGAGCCATTTCAAAACTTCATATTTTCAGAAACCTGAATTTTTTATCAGAGGATAATTAATGATACAGGAAAATAATAGACATACATTCTCTGTTTCATAGACAGCCAAGTGAGAGGTAGGTAAACACCTAATTTATTTCACAAAGGAGCATGTCTCCTGTGCCCTTCTTATTCTTGTTGGGAGTGTTGCCATTGAGGAGAACACAGTTCCCACCCAGATCTTTGTCCCTCCTTGGCCTACTTCAGAGGCTTCCTCCATCTGTTAAATCTGAAGGAATTTATTCCTGAGTCAATTGTTGACCAGTGCTTTTTTAAATTATTAATTTATTTTAATTGGAGGCCAATTACTTTACAATATTGTGGTGGTTTTTGCCATACGTTGACATGAATCAGCCATGGGTGTGCGTGTGTCCCCCCGTCCCAATCCCCGCTCCCCCACCCCATCCCATCCCTCTGGGTTGTCCCAGTGCACAGCTTTGAGTGCCCTGTTTCATGCATCGAACTTGGACTGGTCATCTATTTCACATATGGTAACATATATGTTTCAATGCTATTCTCTCAAATCATCCTACCCTTGGTTTCTCCCACAGAGTCCAAAAGTCTATTCCTTACATCTGTGTCTTTTGCTGTCTCACAGATGGTCGTAGTTACCATCTTTCTAAATTCCATATATATGCATTAATATACTACATTGGTGTTTTTCTTTCTGATTTACTTCACTCTGTATAATAAGCTTCAGTTTCATCCACCTCATTAGAACTGACTCAAATGCATTCTTTTTAATAGCTGAGTAATATTCCATTGTGTATATGTACCACAACTTTCTTATCCATTCATCTGCAGATGGAGACCAGTGCTTTTAAATCACATATTTAAAATATATAATTTATAAAATATGAAAACATTTATTAGTGGACACATCTCATTGTATAAAAAGTCCAGTATGTGAAATGTTTGGAGGACATTCAGTTTTTACAAAAGAAAAGGGCTTGATATAGGACCAAATTTTTAATTATTTGAGATTCAAGGCATGAATTAGACTTTTCTCAGGGTTCCTCTTTGTGCATGTACATACTTTAGAGAAGAAAGCACATATACCAATTGACCATATTCATAACTGCTATTATACTGTCAAGTGATGCTTGATGTTTTTCTATGAAGAGGCAAATAAGTTATAAGAGAAAATTATGTGATATTGAAAAGAGATGCTTCCAGACACGAAGATGTTCATTGGCATTTTATAACAAATTTTACCCATAGGTTCTTAATTCCTAGACTACCTTACCCTTCTAAAACAAATACTGATAGGTAGAAGTTCAAGAATGTATTTCCTTTTTTCCCCCCAAGCACATAATGAAATCCTCCATGAGTAGAGAGCTCTGCCATGCTGCCATCGAGTAAGATCCGATCAGATAACATTGATGATCTTGCTGCTTCTGCAGCCTTTTTCTGTGCTGTGTCACATGTCACTCAAGGTGAACACCATTTCAGTGTCCTTCCTTTTGCTTTTTATACCTTTCATTAAAGAGAGAGGATACGGATTTTTCTCAGATAGCATGTATAGTAAGAGAATAAATCCTTTACTAGAATCCAAACCACAAAGCACAACTTTCTTAATCAGATAGCAAAATTGTATTAAAAAAAAAAGAAAAGAAACAAGAATCTTTTAGGTACCAGAAAAGTATACAGGTGCAGTGAATCTAAAATTAACCAGTTTGAACTATACCACAAGTCACATTCATTGCCAATGCCAACACAGAGTTCAAGTTCCGATTACAACATTCTTGTACAGTTCTGGTAACACCAGACTGTGGCTGCATCGAGCGTATTAACTGTTTGTGATAGATATGTGACAGTTGAGGAAGGTCAAATGCTTTGGTTTTTATGGTTTATGTGTTTGGTGGGGCTTTTACAAGTGCTAAAATATATTGTGGTCTCATCACTCAAAAAAGATACCCATTTATTTACACCCTGGACAAACTCTAGCCTAAGTGTTTCAACGGCTGAGTGAGTAAGCAGTTTGAAGTATAAATCATCTTTTCTCATAAAGTTTTAAAAGGACTAAGGTTAAGCAATTAGAAAGAAAATTAAAGGAATAAGGTCAAACAGATTAAATAAAGATTGATTTTTAGAATAAGACTTCAGCATCTGTTCTAATAGAATTTGGTGCTAAAGGATTTAGCAAAAAGTATAGAGAAAAGGAAATGACTTCTGAAGTCATATTATTAGATAAGCGAGTTAGGATTCTTTAGTCACTTGGACTAATGGATTCGTACTCTCTAGTCATTCAGCAAATTCATCAATTAAGTACTCAAATAATTCCCAAAATTTTCCAAGATAGTTGGGTACTTTGAAATAACTAAGCATAGTCTCTGTCCTCAAGATAGAAGGACATGGTATTAGATAATATAAACACGTAAGTACACAGCTATGCAGAAAGGAAACAAAGTCCTGGGTAAAGTTGGGTAAGAAAGAAAAAGGGCAATTTACAAGAAGGTAAAACTTAATTTCTCCTAAAGCTCAGAAATGTGCTTGATTTCTTTCCTGAGCACAAAAAGGAAAATAATGAGTCACTAACTAATCATTTTTGCAAAAAGCAGTTTTAGTTTCCATTGTTCTTTATATATCTATTTATAATAATAAAAATGTGCGATAGAAAGAAAATAATCCATAAAGTGAAAAATGTAAAGGTTTTTAACTTTGTAAGAATTATAGTTCAAGATATAACAAATATTTATAAAAAGAGCTAGCTATATTATATGACTTAACATTTTCATATTATGACTAAATATATATGTTCATCATCTTCCCTTCCATCATGCTCCCTGTCCAGTATTTCCTAGCTCTAATAATTGGCATCATTGCCTAAGTCAGAAATGTGGGCATCATTCTTAATTATTACCACTCTGTCAGGCTTCCCTGGTGGCTCAGCTGGTAAAGAATCCACCTGCAATGCAGGAGACCTGGGTTCAGTCCCTGGGTTGGGAAGATCCCCTGGAGAAGGGAAGGGCTACCCACTCCAGTATTCTGGCCTGGAGAATTCCATTGACTGTATAGCCCGTGGGGTCACAAAGAGTCGGACACAGCTGAGCGACCTTCACTTTCACTTTCATGATCTTAAGGATAAAGTTTAAAATCCCTAGGTTGCTTTCCCAAGCCCAGTCTAACCCGGAACCTGTTTGCCTCTCTGGCCTCACCTGCCTTTCTGGGTGCTCCAGCCCTCTTCCTTCCTCCACCGCAGTAATGCTGGGGATGCACTGTGGCACCACTCATGTCTGGGTTCTCAAGCAAATTCTGCCTTTTGCACAAAATGTTCTTCCCCCCCGTCTTCCCACACTGCCCGTCCCACTATAGTCGTAATTTCCTACCAGGTCCTCGGTTTACTTAGACTTTCCATAATACGCTTTTTCTTGACTTCTGTTCTTAAGTCTTTGGTTTATTGGAGGGTTTATTAGAGTAGGTGCCCCTTCTATTGTTATTGTATATTTACTTGTAAGTCTCACAAGTTCATTATTGAGAGTCGAAATGGTTTCTTATTTATCATTAGATTATATCCCAACATGTGGCATGTGGTCTGGCACTCAGTGAATATCTTTCGGAGGAGTTAGTTAATAATAGACATTTTCTTCTACAAAGCTTTGTTAAAAAGAAAGCAAAAACTCTGCTAATATCTAGAGATACAGCTAAGCTTCCCTAACACTATTTGTAGATAGTTCTGTGGTATTATTCATACTTGACTTTCTTTGCTCACAATCTTTAACTTAGGCAAGCTAAAAATGTTGACTGCTAACATTCATTAAGTCCTTACAACCTGTCAGGTACTTTCTTTACAAATGTGTTACATTCTTTACAAACACTATTTAATTTCAGTTACTCTGTTGAAAAACATGGCATCCAATCCTCTTTCCCCAGTTTTATTGGGGGTATAATTGACAAGATTGTAAGATATTTAAACAATATATCATGAGGATTTGATATATGTGCGTGTTATGAAAAAGATTCCTCCTACTTAATTAACACACCTATCACCTCATATATGTACTCTCCTTTTTTGCTGAGAACATTGAACTACACATTAGATCCTCAAAGCTTATTTATTGTATAGCTGAGTTGTGTCTTTTGACCAGCCTCCCCCTAATTCCCCAACTCCTGGGTCCTGGCCTGCACTATTTTACTCTTTGTTTCTCTCCATTCAGTTGTTTAATAAGATTCCACATATAAGTGATACCATGTAGTATTTTTCTTTGTTAAACTTGTTTCACTTAGTGTAATGCTCTCCAGGTTCATCTGTGTGGTCACAAATGGAACAATTGCCTTTTTCTTTAAAGACTGAATAATACTCCATTGTATACATAGGCCACGCTTTATTTGTCCATTCATCTATTGATGGGTACTTAGGTTAGTTCCATACCTTGGCTATTGTAAATAATGTTGTGAGTCTTGGAGTAAAGATATCTCTTTGTGATCATGATTTTGTTCTTTGGATACATACCTGGAAGTAGATTACTGGATCATAGGGGAGTTTGTTTTGTAATTTCTTGAGGAGCCTTAATACTGTGTTCTCTAGTGACTGTACCAACTTAGATTTCCACCAACACTGTACAGTCGTTCCCTTTTCTCCACATCTTCAGTAACATCTGTTGTCTCTTATCTTTCTGATAATAGCCATCCGAACAGGTGTGAGTTGATTTGCATTTCCTGATGATTAATAATATTGGGCATCTTTTCACGTGTCTGGTGGCCATCTGCATGTCTTCTTTGGAAAAATGTCTATTCAGATCCTTGGCCCATTTTGGGGGGACTATTTGGTTTTTTGCTCTTGAGTTCTATCAGTTCCTTGTTTTGGATATTAACCCCTTATTAGATGTGTGGTTTACAAATATTTTCTCCTACTCCACATTACCTTTTCTTTTTGTTCATGGTTTCCCTTGATGATCAAAAGCTTTTTAGTTTAATATATCCCACTTGTTTTTGCTTTTGTTGCTTTTTCTTTTGGCATCATATCCCCCAAACCATTAGACCAGTGTTGAGCAGCTTATTACCCCATGTGTGAGACTTGTACATGGTAGCCTTATTAGCCAGCAGAACCAGGAACTTTGGGGACTGGTCTATGGGGCAGCAGCCACAAAAGCTGCGATGCAGACATGTGTACAAACTCCTTTCAGGGAAATACTGGTGACTTAGAGCCAGCTTCAGCTAGAAGGAAAGGGAAGTGTCTGCAGGCTCCCCTGGTTTTCAGTGATGACCACAGCAAGTCCCTAGATATGTGCTAAATTAGCAGCCTGACCTCCAGGCAGCAGCTTCCAGAGTATGCAGATGGGCTCCTTTTAAGGAAAGCCTGGGGAATGAGTGATTTTTCTCTGCTCCGTCTGTGCTGGCAGAGGAAGAAGAGCCATGGTGAGGGCTTACGGACATGTTAACAGTTGCTCACTTGTTTGCTATATTCTCGTGGGTCTCTTGATGAAAGCCTCACTGACTTTCAGGGCTAGGTGTTTGGGGAATCCACCCCCAGGATGGAAATCATAAAAGCTGGGACCACTAACTGGGGGGTCCAAACTCTTAGGTCCTCAGGGAGAAGCTGGCAGTTGGGAGTTTGCTACTGACTGTATGTTAGTGTGTTGGGCTTTACGGCAAGAGTCTCAGACTTTCCATTTCATTGTAGGTATTTTTTTCACTTATATTATGTGTAGGAGTTGTTCAGCTACTTTCTGGAATTTTCTCAGAGGTAACTGCTCTGTGTATAGCTATACACTTGTTATGTCCGTGAGAAGGAGGGATGCTCAGGAGTCTCCTGTATCACCATTTTGGTCAGGCTTCCATTTACGCTTCTTCACCTTCCCATTTTCTCTCTTATGACCCTGGTTTAAGCTACCATTGTTTGTCTCTTTTGTAAAAGGTCTAATGTACTGAAATGTAATTTACATAGCACAAATTCTCACATTTAGTTTTGCAGTTTGGTAAGTTTCAGCAAGTGTAAATAACTGTGTAACAACCACCACAACTGAGACACAGAACATTTCTGTGACCCCAGACGTTTCCTCATGGCCCTTTGCGGTCAGTCCCCCACCCCTCCCCATCAGTGCTAATATCTGATCTGTTCTCTTTCTCTACAGTTTTGCCTTTTTAAGATTTTTATAGAAGTGAAATATTAAAGTGTCTAGCCTTTTGTCTTGGTGCAGGTAGCGGTATTTTGTTCCTGTCAGTGCTGAATAATGTTTTATGGATATACCACAGTTTATCTCTTAAGCAGTTAATAGACATCTGGGTTATTTCTAGAATAAATAACTATTTATAAAAAAGTTTCTTTAACGTTCTCATACACGTCTTTGTAGAGACAGATTTTTTTTTTTTCGTTTGAGTGAACATCTAGCAGTGGAATTTCTGGATTATTTGTTAGGTGTATGTCGACTTCTGCCAGAAACTGCTGTGTCCCAAAGTTGCTGTGTCATTGTGCAATCTCACTAGCAGTGTATGATTGTTTCACTTGCGCTGCCTCTTCCCAACACTTGGTATTTTCAGGTTGCTTTTCTTTAACGTTAACTGATATTAGTACATGGACAGTAGTGTATCATTGTGCTTTTAACTAGTAACCAATACGTTGAGAAATTTCACATGTGCTTATTTCTCCACCTGTATTTCTTTTGTAAAGTATCAGTTCAAATATTTTATAATTTGTTTTAAAGAATGTGGTATTTATCTTTTTTTCTTTTTTTTGAATTGTATGAATTATTTATATATGCTGAATCAGTTACTTTAAGAGGAGGTATGTGTTTTGCTAACAAGACTTTGGCTGATTTCCTTTCCTAACAGTGTCCTTTAAAGAGTACTTTCTAATTATAGTGAAATCCAATTTCTTATTATCCTATGTAAGAAACCTTAATTAAACTGAGGTTGTGGGAATTCCCTGGTGTCCAGAGGTTAGGACTCCAGACTCTCTCTGCTGAGAGCTCACATTCAACCCTTGGCCAGGGAATTAAGATCTCACAAGCCTGGAGTCACACCCAAAACAAAACAGAAACCCAACCTGAGGTCATGAAGATGTTCTCCTATGTTTACTCCTACAAGTTTTATAATTTTAGGTGTTGAGATAATGCTAGAAATGAATATTTTTGCTTAAGAGGTTCATTTTTTGCAGGTCATCACTACACCTGGATCTTCTCTGTTTTATAGGAGCTGATAAGGTCTTAATATCTATGCTTATTTATATTATCCCAAGAAAACATTTTCTTCCATGGTAGGCATAGGCCAGAACTGTCTTGTTTGACTCTCCTAGACATTGTAAGTAACTAATTTGGAATGTCTCTAGTTATAGTTATCTAGACTCAACTTGACTGCATCTGTGCATGCCACATCTCTGTCATATGAGCAGTGAACACTGAAGCAGATGATGCTGGTGGCACAATGACAAATTAGATCCAGGTGACGTGACCTGGTCGCTTCTCTTAAGTACTAATGGTAAATCATGTTGGATATGCTTTCAAACCTTCTCTATAGAAGGTGGTATCCTTAGTCTTCCCTGGGAAAGGAAATGGCAACCTTCTGTAGGATTCTTGCCTAGAAAATTCCATGGACAGAGGAGCTGGTGAACTATCAGTCCATGGGGGCTCAAAGGGTCAGTTGGAATTGAGCATGAGCACCATCCATACTCCTAGTATTGTAGTATTGTAATAAGTCATGCTTTCCACTTGGTAACATTTTTCTTTACCAGAACCATAAGATACTGAGTAACAAAGGATGAATGATGACTTTTTAAACATATAATTGCCTTTTTTATTTTTTAAGATGCCAAAGCAGATTTCATGATGGTATGTATAGAACTTAATTTGATTTTTAGAGTTTTCAGAAAACTGGAAATGAATTTCTCTTCTGGTTGGATATCTGTTGGGTTGTTAGTTCCTCCTCCCACAAATTTCCTCTCTATTTATTCTGTGTTATTCCACATGGATTCTATAGATTTGATATAAATTGCACCGACTTGCACAGACATATCTACCCTAGAGAAGTTTGACTCTTTTAACATTCTACTGACCACTAATGTTTCTGTTTCATTTGGGCTTTTAATTTGGATGAATTCCAAATTACTATTTATTCTGATAGAAACATTGCTAATTACACAAAGCATCTTAATAAAGAATAGAAACACAATTCAGAACTTCCTCCTTGTAGTATTCTAATACTTAGTGGCTTTCAAATAGCATTAAGGAACTTTTATTCTATATCTATTATCCCATGCTATTAAAACTCTTGCTACTTGATGTTTTTCTAATGTTGAGCAAACTTTATTTATTTACTTTTTTATAGTTTTTTAATTTAAATTTATTTATTTTAATTGGAGGCTAATTACTTTACAATATCGTATTGGTTTTGCCATACATCAACATGAATCCACCATGGGTGTACACGTGTTCCCCATCCTGAACCCCCCCTCCCCTCTCCCTCCCCATACCATCCCTCTGGGTCATCCCAGTGCACCAGCCCCAAGCATCCTGTATCCTGCATCGAACCTGGACTGGCGATTCATTTCATATATGATATTATACATATTTCAATGCATTCTCCCAAATCATCCCCTCCTCTCCCTCTCCCACAGAGTCCAAAAGACTGTTTTATACATCTGTGTCTCTTTTGCTGTCTTGCATACAGGGTTACCGTTACCATCTTTCTAAATTCCATATATATGCATTAGTATACTGTGTTGGTGTTTTCCTTTCTGGCTTACTTCACTCTGTATAATAGGCTCCAGTTTCATCCACCTCATTAGAACTGATTCAAATGTATTCTTTTTAATGGCTGAGTAATACTCCATTGTGTTTATGTACCACAGCATTCTTATCCATTCATCTGCTGTTGGACATCTAGGTTGCTTCCATGTCCTGGCTATTGCTACTTGATGTTTTTCTAATGTTGAGCAAACTTTAGATTCAAGGACTTATGGAGAGTTCTTGATCCTTCAGATAAATCTTAAATTTCACTAACTAGAAACACTTAAGCAAACATATTGGCTTGCTGCTAAGGTTTTAACATAAGTCACCAGAGTTGTAGTGAAAATAAAGGAATAAATTTTATTTGCTCAGTTCTGACATTTCTCAAAGTTTGTTAGTCCCTCAGTTGTGTCCAACTGTGTGTGACCCCATGGACTGTAGCTGGCCAGGCTCCTCTGTACATGGAATTCTCCAAGCAAGAGAATGCTGGAGAAGTTTATCATTTCCTCCTCCAGGGCATCTTCCAACTCAGGGATTGAACCCAGGTCTCCTGCATTGCAGGCAGATTCTTTACTGTTACTGGCTCTTATTCTCTTGTTCCCATCTTCATATTACTATAATCGATTGCATTACTTGCTGATTCTTCCTCCCCTCTTTTTATCCACACCTTGTGCTTTGTTTTGAAGTATTCCATCAAGAGGTGAAGTATTTTCCCTGCCTTTTTATTCTGAGTTTAGGCATGTGACTAGCTTAAGCCAATAAGATATCCATGAAGTGAAGTTGCTCAGTCATATCCGACTCTTTGAGACCTCATGGGCTGTAGCCTGCCAGGTTCCTCCATCCATGGGATTTTCCAGGCAAGAGTACTGGAATGAGTTGCCATTTCCTTCTCCAGAAGATCTTCCTGACCCAGGGATCAAACCTGGGTCTCCCGCATTTTAGGCAGACGCTTTACCATCTCAGCCACCAGGGAAGTCCATAACTGTGATGCAAACAGAGACTTGAAGGAGAGCTTCCAAACTGTGTTTATTCTCCTGTGCTTCAGCCATTGCCATGAAATGCCAGCCTCAGACTAGGTTGCTGGTTCCAGAATAAGGGTAATAAACATATGAAGCAGAACCCAACTGACCCAGCTAAAATCAGTCTAGATTAGTTTACCCTCAGATGCATGAATGAACCCAGTGTAGATAAACTGAATCTTGCAGACACAGAACAGATGTTTATTGCTATGAATATTGAGATTTGTCATTGTTCCATAGGTATGTTTAGAAAAAAGCTGATATAATCACCAACCAGGTTAAAAATCTTTTATGGGTACAGAACCTTTGTTTTATTCATTTTGCCTAGCACTCAGTAAAGGCTTATCTAATATACACCTAAATGACTTTGTGGGTGTGTGCTAGCTAAGTCGCTTCAGTTGTGTACAATCTGCAACCCTAGAGATCAAACCCATAACTCATGTTTCCTACACTGGCAGCTGGGTTCTTTACCACTAGCACCACCTGGAAAGCCCATGACTTCATCAGTAACAATCAGTTGAAAATAATTTTTCTCAAATTTTTGTGTTGATATTCTGAGAGATCATGCTAATAGCTACAATTGAATGTCACAAAATCTAATGCAGAAGTCCATTCAGTTACTAATCTGTAATCAATCATCACATTTTTTTCCTCCCAAGATCTCCAGGGATAATTTACATGAGCCTCTCTCAGTCCCTGACATACTTGATATTTAATAGCTCTTAATAGTAAGAGGTTGTGCTGACAAGGATAAGTAGCCATCTCAATGATCTGCAGATCATAAATGAGCAGTGCATGCAGCATTTTTTATACCCCAGATCAACATGGGCAGTAGCATTTTACTTCAAGAAGACTGATCAGATCAGATCAGATCAGTCACTCAGTCATGTCCAACTCCTTGCGACCCCATGAATCGCAGCACGCCAGGCCTCCCTGTCCATCACCAACTCCCGGAGTTCACTGAGACTCACATCCAAGCAGACTGAAGAGGGAGCTATTTTTAATCTCACATTCTCCTGTTTTTACCCCAAAGTAAATATCCTTATCTTTTTCCCTGTTAAGTGCTGTTCTTAAAAATGGATCTAAATGACATAAAGGAGAAATTGCAGGTAGTACTGCCTCTCATGAGGAGGTTTGTATATTAACATTCATTCATTTTTTTGTTCATTAAATTGTGCTGAGTGGCCATTCTGCCCAGCACTGTGAGAAGTGTTGGGGATGTAATGGTGACCAAGATAAACGTGATTTCTTCCTCCATGGAGCTCTTGACTTGGAGGTGGGGGCATATGGGAAGAGATAGACACTGAACAGGAGAAATACATGTGTGAGAAGGAGAGGTAAAGGGCATATTGGAGTGTATGGCCAGAGTTGCTAATCTGATCTGCAGAAGCAGGGAATTCCCCTGGGGAGGTGATGTTTACACTTGAAGTTGGAGTTGGCCCAAGAAGTATCGGAAAATCATTCCTAGAAAGGCAGCTGTTAATGTAAAAGTCCTGGGAGAGATTGATCACAGTTTGTTTCAGGAACTGAAGGTAGTCTAGGACCACTGGAGTCAAAAGAGGGGGATGATCCTGGATGATAACTTGAAAAGTATTCAAAGTTTTGTTTGTCAGAATACTGTCTAAGAGAAGTGTTTAGATTGCCTGGGATGCTTGTTAAACAAGCAGATTCTGGAATTTTCCCCTTTATTAGATGCTTAGAATCTCTAATCAGAGCCTCTGATCTGTATTTATTTTAATAGGTTCATCCAGCAATTCTTATGCCCCCCACCTAAATTTTGAGAACCACTGGCCTGAATGATTAACAAATAATCAAAGGTTGTTCCTGTTATACTTTTTGTGGCTGGTCTGGTAGTCATTTTTATACAGCCCTGTAATCATTTATATGATCTACTGGTAGATTCTCTCATTATCAGGGTGTTTATTCTTAACCACTGCAATTTAAACACTATATTTATTGGCAATTCCAGATGATAGATAAACATGTGCTAAGATGATATCTGTCCACATCTGACTCTTCCAAATATCCCTCAATTTACCACTAAATGGATCCTCAGAAAATATCTGTGATGGTTCCTTTAAGGTTCCTGTGCACATTTTGGTTAGCATTACAAATTGGCTGTCCAACAGAATTAGGTAGAGAAACTATGTATCAGATCCATGATGCTTTGTGAATAATTGACTAGCCACACAGGTGCATAAGATTGAAAATGTGTTTCCTTCTTTTTGTGAGGAATGTGTATTATTAAAATCTGGTGGGGAGGGGAAGATTCCAGGGATTTCTTTTCATCTTTACAATAACAAAATTTTATACATAGTTCATTATATGGCTTATCATGTAGCCAGCATTTTCTAAATTCCTTGACATTATTGTATTAATGCTATCACCTATACCACTGTTGCCCTGAGAAATAGAAATTCATTCTGATAATGATTGTTACACAATATTGGCTCTCTTTTCTTTTCTGGAGATGGGCATGGCTACAGCATGGTGCTCCAGTCATTCTCCCTAAAAGCACTCTGCTCTCTCACCTTGTGGCTTTTGTCACAGTTGTAGTGATGTAATAACTCATATAATCATTTCAAGTTTGTTACCATCACTTGATTATAAACCACAAGCGGTCAAGATTCATGGTAAAGTTTAACTTACACTATGTATTAGTACAGGTAGATGGTTGATGCATAGTTGTTAACGAGTGAAAGAAAGTGAAAGTGAAGTCGCTCAGTTGTGTCCGACTCTTTGCGACACCATGGACTGTAGCCCACCACGCTCCTCTGTCCATGGGTTTCTCCAGGCAAGAATATTGGAGTGGGTTGCCACTTCCTTCTCCAGGGAATCTTCCAACCCAGGGATCGAACCCAGGTCTCCTGCATTGCAGGCAGACGCTTTAACCTCTAAGCCACCAGGGTTGTTCTAACTGAAGAGTAGGTGAACAGAAGAGTGGGGAACCCTGTGTTTCCTCCATTCATTCTTCTCCAGGCTTTCCTGGTCCACTGTGCAGGATGGGGGCCTATGAGGAGGCAGAGGGACCCAGGTAATTAGCGCCTCTCCCCTCCTCCGAACCTCTGCTCAGTCCAGACTCAATCCCTCCCCCTTTGGCTCTGGGTGTCAGATGTCCTGCCACTGTGGACATACACAGATGCAGACATAATTTACTCTGAAGCTAGTGAAGGTTTTAGTGAACTGCCAAATAATTGTTGCCTTCTCACATGGCCCTGATAGCTCAGTTGGTAAAGAATCTGCCTGCAGTGAAGGAGATACCAATTTGATTCCTGGGTTGGGAAGATCCCCTGGAGAAGAGATAGGCTACCAACTCCAGTATTCTTGGATTTCCCTTGTGGCTAAGGTGGTAAAGAATCCGCCTGCAATGCAGGAGTCCTGGGTTCAATCCCTGGGTTGGGAAGATCTGCTGGAGAAGGGAAAGGCTACCCACTCCAATATTCTGGCCTGGGGAATTTCAAAGTTCCAAAGAATAGCAAGGAGAGATAAGAAAGCTTTCCTCAGTGATCAATGCAAAGAAATAGAGGAAACTAATAGAATGGGAAAGACTAGAGATCTCTTCAAGAAAATTAGAGATACCAAGGGAACACTTCATGCAAAAATGGGCTCAATAAAGGACAGCAATGGTATGGACCTAACAGTAGCAGAAGATATTAAGAACAGGTGCCAAGAATACACAGAACTATACAAAAACGATCTTCATGACCCAGATAACCATGGTGGTGTGATCACTCACCTACAGCCGGACATCCTGGGATATGAATGGGCCTTAGGAAGCATCACTATGAACAAAGCTAGTGGAAGTGATGGAATTTCAGTTGAGCTATTTCAAATTCTAAAAGACGACACTGTGAAAGTGCTGCAATCAATATGCCAGCAAATTTGGAAAACTCAGCAGTGGCCACAGGACTGGAAAATGTCAGTTTTCATTCCAATCCCAAAGAAAGGCAATGCCAAAGAATGTTCGAACTACTGCATAATTGCACTCATCTCACACACTAGAAAGAGGAAACGTGGAAAGGGGGAGGAAAAGAGAGGGAGGGGGGTGGCCACTTCTCTTCTCCCTGCTGCTGTGTGTCTGTCAGTTAATAAGAATGAAAAAACTTTTAATCAAAGTACTGCTGCTGCTAAGTCGCTTCAGTCGTATCCAACTCTGTGCAACCCCATAGACGGCAGCCCACCAGGCTCCCCCGTCCCTGGGATTCTCCAGGCAAGAACACTGGAGTGGTTTGCCATTTCCTTCTCCAATGCATGAAAGTGAAAAGTGAAAGTGAAGTCACTCAATCGTGTCCGACCCTCAGCAACCCCATGGACTGAGGTCCACCAGGTTTCTCCGTCCATGGGATTTTCCAGGCAGGAGTACCGGAGTGGAGTGCCACTGCCTTCTAGGTTACCTTGAAGATACGGGACTCAAGAAACACAGCGGCACGATTATATAAAACTGTATATTTATTTTAAATCCTGCATTTTCTTCCCTGGATTTCAAGCACAACATGTTGAATCCTAGCCACACAAATAAATATGATATTTCTTTTTCTTTACTCACACATGAATTTGAGGTGAGAATGGGCACCAGATTAAATCCTTTTTTTTTTTTTTCATCCTTAAGAGTATTTCAAGGTCAAGTTAGTTGCTTTATTAGTTTTTTCAAATATTTGTTCTCTCCTCAAAAATATGTATATTATTAGTCATTTTCATATTTTTTACAAAATTTTTAACAGTTTCTGATTTCTAGGTTGATTGAGTTTCAGTAAGTAAATCATAGTAGTCTAAGTATAGTCCTTGAAAATCAGATTAAAGGGCATTAAAAGCATTAAATGTAAAAATTGGTAGTGGAAGAAGTTTACTGCAGGTTAATGAAATGGATGTAACTTAGTTGAAAAGAAATAAAATACCAATTGAAGATTACTGTTCTATTGTAATCCTTCTAGTAGACATTAAATTTGACTTTCTAAAGGTATTTTTTAATTCCTATCCACCCCTTTCTAAATGAGTGAAAATTTCATGTTACTCTAATACTATGATGTGTATTTTGCAAAAAATATAAATATAGTTATTACTACAGCTATTCCTAATGAAAAATTTTTTTTGGTCAAAAGAATGAGAAATATCTTTAATTGTTACATGTATACTATTTTTACTCATAAAGCTAAGCAATTCTAATAGATTAAAATTTATCTAAGTCATGCCTTATTAGTGGCATTTTTCCTGCAATAAGATCACAAAGGTTACTTTTATTTTTCTCGATTCACCCATCGGGTTAAGGAGGCTCTGTTACTCCTGCCACTTTTAGTAGCCTTTGTTTTTAACTTCATTCTCTGTGAGTAGGGGGAGTAGGCATGTGACTTTGCAGGTGCAAAGGAGAAAATAAGAGAGTTTGAGTCTTACTTCCCTCTGAAGTGAGAACTATCAAACCCAAACTTATGGTTTCCCCTTTGGTTGTGTGGATAAGAATGACCAACTCTCAGGGAGCATCATCTAAGTCACTTCTCTGCTTAAAATGTTGCAGCAGTTCTCACTGTCTACATCAGAGGTTCTCACATTTTATTGATCATTAGAATCACCTAGAGAGCTTGTGAAATTATGGATTGCTGGGCCTGCTACAGAGTTCCTAATTCAGTCATTCTAGGATGAGGAGCATACGTTAATTCCTGGACTATAAGATGACGACTAAAATTCTCTTGTCCTAACAGGTTTATCATAGTCCAGAGGCAGCAGAGATCACTGATTATGAGTGTGAGCTCTGGAATCAAAACCCAGAGGTTCAAAGTTTTGCCATCTACTCATTTAACCACTGTGTAACCATGACAACATTACTGAACTTGTAAAATTGGTATAATAATAATATCTCCTTCTTAGGGTTTTTATGAATATTGTATGAACTGGACATTATAATATGCTAAAGATAATGCATCTGACTGTGGTAGGTGCCAGATGAATATCAACTTTATCATTATTATATTTCTCCAATCTCTTTCTTAGTAGGATGTCTTAGTTCCAGCCATACCATACCTACTCTAGACTATAGTTGCATCTTTGTTTTTCCCTCTGTGGAGTCTTCAAAAGTCCAGTTTTCTCAATACAGTTTCTACTTTTTCCTACATCACTCCCATCTTCAGATACCTAACTCCTAATCGTTTCTGAGATCTCTACTTTTATGTTTTATTTCTCCAGGGAAGCCCAGACCAACCACAGTTTTGTGTACTTTGCCACTGAAATACTGTAGTTTATATACCCATTGTTCATATCTATCTTCTCTACTAGTCTCTAGGATCATGAAGGCAGGGACCATCTGTTCATTGGTGAAATCACATGCTCAATAGCTACTTAACAAGTATGTGCTGAGTATGTGATGAATCATTACTCATGCTATCCCTTGGGGTCCTGGCTGGGGCTCACAAAGAAAACTGTACGGAGAGATCTTGCCCAATTACTGGGAAAAATGTGCTGATGCTGGAGATTTCAATTTTATTTTTTGTTGCTATTGTTCTCACTGAGCATAAAAATGAGTGACTAGCCTGTCTAGTGAAGTTCTATCAGAGGTATATGTCAGATCATACAGTTTTACTATAGGAATTTCAATTTCTTTAATATTTTGACACGTCCTTCTGTTATTGTTGTAGGGTAGTCACTAAGTTGTGTCCAGCTCTTTGTGACCCCACGGACTGCTGCACACCAGGCTTCCCTGTCCTTCACTATCTCCTGGAATTTGCTCAAATTCATGTCCATGAGTCAATGATGCCATCCAACCATCACATCCTCTGCCACCCTCTTTTCCTTTTACCTTCAACCTTTCACAGCATCAGGGTCTTTTCTAATTTCTTGGCTCTTCTCATCAAGTGTCCAGAGTATAGGAGTTTTAGCTTCAGCATCCAGTGGATATTCAGGGATGATTTCCTTTAGGATTTACTGGTTTTCTCTCCTTGCAAGCCAAGGGACTCTCAAGAATCTTCTCCAGCACCATAATTCAAAAACATCAATTCTTTTTGCACTCACTCTTCTTTATGGTCAGCATCTACAGATGACTACTGGAAAGCTAGCTTGTACTATATGGACATTTGTCTACAAAGTGACATCTCTGGTTTTTAATATACTGTCTATGTTTCTCATAGTTTTCCTTCCATGAGCAAGCGTCTTTTAATTTCGTGGCTGCAGTCACCATCTGCAGTGATTTTGGAGCTCAAGAAAATAAAGTCTGTCACTGTTTCCATTGTTTCCCCATCTATTTGCCATGAAGTGATGGGAGAGGATGCCATGATCTTATTTCTCTGAATGTTGAGTTTTAAGCCAGCCTTTTTCACTCTCCTCTTTCACCTTCATCAAGAGGCTCTTTAGTTCCTTTTCACTTTCAGCCATAAGGGTGGTGTCATCTGCATATCTGAAGTTATCGGTATTTCTCCTGGCAGCCTTGATTCCAGCTTGTACTTCATCCATCCTGGCATTTTGCATGATGTACTCTGCATAGAAGTTAAATAAGCAGGGCAACAATACAAAGCCTTGATGTACTCCTTTTCCTATTTGGAACCAGTCTGTTGTTCCATGTCCAGTTCTAACTGTTGCTTCTTGACCTGCATACAGATTTCTCAGGAGGCAGGTAATGTGGTCTGGTATTTCCACCTCTTTAAGAATTTCCCACAGTTTGTTGTGATCCAAACAGTCAAAGGCTTTAGTGTAGTCATTGAAGCAGAACTAGATGCTTTTCTAGAATTTCATTGTTTTTTTCTGTAATCCAACAGATGCTGGCAATTTGATCTCTGGTTCCTCTGTGTTTTCTAAACCCACCTTGTACATCTGGAAGTTCTCAGTTCACATACTGTTGAAGCCTAGCTTGAAGAATTTTGAGCATAATCTTGCTAGCATGTAAAATAAGTGCAATTGTCTGGTAGTTGGAGTACTCTTTGGCATTGCCTTTCTTTGGGATTTGAATGAAAACTGACCTTTTCTAGTTCTGTGGCTACTGCTGAGCTTTCCAAATTTGCTAACCTATTGAGTGTAGCACTTTAATAGCATCATCTTTTAGAATTTGAAATAACTCAGCTGGAATTCCATTCCTCCACTAGCTTTGTTTGTAGTAATACTTCCTAAGGCCCACATGACTTCACATTCCAGGATATCTGGCTCTAGGAAAGTAACCACACAGTGGTTATCTGGGTCATTAGAAACTTTTTTGTATAGTTCTTTTGTGTATTTTGCCACATCCTCTTAATCTCTTCTGCTTCTGTTAGGTCCTTACTATTACTGTCCTTTATTGTGCCCATCCTTGCATGAAATGTTCCCTTGCTATCTCCAATTTTCTTGAAGAGATCTCTGGTCTTTCCCATTCTTTCATTTTTCTCTATATCTTTGCATTGTTGATTTAAGAAACCTTTCTTAATGCTCCTTGCTTTTCTTTGGAACTCTGCATTTAGGTGGGCATATCTATCCCTTTCTACCTTGCTTTTTGCTTCTCTTCTTTCCCCAGTTATTTGTAAAACCTCCTCAGACAACCACTTTGCCTACTTGCATTTCTTTTTCTATTGGATGGTTTTGGTCAATGCCTCCTGTACAGTGTTACGAACCTCTGTCCGTAGTTCTTCAGGCACTCTGTCTACCAGACCTAATCCCTTGAACCAATTCATCACTCTATTGGATAATCATAAGGGGTTTGATAGACTGCCTGATGAACTATGGACTGAGGTTCATGACATTGTACAGGAGACAGGGATCAAGACCATCCCCATGGAAAAGAAATGCAAAAAAGCAAAATGGCTGTCTGAGGAGGCCTTACAAATAGCTGTGAAAAGAAGAGAAGCAAAAAGCAAAGGAGAAAAGGAAAGATATAAGCATCTGAATGCAGAGTTCCAAAGAATAGCAAGAAGAGATAAAGCCTTCCTCAGGATCAATGCAAAGAAATAGAGGAAAACAACAGAATGGGAAAGACTAGAGATCTCTTCAAGAAAATTAGAGATACCAAGGGAACATTTCATGCAAAAATGGGCACAATAAAGGACAGAAATGGTATGGACCTAACAGAAGCAGAAGATATTAAGAAGAGGTGGCAAGAATACACAGAAGAACTGTACAAAAAAGATCTTCACGACCAAGGTAATCATGATGGTGTGATCACTCACCTAGAGCCAGACATCCTGGAATGTGAAGTCTAGTGGGCCTTAGAAAGCATCACTATGAACAAAGCTAGTGGAGGTGATGGCATTCCATTTGAGCTATTTCAAATCCTGAAAGATGATGCTGTGAAAGTGCTGCACTCAATATGCCAGAAAATTTGGAAAACTCAGCAGTGGCCACAGGACTGGAAAAGGGCAGTTTTCATTCCAATCCCAAAGAAAGGCAATGCCAAAGAATGTTCAAACTACCACACAATTGCACTCATCTCACATGCTAGTAAAGTAATGCTCAAAATTCTCCAAGCCAGGCTTCAGCAATATGTGAACCGTGAACTTCCAGATGTTCAAGCTGGTTTTAGAAAAGGCAGAGGAACCAGAGACCAAATTGCCAACATCTGCTGGATCATGGAAAAAGCAAGAGACTTCCAGAAAAACATCTATTTCTGCTTTATTGACTATGCCAAAGCCTTTGACTGTGTGGATCACAATAAACTGTGGACAATTCTTCAAGAGATGGGAATACCAGACCACCTGACCTGCCTCTAGAGAAATGTGTATGCAGGTCAGGAAGCAACAGTTAAAACTGGACATGGAACAACAGACTGGTTCCAAATAGGAAAAGGAGTACGTCAAGGCTATGTATTGTCACCCTGCTTATTTAACTTCTATGCAGTACATCATGAGAAATGCTGGACTAGAAGAAGCACAAGCTGGAATCAAGATTGCCAGGAGAAATATCAATAACCTCAGATATGCAGATGATACCACCCTTATGGCAGAAAGTGAAGAGGAACAAAAAGCCTCTTGATGAAGGTGAAAGAGGAGAGTGAAAAAGTTGGCTTAAAACTCGACATTCAGAAAACGAAGATCGTGGCACCTGGTCCCAATCACTTTATGGGAAATAGATGGGGAAACAGTAGAAACAGTGTCAGACTTTATCTTTTTGGGCTCCAAAATCACTGCAGATGGTGACTGCAGCCATGAAATTAAAAGACGCTTACTCCTTGGAAGAAAAGTTATGACCAACCTAGATAGCATATTCAAAAACAGAGACATTACTTTACCAACAAAGGTCCATCTAGTCAAGGCTATGGTTTTTCCAGTGGTCATGTATGGATGTGAGAGTTTGACTGTGAAGAAAGCTGAGCGCTGAAGAATTGATGCTTTTGAACTGTGGTGTTGGAGAAGACTCTTTTTTTTTTTTTTTAAATTATTGCAGCCTCTTTTGGTCAGCGTGGACTGACCACTGAGCCAGCAGTCAGAAAGGGAGGGCTCACTCCACCTCGTCTCTTGCCATGACCTTGGGCAACCCCGGTCTCTGCCTCACCTCTACTCAGGTTGTGCTTCTTTCTGACATCCTCTGGAGAAGACTCTTGAGAGTCCCTTGGACTGCAAGGAGACCCAACCAGTCCATTCTGAAGGAGATCAGCCCTGGGATTTCTTTGGAAGGAATGATGCTAAAGCTGAAACTCCAGTACTTTGGCCACCTCATGCGAAGAGTTGACTCATTGGAAAAGACTCTGATGCTGGGAGGGATTGGGGGCAGGAGGAGAAGGGGACGACAGAGGCTGAGATGGCTGGATGGCATCACTGACTCGATGGACGTGAGTCTGAGTGAACTCCGGGAGTTGGTGATGGACAGGGAGGCCTGGCGTGCTGCGATTCATGGGGTTGCAAAGAGTCGGACATGACTGAGCAACTGAACTGAACTGAACTGAACTGAAGGGGTTTGATTTAAGTCGTACTTTCTTCAATTCAAGCCTGAATTTTGCAATAAGGAGTTCATGATCTGAGCTATAGTCAGCTCCAGGTCTTGTTCTTTCTGACTCTATAAAACTTCTTTATCTTTGACAGAATATAATCAGTCTGATTTTGGTTTTGAACATTTGGTGATGTCCATGTGTAGAGTCATTTCTTGTGCTGTTGAAAACGGGTGTTAGCTATGACTGGTTAGTTCTCTTGACAAAACTGCTAGCCTTGTCCCTGCTTTATTTTATACTCCAAGACCAAGCTTGCCTGTTTTTCCAGGTATCTCTTTGACTTCTTTCTTTTATATTCCAGTCCCCTATGATGAAAAGGATGTCTTTTTCTAGTGTTAGTTCTAGAAGATCTTGTAGGTCTTCATAGAACCAGTTAACTTCAGTTTCTTCAGCAAAAATGGTTTGGGCATAGACTTAGATTACTGTGACACTGAATGTTTTGCCTTGGAAATGAACTGAGATCATTCTGTTGTTTTTGAAATTGCACCCAAGTACTGCATTGCAGATTCTTTTGTTGACTATGAGGGCAACTCCATTTCTTCTAAGGGATTCTTGCCCACAGTAGTAGATATAATAGTCATCTAAATTACCTTTGCCCATTCCCGTCCATTTTAGTTCACCCATTCCTAAGATGTCTATGTTCACTTTTGCATCTTCTGCTTGACCATGTTCAATTTACCTTGATTCATGGACCTGACATTCCAGGTTCCTATGCAGTATTGTTCTTTACATCATCAAACTTTACTTTCACCACCAGACACACCCACAACTGAGCATCATCTCTGCTTTGGCCCAGACACTTCATTCTTTCCGGAGCTATTAGTATTTGCCCTCTGCTCTTCTCCAGAAGCATATTGGACACCTACTGACCTGGGAGGCTCATCTTCTGGTGTCATATCTTTTTGCCTTTTCATTTTGTTCATGGTGTTCTTATGGCAAGAAAACTGGAGTGGTTTGCCATTCTCTCCTCCAGTGGACCACGTTTTGTCAGAAGTCTCCACTATGACCCATCCATCTTAGGGATGGCTCATAGCTTCACTGAATTACACAAGCCCCTTCACCACGACAAGACTGTGATCCATAAAGGGGATCTTTCTACTACTATTAAATTCTAAAAAATGGTCAGGCTAAAAAGAACTCTGGGAAGCATGTACTGACATAGAAGTTTTCACAGTCTGATGTGGCTATTTTGTATAACCAACATAGCACAACATTTAAAATCATAGATAAAGAACTAGAGCACTGATGTAAGACTGACTGATGACTCTGGTCATGACTTACCTTTCTGAGACCAGATTCTTCCTTTCTAAATTGGGTGTAATTATAATTACCAAACAGTTATTTTGTGAGGCATTTATCGTTTACTCTTAGGAACTAAAGGAGAAAGATTTTTATCTCTTCATTGTTTTATGACATGGCATTTATGTTTTCCTGGTCGTGGAGATTCAGTTAAACACTAATAGTATATAACTCTGCATTAACTTGATTTTGTGAAAGGAGAAAAAATTTCAGCATTTGATGAGGGGAGAAGTGGGAATGATGACCAAACAGTAAAAAACAAGTCAGTGATGTAATTTACAGGAATCTCCATAAAACTACACTCAGGATGATTTAAGGACCTTTAAGTATAGAGCAGGCTTCCCTAATTTATCAGTGGTAAAGAACCCACTTGCCAATGCAGGAGGAGATGCAGGTTCAATCACTGGGTCATGGAAGATCCAGTATTCTTGCCTGGGAAATCCCATAGACAGAGAAGCCTGGTGGACTGCAGTGCATGGGGTCACGAAGGATCAGGTACAACTTTAGCGACTCAGCATGCATGAGAGTATACAGCACATACGATCACCTAAGAGTTTGATTAGTAGAGAATTTTTGAGTTTGTCTTTAATGAACTAGTGTAACATTCTATAACCCTGTTTCCATATTGACCTACGATATTGATATTCCATATTGACCAAGCCAGATGCTGGGTTGTAGCATGGGGCAATCCCAATTTTGCATCAACTTTCTGCTATTATCCTTTCATATGAGATCAGGTGGGTCTGATAATGTCTAAGGATTAAGCAGCAGCAAATTCCAATGATTCTGGAACAGTTGGAAGCATTCTCTTCTCTGATCCATTTCCCTCCAGGCTGTTTGAGCAGGCTTTCTATACAACACTACTATTGAACTTTCTGGATGAAATGATAATTGCCCATTTCTGTTGAGGGACATAGACTGTCAGCTCCTTGAGGACAACAAGGAGGTGTTACTCATATGGATACCTCAGTGCTTGGCACAGTACCTGGCCCAGAGTAGGGGCTCCATTGTTGAGCTGAACTGCAGCTGAACTGAATTAAATGCTCTAAGATTCATAAAGTGTAAGCAGCTAGAGAACTGTCTAAGATGTCTCTAAGTTCACTTTTAACAGTGAACCATTTTGAAACTGTGAGACCACCAATCAAGAAAGATTCAAGTACAAGGATGTAGATTTAGGGGCAAGTTATCTGCTTCTCTAAGAAAGAAACGATTTGTCATCTGCTCCTTCCACTCACTGCCCTTTTAGTTGGTAGAACCAAACTGAAGAATCTAAAAAACCTTAAGATCCAGATTATATGAATCAACTTTCACTGCTACTTTATAAGTACAGTCTTCATAGTATATATATTGTCAGATTAGTACTTCTGGATGCTCCTCAGTGATCTAAGAAGGCAACAATACTGATAAAATAGGATTCTAAATAATCACATTTCTTAAATGCCATTGAGGTAGAAGTCACTTTCCCCCTTAATGTTAGTCATCTAATAATCTCAGCAGAGAATCTTTTTTTTATCTTTTTTTTTAATTTAAATTTATTTATTTTAATTAGAGGCTAATTACTTTACAATATTGCATTAGTTTTGCCATACATCAACATGAATCCTCCACGGGTGTACACGTGTTCCCAATCCTGAACCCCCCTCCCTTCTCCCTCCCCATACCATCCCTCTGGGTCATCCCAGTGCACCAGCCCCAAGCATCCTGTACACTGCATCAAACCTGGACTGGCGATTCATTTCATATATAATATTAACATGTTTCAATGCATTCTCCCAAATCACCCCCCCTTTCCTCTCCCACAGAGTCCAAAAGACTGTTCTATACATCTGTGTCTCTTTTGCTGTCTCACATACAGGGTTATCATTACCATCTTTCTAAATTCCATATATATACGTTATTATACTGTATTGGTGTTTTTCCTTCTGGCTTACTTCACTCTGTATAATAGGCTCCAGTTTCATCCACCTCATTAGAACTGATTCAAATGTATTCTTTTTAATGGCTGAGTAATACTCCATTGTATATATGTA